>NC_084795.1:28036848-28356540 GCF_963169125.1 Humulus lupulus
AGGTTCTTCCCTGTTTCCACCTAACCATCACTTTGGATTCCATTGCCCAAAGGAATATGTACCTGTTCATCACCACACACTAATGCCATACGAATCCCAATCGTTACCTTGTCCATTCCATTGTAATCTGTGGCGTTCTTTTTAACTGACTCACATCTCCCAAGTAAGAGATCCATCTCTAATTGAATCTTCTCCTCGTACGGTTGAGGATTTCTAACACCAATCATCCGTCCTTTACATTTCACCAAATCTTGGTCTCAAGGTTATCCTTCTTACAGATGACCAAATGCTCGTTACCTTACACTACACATACACTGCCTACCTATCATTTCAAGTATATTGATCATGTTCCCATTTTACCTTCCGCGAGACTTGATCCATTCTCACATCAGCCTGAGTCTAGGCGTGCCCAATCTGTGATGCACCCTCACAGTATCATATCCTTATCGTAAGTTACGTCCTTTATGCTACCCTTCTATATTCAACCATAACACGCATATCCTTGCATCACCGAGTGCTAATCAATTCTTACCGGGTCTTTTGAACTTCTGATCTGACACTATCCATTCAGTCTAACTTCAAGTTTTGTTGTTCCTCTATTCTTTGGTGTAGCTGTCTGCGAAGATACTCATGTGGTAGACGGCGCGCTTGTCAGTCTTGTTGTGCTTCCTGTTCTTCAGACGCTCTTCAGTAGCTTCTTTGTGGCTTCAAACCAAATCTCTTCATACCTGACCCCTCTTCTTCCTGTAGCACTATTCTGAATACCCCTGGCGAGACCAAACTGACACTTCATGGAGCCTTACCTGTGACCCTGCTTCCTTAATACTAACATCTTTAGCATATAAGTCGCTCGCTTCTCACTCTGACTGGAGAGTAATCTGACATACCACCTGCAAACCTGAAGGAGACCTGATCATTCTGTTCTTATACTTTCTGTCTGAAGAACTTACCTGCGTAGCTGAAGCTTGAACCGATTAAGAACCTTTGTTACCAATTCATCATACCCTACTCGGTACAAGTAGTAATTTCTTAAATGTCTCTTTCCTTGATCTCCAGCTGGTAATAACCAGATCATAGATCAATTCCTGGAAACATTGCCTTGTATTATAACCGAGCATGTAAAACTCTTCATCCTTAACAGACGATACCGACAATTCCTACAATATGATGCTCTGTCCAATCCGAGGTCAAAGTTCATCAACTGCTTCAGTAATTATTTCTGTCAACCAGTACCGTCTTCCACAATGTTCCTGATACCAAACCTACATGTAGTCCGACCTTGAAGCACACCTAATCTTTCCTTGTATACGCTTCTGAATTTCCTACTGATCATCTTAGTTCTAGTTCAGTCCAATTGAAATACCTCAACTGATATCCCCAACAATCCATGGCTATCTCTTAGCAGATTCACTCTCACTCTGGCCCATGTCGAGGCTTCCATATGACGAGTTCTACAGCTCTTACCACGAACCTCTCAATTACTTGTATCCTAATTCCTTTGCCAGAAGTTTCTAGTTCCTCCCCAACAAATACTAATATCTTCAGCCTCTCGCACAGTACCCTTGAGGCACATTCTCAACATCGAACTCTCCCAACTCGTTACGTAACCAAATACGTGAAGCATTCAATTAACTGATTGACTTCGAGGAACTAGCCTCGGACTTCGAATGTAACAAGGCATTCCAGTCTTCTATTCCCTAACCATGGGTAATCCATCCTGACATACCAAACCATTCATGTAGAGATCGTGCCCTTAGCTGATATCCTTCCAGGTGACGTCCTCTGCCTCAGGTGTATACCAAACAATCTCACTGGTTCCCCTCACCATCTTGACGACTACCTTTACAATCAAACCCCTTTCCTATCAAATGCCAGGTGCCATAGCACTATTTGGGGTTTTTCTACCTTGGTTGCAAAAAGTCTGTGTAGCGCCCTGGCTACCCCAGAACAGTTACGGTGAACAGTGAACCGAAAATTTGACCCGCTACCCGAGTCCTTTGGTTAAAAACGTGATCTAAGTGTTATTATCAGGTTAAGGTGAAAAACCAGTAAAAAGAAAGGATACATTTCATTAAGTAAATAAACTGCTCATGAGCCTTTCAAAATGTTTACAAGTTGTTCATAACACAAAAGGGTCGCTACTGTAGCAAATTTACAATCCCCGTCGACCTAAGCGGCAAAAATAGGCTAAACCCCTAGTCCCTCTGAGAACTCCCTGACCGTGGCGGTCAAGCGGCCCAATATGTACACAACATCGCCCAAGCTTTCCACTCAGGGTTGGGTGAGCTTCTTTTTTCCTTTACCTGCACCACGTAGCACCCATGAGCCAAGGCCCAGCAAGAAAACACAATAAAGCATGATATAATATCAACAGTGATCATAATAACCATTCGAGACCAACAGTCCAATACAGATAGGTGACAGTAACAAAAGTCACAAAGATGGGTACAGCTCCCTCTAGCCATGTGACGATAGGGTCACCAGGGCTTGACTGATAAGTGATTCTTTCATAAGTTTGATCAGGACAAGTGCATGGTGATTGGTCACCAACATAACCTTCCTCCCGACTCTAGAGTCGTAACTGTGGACAACGTCCCCTAGCCATGTGACAAACGATCACCGGGGTCATATACCTTGGCTAAGTACATCTGGTCTTAGACCAGGCAAGCGCTTATAAGTTCTTCGACCTGAGAGTCGGTCCCACATTAATGCCATAGAGCCATTCAATGCGTGTTTCTCGACCTTAGGGTCGGTCCCTGACTAGTCAGTGCCATAAACAAGTAATCAGCGTTCACTAGCATTTAATATGCAAACCATGTCCACATATATCAACCAACATGCCTCAATATCAAACCATGCATGTCATATATCCATACAGGGTGCAACTGTATTCTTACACTGTTTTCTTACCTCTGGTTCAAGTGAGAATTATTATATGAACGTCCCCTGAGAACGATCAACCTTTAAATTCCTTGACGGTCACCTGGTCATAACCAAAATATAGGATTCATAAATAAAAGTGATAACTGAGGGTTCCCAAACCAAAACCTAGCCCCCAAGACATCAAACACTACCCAACCGGGTACTAGGTTCAACCCCAAGGCCTAAGGTTTGAATCACCAAGCTAAAAACCCCATTTTGGCTAAAATAACCTTAAGGGCCGCGGCTCTCCACTTCTACGCCGCGGCACGCCCTCAAACAGAGAGGACCTCCCCTGCCAGACGCCAAGGGCCGCGACGCTCCCCTGCTGCGCCGCGGCGCCCAACCCAGACCAGCAAGAAGACCGCGCACGAACTCAATTTTCCCCTGCGTTTTTCCTCTCAAACCAGCCCTTTAAACCAACTCAAAACCTCTTCCAAACACTCATTTAAACCTCCAAACATCCCCCATAACTCACCCTCATCAAAACCCAAACTTATCGTCAATCAAAACCTCTTCAAATCCACACTTCTATCAAGAAATCAAAACTGAAAAAACTAAAGTGGAAAACAGAGCATAACCTGAGTTCAATGACTAAAACTCACCTTAAAACCAACTTTGAACCTCCCTCACTAGCTGAACCAGGTCCACTAACCCAGCCTTTGAATTCCTTAGCTTGAATCCCCACCTAGAACTCAAAACCTCAAAGGAAAGATGAAGAAGATAGTGTACGGGAAGGAAGAAGAAAGTCTCTGTTTTTGTTCTGTTTATTCCACAAGCTTCTACCGCCAACTAAAGGGTAATATAAATCCCTCCAAATGACCAAAATATCCTTAAGTCACTTAAAGCCTCTAAAACCATTTTAAGGGTAAAATTGGTACTTTCCACTTACACAGTTAATCATAATTAACGCTTCCCAATTCCCGCTAATCTCAATATCCTCAAACACCAATAATTCATATCCCATTACCCTAAAATCCCCGGTAACGCTATAATCATTAATATCACCCCGAGACTCACCCCGGGCCCCGAGCTCAAACCTGTTATGACCAAACCGATAAATCATGTTTAAAGATCGTCTCATGCCGAAATACTCGAACCAATCCACATTATAATGTGGTCTCACAATATATCATTGACATGCAAACAAGTATACAATTATACCCTCAATGGGCCAAATTACCAAAACACCCCTGTAAACAAATGTGGACTCACATGCATGCATTTAACATCATATTATAATATAATTCTCATAAACATGCATAAACACATTTAATGGCATAATTAAACAGTTATGGCCCTCCCGGCCTACTAATCTAGCCATTAAACCATAATAGGGAATCCGGGGCATTACAGTCTGTCCTTACTGAATTCCATCAACGGAAGTACTGTCTTTTGCATCTCTTGCCCTACGACATTCATGCTCTAATCTCATTCCCCAAATCACAACTATCATGGCCCTCACTGCCGCCTAAACACAAACGAAGATCTCATACATTGGAGCTACCTTGACGCTCTGACCCAGACCAGAGTTTGATCCTTTCATGGGTCATCCTCTCTAACTGCACCCACCTGTATAAATTTCCAAACTGAATTACCCAACTCACAAAACTTATTGACATACATTGTCATCACCGTATCATTCAAAACCCAGCTTATAAGCCTGTTAGTTTCCACAGCTCAAACTATATCCTTTTAACCACTTTTATCAAATCACCATCTGAGTTCTTTCCAACCCATCATGTCAATATCTCAGTCTGAATACCATTTCCTGCATCCTTCTGCCACAAGTACTTAGCGCAACTCCTTATTTATAACCTCTCATCTTCTTATAACCAAGGATGAAATTAACTTTTCCTATTCACTTACCCAATCTTAGGTAAACCCAAACTTTCCTCGTTAAACCAGAGGACAACGCCTTTTAGGCCTTCCATTTAATACTCTTTTCTTGTCTGTACCCTTATATCAAGCCAACATCAGCAACCTTACTGTCAAAATATACAAAGCAGCTCCTTCCCAAAAAGTCTGCGGCTCTACCATCTAGCCTCAACTATTAAATCCCACAGCTTACTCATATACTAGCGACATCTGCTGCGACTTTCACGGGCGGATGGAGGTTTCCAACTCCAACTATCATCCGCAACCCCCTGTGATACGATGCCAAATCTACTTAACCATTCTGGACGCTGACAATTTGAATTCATCTGCCACTACTGACTGAACTTCTCAGCCCTGAGGTTCATACTCCGAACCAAACCACAACCAGGTCCAAATAATCACCACAATCATGCACACATAAAACATAATAACCATTATCCATAATTCTACGCATTTATCTACCACATTTTATTACAACCAAGTATACTCATACTTTATCATGCTTCCTATAAGCCAATAAACAAGTATAACATATAAATTCAATCCAGGCAGTTAAGCATATACCATCAATATGCAAACCATTATCCAAATATTCATTCACATGCAACAGCAATGCTGACCAGCACGCCTCAATCTCAACACACAATAGTCAAGGGCCAGGCCTTATCTGTTCTCATGCTCCCTATAGTCATACAACATAATACATTCATATTTCAATCAAAACTTAAACATATAGTCTAATATATTCAATTACAGAACCCTGAGTCGAGCTTGTCTTTAGCGACGAGTGTACATGTCCAGCCTATCTCCAGGAACCCTTAAACCTAGGCGATATGATACCAAGTTGTAACGCCCTGGATAACCAAGATCGTTACACTGTGTGTTTGAAATAGTGTGAGACTTGCTAATCAAGCCATTTAGATAAAAACGTGAATCTAATGACACAAACAACTTAGGTTTAAAAGATTTTAGTTATAAATGAAAAATTTTCATTAAAATAAGTGTTTGCTACATGGGATCCCAAATCAGGGTTTAAATAACATAATTACGGAATTTCCAAACTTTATTAACAATCACGCCACTGTAATTGCAAAATACATGTTTTAGGTTCTCGTTCCTGTACAATCCCTTGACCGTAGCGGCCGTGCAGCTGAAAATGTACACTTCTCCCCCGGAGCTCTCCAACCCATGGTTAACTCGCCTTACCCGTCCCCTTACCTGCACCACGTAGCACCCGTGAGCCAAGGCCCAGCAAGAAAACATAACATTTAAAACACAATCAATAATAATAATAAACTATTTCACAAGACATAACCAGGTACTCAACAGTACACAACATTCACCCATTCAACGATAACATTCAACAACTAACAACCTGTCATTCAATTAACCGACATATCATAATCATCATAATATTTGCAATCAAATCACATGATAATTAGGGGCGAAAACTTAGGCCGCACCCTCTGCTTATCCTACTGACTCCGGTTTGCTTAAACCGAGCTCAGTGCATAATAAGCTGTCCTCTGCTACCAGTGGCAGAGCCGAGCCCTGTGCGCAAGTATTGATTTCGACACCCTTAGGTCGATCATCACATGTCCCCGTGGCATAATACCACCTCATGACATTCATATAATTATAGGGAGCCCTTAGTCCCAACATATTCACATGGTTTATCATAGTCATATAACAATGCATACAAATAAAGGGAACACTTAGTCCCATCATATCCACATATGCAGGTGCAGTTTTCTTACCTTTAATCTTCAAGCGCTTTAACTAGTAAGGACGACCCCCGAGCACGATCCTGCCCCGCCCCGATCTTAAGCGTGAACCTAGTCACAACCATAATAAAGGATTCCATAAATAGTTGTAAAAGGCTTTTAGATAAGGTTCTAATCTCCGGAACATCGAATTCCACCAAACACGGTAGTGGAATTGATCCCGAGCACCCTAGGTTAAATTCTCATGTTTAAAATCCCAAGGACACAAATTTCCTTAAGGGCCACAGCTCAAGCCTCCTCATGCCGCGGCATGGCCACAAACAGAGCCCAACCTTGCCCAGAAATAGACACGGATCGCGGCCCTACATGCTCCATGCTGCGGCCCGCCCTCCTCCTTCATCACCCATCAACTTCGAAGGGCCGCGACTCACCAAGAACCATGCCGCGGCTCGACCCCTTCGAACCCAGAAATACGACCATTTTTGACACCCAAATCTCTCTCAAAACCACCCACAATCATCCCAATAACATAATCCAATTACCCCAACATTCTAACATGATTTCAACCACATAACCCAACAAAAACCTAGTCTAGAAACTCATCAAAACAACATCTCCATCTTTGAAACCCAAAAACTCAAGAACTCCAAAACCAGTCAGAAAAACCCAGAACTCAGACACTATATCACAAATTAAAGCTTACCTTCATTGAAGAATCCGTCCTCCAAACACTCACTGAGCTAACTCCCAAGCTTTTTGCCCAAATTCAACCTTTAATTCAAAAACCCATAAACACTTAAAACTCAGCTATATACATAGAATTTGACCACCAGAAATAAAACTCAGAACTTACCTTAACTCTTGACTAGATCCTTTAGCTAACCCTGAGCTAATCCCCAAAATCTCAGCTCAATTTCTTTGAATTTTCCCAGCCAGTCTCCTCTTGCTTCTGTGGTTCCTTTGAGAAAGAAAGAAAGAGAGAGAAGAAGGTCGGTTCTAACTTTTGTTCCACCGAATTCTATATTTTATTTAGTCTATCACTAATTAGTTAAGTCAATTCCAAGGCTCGGGGTACCGAAACGTCTCCGAGGGCAAAATGGTAAAATTCCCCAGTATTTCCACCTAAGCTTCCTAACCTCAAATATATCCCCAATGATTTATTTTCATAACCCGATAACCCAGATAACCACCTAATATCCCAAATACCCCTTGACTCACCCCGAGTCGAGTATCGGGTCCCGTTGTGACTTTCTTGCTACCTGCTCCCTAGGATCGCCTCGTGCCGAAAGCTGCAAACACACACGTATATATATATATATCCACATAATAATGTGGTCTTAACAATTTATCACAAATAATCATGTTTATGCCCTAACGGGCCAAAATGACAATTATGCCCTTACCAGGCAAGCAGGGCCCGCATGCCTATCCATAACTCATAAACATGCATTCTCACACCATTAATTCACATAACCTCCATTTATGCCCCCCCGGCACACAAATCAAGGCCCTTAAGCCTTATTAGTATTTTTGGGTCGTTACAAGATGTTTCTGAACTTTTCACAGGACATAACTGCCACATTCCTCCTCTGAATCACTACATCCCACCAGATGCGGGCATCCTCTCTGAACATGTAGCTGGGACAAGCTACCCTCTCGTTCCCCTCAATCCTCATGAAATCCAGGATAGTGGAAACCATATTCATCCACTGCTCTGCCCGTAGTGGGTCTGGTCCACCCTCGAAGGTGGGATGATGCTGCTTCCTGAAACTCTCATATAAAGGTTCCCACCTGTTCTCCACAACAGGTTGAACTGGCAACCCAGTGACCTGTGGAGGGGCCTGCTGCCTCAACTGTTGAAGTTCTTCCTCTTTTCGTTGCAGTCTTGCTTCCATTTCGGCAAACATCTGTTGCCAACTCTGTGGGGCAGGTGGAGGGCCCTGACCCTGGTTGTCATCCTCTGCCCTACTGCCGCGGAGTCTCGATGATTGTCGAGGCATGTCAACAAATATGCCTGCAATAAACGACGCCGCTCATTAATCATGTTAACAACATCTAAAACCACCTCCCAAATCATACCAGTCAACCATAAACAACAATCCACATAACATACAGATAGCATATAACACACAACGGGCCATGCCCTGGCATCATGCATATGTTAACTCATTCATCATGATCTATATGAAATAAGCAGGCAAACATGGCATTCGAACACATATTCAAGCATATAAGTCAATCATTACCAACCAACCCTAAGTTGAGCTTGTCACTGACAGTGAGCGTACATGTTCGGTCAATCTCCATAAACCATAAACCTTGGCTCGCTCTGATACCAAGTTATAACATCCTACTTCCTTAGAGTCATTACTAAGTAGGTTTAAAATGTGTAATTAACTCGCTAATCGAGGTTTTAAGGCAAAAGTGTGATTAAACCATAAACAGGTTTAAAGGCAAAAGGGTGATTAAACCATAAAAAGGTTTTAAGGAAAAAGGAAAATAATTCTATTCATTAAAAAATATAAAGCATTTAACATTTGGGATCCCAAAATACTGTTTAGAAATATTTACAACTCAAAAATATAACTAAAGTCGGCTAAACGACAAAATCTAGGTCTAGTACAACCATCTCCTAAAATACCCCTGGCCGTGGCAGCCAAGCAGGCCAAACATGTACGCGCCATTTCACGCTCTCCGTACTCATGGTTGGTCGACTTTCCCCTTGCCCTTACCTGCACCATAGAGCACCCGTGAGCCGAAGCCCAGCAAGAAAACCCTCACAAGCAGATAACATAAACATATTTAACTTTCAACATGTAACTAAGCCACCAATAGGCTAAACACATACGACCATGCCGTCCCAGGCGCTTTACTAGGCCCTGGGTTCGTGGTCAACACCGTGAGGATATCCTAGGTGTCCTTTAGGATCTCGCCCTGGCAACTCGCACTCCACATGCTAAACGCTGCTCCCAACCCCCTTCTGTTCTCGGCCTTCGCCGTTCCCGACCCTCGCCGTACCCGACTCTTGCCGTTCATTCACGTATATGCACACATAGCATAATTAACAAGTATTTAAACATGTATATACACAATCAATGGGGGCATGCCCTGCAACACAAACTATAGGGCCTCACCCTACTCTATGGATACAACAGTTTTCTTACCTATGTCCCGAGCTATCCGCACACCGCGATCACGAGCACAGTCCCCTATCCCGAGCCTTGAAGAAATCCTAGTCACTACGCATGAATAATAATCAACCATCATGTTCTGATCCATTAAATAGTTCCAAGACATAATTCTAACCTCTGGGACCTTGGTTTCTACCAAATTGGGTAGTAGAAACCTTCCCAAGCCTTAACGTCAAGTTCCTGAGCTAAAAACCTTCATTTTGCCAAAAATCCACATTTGGGCTGCGGCTCAACCTCCCTTAAGCGCCGCGATGCGCCCCGAAGCAGAGGAAAAATTGCCTCTCATCTGCCAGCCTAGGGCCGCGGCACCCAAACTTTGCGCCGGGACGCTTGGGAAATTTCACGAAGCCCCACTAGCCTATAAACTCAAGCGGGCCGCGACGCTGATGAACAGGGCCCCGGTTCAACCTCGAAACCCAGAAATTCCATGCAATTTTTACAAGCTAACTCCCCTGGAAATCATCCCAAACGCACCCCAACAACAGAATCGAGTCCCATAATCATCCTAATACACTTTAAGCAGCACATAAGCCCAGAGAAACCAACCAAAATCCAACTATAATACAAGTTCAATTCCCTAAGCTTTAACCCCTCAAACTTCAGCAAAACAGTGTAAAATTAAACAGAAATCAAGTTTAGACCCTTACCTTTGTATTAGTTTCGCCCTAGGCTTAACTGTAGTTTCTCCAACTACAATTCTCCCCAAACTTAGCTGACATTTAGCTTTGAATTCCTAAGATTGCTTTCCTCTAAAATCCTTAGCCACCAAAGAGAGAAAAACGATTTTGAGAGAGAAAAACAGTGAGTCTAGCTGAGAGTTTTTATTTTCCTTCTTTCTCTGAGTTCTAGTAACCCCTAAAAACTACTCAGCACATGTACATCCTCACCAAAAGATCCATTTGCCCCTCTTTCTAATAAGACTCCCACACTATCCTCAAGGGAAATTCCGTCCTTTGCCTTATTCCGCCAACTCCTCAGGTGAACCTACAAATTCCCATTTAATCCCGACATATCTCAATCATTACTAAGTTACTACCTGCTATTAAATAATTCCCTAACACATTATAATATCTCTGAAATACCCCTAAGCTCCTCCCGAGCCGGGTATTTGACCTCGTTGTGACTTCTAGCTAAATCGCTCCCTAGGACTGTCTCGGATCGTGCATCACAAATATATCACCAATATATCACAAGCCTTATTAGCAAATTTGGGATGCTAAATCATAGGCCGAGTACTCCTTTCCTTC
Source organism: Humulus lupulus (assembly GCF_963169125.1). NCBI lineage: Eukaryota > Viridiplantae > Streptophyta > Magnoliopsida > Rosales > Cannabaceae > Humulus > Humulus lupulus. Next base: position 28,047,808 of record NC_084795.1, read on the forward strand.
CCTTAGGCGATATCCAGACCTAGAATTAGGGCTAGGCTGAGTACTCATAAGTCATTGGTCGAGGACTCATTTCCTTCCTTAGGCAATTTCTAGGGATGGACTCAGGTTTGGGTTGAGTACCTCCTGATTCTCCTTGTGTAATTTTCAGGCATAGGATTTGGGTTGGGCCGATCACCTCTAGAGCTTGGTGGGCCGAGTACTTCCTTCCTTTCCCTTAGGCAATTTCCAGACCTAGAATTAGGGCTAGGTCGACCATTCATAGATCATAGGCTGAGTACTCCTTCCTTTCCCTTAGGCGATTTCCAGGCTTGAATTAGGACTAGGCCGACCACCTTAGGGGTCCATAGGCAGAGTACCCCTTGCGTTAAACAATTTTTAGGGATTCAGGGTGGTCAGCCCAAGCATAAGCTGGCCATCTGGGATCCCAAAAAATATTCTTGAGAATTGAACAGTCCTTAGGCACATTTTTGAAGCTTACTTCCTTGGGGTGGTCGGCCTATGCTTAAGCTCACTGGGCCGACCCCGAGTCTTCCTCCTGATTCATTCATTTTGTCACTTTAGTTCATGAACCTGCCCCCAACTGTTGGCTTCATTATGCTCACTAATCTTTGATCTTATTTTTCCTCTGTTGTAGATGTCCAGCTCTTCTTCATCAGACAAGTCAGTAGGTGAGCATAATCCTCTCGAGTTTTTGGAAAGGTTGAAAAGGATTCTTCCTCGTTCTGCTTTATACTTATTCAGTGAGGAAGATTTCTTAAAGAGGTATTGTCCAATGGCGAGGGTGAAACAGAAAACCCGACAACTCTCTGAAGATGATCCTCAGATTGTCAGGCATATCACTCAGGGCTCCTCGCCGAGCTCTTCTCAGATTACTTCTCATCATAGTACGCCCCGCGGCTCCCAAGGTACCCAATGTACATCTCAGCGGAGTCATTCTTCTCAGCGGGATAGGTCAGGTCAGCGAGAACCGTAATGCCCTAAATTCTCCGATGTGTTTAATGGCGGGAATAGTAGACTGGGAGGGCCATACTTGTTTAATTATGCCATTAAATGAGTATATGCATGTTTATGTGAATTATATTATAATATGATGTTAAATGCATGCATGTGGGTCCACATTTCATGACAGGGGTATTTTGGTAATTTGGCCCGTTGAGGGCGTAATTGTATATTTGTATGCATGTCGGTGATATATTGTTGAGGCCACATTATAATGTCGATTTGTTCTAGCTATTCGGCATGAGACGATCTTTGAATATTAAGTAGCGGTTTATTCATAACGGGATTAAGTTCGAGGCTCGGGGTGAGTCTCGGGATGATTAAATGATTAGAACGTTGCCGGGAGTATAAGGGTAACGAGATTTGAATTATTGGTATTTAAGAATATTGGGAATAGCGGGAATTGGAGAGCATTAATTATGTTTAACGAAATAGGTAAGAAATGGCGAATTTACCCTTGGGGAGACTTTAGAAGCTTTAAATGACCTAGGGGTATTAAGGTCATTTGGCTTGGGTTATATATGTTTTTGGTTGGCTGTAGAAACATATAGAACAAAACAAAGTCTCATTTCTTCTTCACGTACATCACCCTTCTCTCTTTCTTCCTTTGAAGTTTTTGGTCCCAAATTGAAGAATCAAGCTAGGAAATCAAAGCTTGGAGGTTATAGACTTAGTTCATCCATTGAGGAGGATTCAAAACCTGCTTGAGGTAGGATTTTATCCAAGAATTTTAAGCTATACTCTGTTTTTCTTTATAGTTTTCAGCTTATAGTTTTGATGTGGATAGTGGGAATCAATGGGAGTTTTTGTGTAAGATTGATTGGGTTTTGATGAGGTTATGATGTAGATGAAGTTTAGGGGTTGAATTGGGTGTTTTGGTAAGATTTTGGATTGGTTTGGAAGGTTGGTTTCAAGGGGAATCGCAAGGATGGAAAATACGGGTGTTGCTGGTCTGAAGTTGGCGCAGCAGCGCTAGGCAGGGCAGAGAGTTGGGCCTCTCTGACTTGGAAATAGCGCCTTAGCGCCATTTAATAGGGTTGCAGCACTGGTCCATTTTCCAGCAAGCCTATTCTAGGGCTCGGAATGACCTTTAAGGCTCGGGGTTTGGTTCATTTGCCCCGTTTGAGTATATTAAGATTCCCGAGAGTGCGAGATTGATCCCGGGAGTGTGGTTTAGATTGTGAACCATTCATTGATTTACTTTATTGATGGTTTCTAATTGGTTATGATTAGGTAACCGCTAAGGAATCTAAAGGTTGATCGATCTCAAGGGTCTTTCTTATATTATTTCTCGCTCGAACCCGAGGTAAGAAAACTGCACCCTGTGTATATATGACATGCGTGATTGTTATTGAGGCATGTTGATTAATAAATGTGGACATGGCTTGCCTATTAAATGCTAGCGAATGTTGTTTACTTGTATATGTACTGACTAGTCAGGGATACTGACCTAAGAGTCAGAAATGGCATAGCGTCATGAACGCAAGGCCAAATGAAGATTAGATCTAATCGATATCAGCGTTGAATGGCTCTAAGGCATTAACGCTGGAACAACCCTAAGGTCGAGGAACTTATAAGCACTTGGCTAGTCTAAGACTAGTTACTAGAGCCAGGGCCTAAGGCCCAGGTGACCGTTTGTCACATGGCTAGGGAACGATGTTCCAAGGTTATGACTCTATGGTCATGAGGAAGGTTATGTTGGTGACTAATCACCATGCACCTATCATGTTTGAACTAATAAAAGGTTCACCTATCTATTAAGCCCCGATGACCCTATCGTCGCAAGGCTAAAGGGAGCAAGACCCATCTTAGTGACTTTTACGACTCTCACCTATTTGTTTGGACTGATAGTCCTGAATGATTATTATGATCATTGTTGATATTATATCATGCTTTACTGTGTTTTCTTGCTGGGCTTTGGCTCACGGGTGTTATGTGGTGCAGGTTAAGGGAAAGAAAAGCTCACCCAACCTTGAGTGGAGAGCTTAGGTGGTGATGTATACATGTGCGGCCGCTTGACCACCACGGCCAATGAGTTCTCAGAGGAACTAGGGGGTTTACCCTATTTTTGCCACTTAGGTTGGCGGGTTTGTAATTTTGAAACAGTAATGACCTCTTTGAGTTGTAAATAACTTGTAAATGTTTTTATGGGCCCATGAACAGTTTTATGTATTTAATAAAATATATCCTTTCCTTTTTATTGATTTTCCACCTTAACCTGTTAATGACGCTTAGAACACGTTTTTAACCAAAGGACTCGGGTAGCGGGTCAAATTTCTGGTTCACCGTAATTGTTCTGGGGTAACCAGGGCGTTACAAGAACCATTGCAACGCCCTTCGCATTGAGATACTGGTCGGGTTCCCCATCACTCTTCTTCTAAGCAAGAACATATCGAGGGTTCTCATTGCTACACTACTCACCCTTAGGAGCATTCTATTCATAGGTTTCGATGGACACGCTCTGCCATCAAGTCTATTGTTGTTCTGAGCTTGAAAATTTTCGCCATAAGGTACTAGACCTTAGGCGCATTCTTGGCACTAGGGATGTTGACATTGCTTCAAAGGATGAAGAGATCAACACCCTCCGCAGTACTGTGGAGCTCAAACAGAAAGAAGTGATCGAGTTGAATTCCAAGATAACCCAGATGGAGTGGGAACTTGCTGATCGACTCCAACAGTCTGAAGCTAAGAAAGAGAAGCTGATTGCTGACATAGACCAATTGCAGAAGGATTCTCTTGTCGGGAAGGAGCAAGAGGTCAAAGCTGCTCGAGACAAGGCCCGAGAGGAGTATTCAGAGACAACTTTCTCTTGCTTCTATTGGATCTGGAAGTCCAACAAAGGTCTGAACTTGGATTTTCTTCCTGAGAAGACGCGAGTGAAGGAGCTTAGAAAGTGTCTGGCTCGTGACGCTACCGAGGCTCAGGTTGGTGTTTCAGATGGTACAACTCGCCCTAGCTAGTCTTCTCTTGGTCTGTTATTTTGTCTTTCCTTTCATGCCATTGGTGGGGCGCCTTGTACTTGACAATTTTTACATATGACATTTTATGCCTTTATGCTTTTTTGTTATGAGTACTCTGTGTATTGATTGAAAATTTAAATTTCCAATGCTTACTAAGTATATTAACTCACAACCTTCATTGGTTCAGGTATCAATATACTCTAAACACATGTATTTTGCGTGCCATACTAACCTTACTCTTTTATGTTTTTCATGCTAACAACCATGGTAATGTGAGTAGTATAGTACTTCACCAAGTACCGTTAACAAAACGGTCAAGTTGACCACCCCATGGGTGATAGGCTGACCACCGTACAAGGGACATGGCTAGGAGTCTTCCTACCAATGCTATTTTTGTTTTTGTTTTTTGCATTTTCGGAACATATGTTGGAAAAATGTCCTAGAAAAACTTGAGTTTGCTTAGTACTTAAGGTCACGCTCTCATTGCTTGTGTATACCCTGATCTGTATGTACTATATGCCCCCAAGTGATCATGGGTTTAAAAGCCTTGGTCACTTGCTACTTGACCATGCCTTGCTTCGAGCATTTAGACACATAGTACTATCCTTTTCGCCCAATGATGCAAGCAGCAAATACTTGTCCCTCATTGGTAGTCAGTTGATAATTTCATACTCAGTAGTAATGATACCTATACATAGATACAGAATATGTAGCAAGTGTCGATCACAATCTACGTAATCTCGCATGTACTCGTTATTATGATTGTCGACAGAAATGTCTAAGTTGGACCAACCGGGTCTGTGTGGGCTAATCGAGCCTGTAACGAGTCTTAGATAAAATTATTGATCGGTCCCTTAAGGACCGGATTCGATTATGATCCGATAATAGTGACTGTTCATCGGACCAGTCTCTTTTGTTGATCGCATAGGTCGATAGGTTCCTCAAGAACCAAGATCGAATGTGATCAAATAGTTGGCGACAAGGTCCTCGGACCAGTCTCTTGTTTGGATCGTATGGGTCTATAGGTCCCTCAAGGACCGGAATCAAACATGATCCAATATATGGGCGACAAGTTCCTAGGACATGCCTCTCGTTTGGATCGTATGGGTCGATAGGTCCCTCAAGGACCAGAATCGAACATGATCCAATATTTGGCGACAAGGACCTAGGACCTATCTCTCATTTAGACCGTATGGGTCGATAGGTCCCTCAAGGACCAGAATCGAACATGATTCCGTATTTGGGTGACAAGGTCCTAGGACCTGTCCCTTGTTTGGATCGTGTGGATGCCAAAAATCCACCAATGAAAAAAAATCTCTAGTCCATGGTTAGAATACAGGGCTAAAGATCACTTAGTCATGTTATCAGGCTCGGGCCCGTAAGTCTTGTGAAACCGAGAGATTGTCCCAAGGGAAACATCACCTTATGAGCCATGATGTATGGCCTTGCTGTTATATTATTTTATAATATAATGTAATATTATATTATATTATATTATAATATAATGTTTTAGATTAAATAAATGTGACAAAGTGTGTCACATATTGTAACATATAATAGAGAGTTACAATATTTAGATATATAAGATATATCCAAATAATGTAATATATTTGGTGTTACAAATTTGTAACTTCCAAATATTACCCTTTATTGTGTAAATTTGTTGTTACACAATATTGAGATGAATTTCATAAAGCCATATGCGATATGGCTGTTAGAGATATAATTTTAACCCCAATAATGTGTTTTGGGAGTTACAAAATCATTTGGGAGGGTTTGGAACCGTTTGGAAAAACAGCACATTTTTTGTGCTGAAATTGGTCGGTGGCCGCAGCCACCAACATTCAGTGGCCGCAGCCTGTGGGTCAGAGACCAGTGGCCGCGGCCACTAATGTCTCTGGCTGCAGCCACAGGCCAAAACTGACCAATTTTTCAGTTTTTTCAATCTTTGTTGAACGGCTCAAAAAACCCAAATAACTCCCAAATCTCATTTTTAATTCCATATTAATCCAATTAAACATTGGTAACAGCCATGGGGGTTGGTGGAATTTGAAATTCAAAGGGTGTCTCTAAACTCTATAAATAGGAGCCTATAGCTCACTTGAAAGACACAACATTTCTATCCATTAGAGCACTTGGCTAGAAACACCTTGAGGCTTGATAATTCCAGAAAGCTTTTCCAATATCTGAGAGAGATCGCTTAGTGCTTAAGTTAGGGGGAAATAAGCTTTTGGACAAAGGTTTTAAACCTTGTTCAAGTTGGTGATCCCCAACCCTCTTCACTTTGGTTGTGTAAGTGAGAGTTTCTTGCATTTCTGTTCTTCTTTCTATTGTATTGTTTTCTACTTATTCTCTTGTTCTTTTACTTGTATTTCTTGTTCAAGAGTTGTAATATTTTCTTTACTTTTGTTTCAAACACCTTACTTTATTTGTAACATTTTGCTTAGAGTTTTATTTTACTATTCTTTTCTTCTTCATCATCTTCTTCATTTCCTTTTTTATTTGTATTTTCAGTTATAGAGTTGTAACACTTTATTTAATCAATCCTTGTCTATTGTAATATTTTGCATAGAATTGTAACATATTATTATCATTTCCATTGAGGCAAAACAATTTTTCCTAACACTTGCTAGGCTAAGGGGCCAAGCTACGTGTTGACAGAGGGCAGGTGCACGAGCCCCTCGCATAGCGAGGCCCTACTTGTCTTGATTCCGAGAGATTTCAAGGGCACCAGAGCCATGTGCCTCGACCGCGCGCACGCGTCTCGCAAGGCTGCCCCTCGCAGCACGCCTCACACAGTGAGGCTCCCCTCACCTCACGCCTCACGCGCATCTCACGAGGCTCCCCTTGAAAAACGCTGCACGCACACGTCTCGCAAGCCTACCCCTTGCAGCATGCCTTAGCACATCGAGGCTCCCCTCACACTGCGCCTCGCGCGCATCTCGCGGGGCTCCCCTCGCAATGTGCCTTGTCCCAAGCACCTATATCCTTGTGTAGCCTCGCATAGTGAGGCCAAGGGTCTCGCGCCAAGTAAGGCACCCCTCGCATAGCCTCACGTAGCCTCGTATAGTGAGGCCAAGGGTCTTGCGCCATGTGAGGCACCCCTCGCATAGCCTCGCATAGCGAGTCCAAGGGTCTCGCGCCTAGTGAGGAACCCCTCGAATAGCGAGGCCAAGAGTCTCATGCCAAGTGAGGCACACCCTGACTCGTGGCCCCCTTGGCCTTGCACCACCAACGCCTCGCGCACCTGCGCACACCAAGGCATCGCGCACTCGCGCATCAGGGCCTCGCGCACCTGCGCACCAAGGCCTCGCGCACCTGCGCATATGGACCTCGCACCACACCTCGCCCAGCCGTGCCGAGATGTCATATACCCGTGCCGTGCTTCGTTTAGCCCAGATGCCTCTATGCCATGATGCCGACGCTTCACGTGCTCGTATGGGGTCTAAGACCCCTGGAAGGGGCGTACGAGGAGCAATAAAAGGGACCCAAGAACTATTTGGTATCAGGCCAATGGTGGTATAGATGACTGAGTATATCGTTCATGTTAACACACAAGCTTTCCTACACTTAGTAGAAAGTGGAATAACTTTGAGGAAATACATGCCTTGGAGATGTGAGAGTAACCATCAGGTACAAGGTTCCTGTACGTGTACGGGTGCAGGACGTACGTCCATGTGGAGGACAGAAGTGTGGCCCTGACATCTGTGTCATGCAAGTAGTAGAGGTGTAATGTGGTACCAATGCAGGAGTACTTTTGCAAGCCCCTGACACGTACTAGAGCCGACCACCACTCCTTCAACACCACTACAACCTGTGCCACAACCCTGACAATGTACCTATGTACAATCTTGTCCCCTGGGACCACGATGTAACAGGAGCCGTTAGAGCCCCAATATAAATAGACCTTCACTTCTCCAGCAAAGGGGTTGGGAAAATTGATTGTACACTCAGGCTATTATGCAATATACAAAGGCTTACTCCATTGTTAATCTGTGTTTATCCTTCCATAAGTTCATTCTAAGTTCTTATCTAAATATCTCCATACTTACCTTTGAGTTTTGCGATTTAATTTCGTTGACGAGATTTCACCGTCAACAGTTTGGCGCCGTTTGTGGGAAGAACAAGCATCAAGCCAACGTTCTTTCATCACTTCGCGAAAAGAAAGATGCCAAGGCGTTCACAACGCTTGAAGGCAACTACAGACGTTGAGGTTCACCTGAACAGAGAACAAATGAGGGCTTCCAGGAAAGACCCTCCTCCGCCTAGGCATGGAGATATGCTGGAAGAATGTTCTTCCCCAGGGGAGGAGAAGGAAGCATCATCCCCAGTTGTCCAGCTCGACGTAGGTCACTTAGAGCCACCGGTGTACCCCCATCCCCGGTCCCCGGTGGCACCATGCTCAGGCTACCAAGACCTGAGTCCCTCGACGCACAGGCCCAGCAAGATTCCCCGAGTACACTCGGTAAGTTCCAACTCAAGGACTTGCATCTACAAGGATGAGATTCATGAGTTGCATAAAAAGACTCGAAGGCTGGAAACCACGATAAAGAACTTGTAGGAGGTCTTAAACGAGAGGAGGTCTTAAACGACCTCCTGCAAGGAAAGTCGAGCATACCCCTTCCTAAGCGTAAAGAGAAGGAGCGTGAAAAAGGGGAAAATACTGTCCCCGCAGATGATGGGAGAACCCGACTTTCCACCCGTAAAATTCCCCCGACAAAGTACCATGAGGGACCTAGGCCGACGAAATGCCCCTAGGAGCAAAGGTAGAGGGAACACGATGGTCGTAAGAACGAAGCAGAAGTCACCTCAAAAGAGTTGCCCCCCGGCACAAGAGAAGAACTTCATGGGAAAAGGTAAGAAGTAAGAAACGCACCCCCCGCGGCTCTCCCGAGGAACACAACCAAGGCAAGGGATCAGCCTGAGAACTTGCAAGACTCCTTATGCAAAAAGAGGAGGGAACTAGACATCAAAATGCAGCACCCTCAAGGCAAGATTATCACCGCACCTAGGGGGCACAGAGATGATGAAGAATTTAACCTTGATTCGCCCTTCACAAGGGAGATCCAGGCAGAGCAAATCCCCGCCAACCTCAGAGAGCCTCGCATGACTCCATACGAGGGTACTAAGGACCCAAAGTATCACTTAGACTACTTCAATAACTTGATGAGGTTAAGAGGGGTCAACAGCAGAGCAAAATGTCATTTCTTTGTTGTTACACTTAAAGGTATTGAATACAAGTGGTTCAAAAAGTTTATCCTTCCATAAGTTCATTCTAAGTTCTTATCTAAATATCTCCATACTTACCTTTGAGTTTTCCGATTTAATTTCGTTGACGAGATTTCACCGTCAACAGATCGTATGGGTCGATAGGTCCCTCAAGGACCAGAATCGAACATGATCCAATATTTGGCGACAAGGTCCTAGGACCTGTCTCTCGTTTGGATCGTATGGGTCGTATGGGTCGATAGGTCCTTCAAGGACCAGAATCGAACATGATCCAATGGAGTTGACAGGTCTAAAAGACAAGTCATTCGTTTAAAGAAATTTAAAGAATTAAGTGAAACTTAAGAAATTAAATTCATTCATTCATTGAAGCGCAATGGCTGTTACATTGATTATTCGAGAATAATACATTTGCCTCCTGCTCGGCTATGCTTTTTTCCGCCAAGGATTTGATGGGAACGACATTCAGGGTGCTCGTATCTTTGGCACTGGCAAGCTTGGCTAAGGCATCAGCATTGGCATTCTGCTCCATCGGGACTTGTGTAATCAAGTATCTCTTGAACTGTGTCAATAAGTCCTTCACCTTTTTCAGGTACTGCACCATCCTAAGTCCCTTGGCTTGATACTCCCCCAGTACCTAGTACACTACTAGCTGGGAATTGTTGAATATCTCCAGGGACTGTGCATGCAAATCCTGAGATAAGCGTAATCTTGCTAATAATGCCTCGTACTCAACCTCGTTGTTTGAAGCGTTGAATCCAAATCTGAGAGCGCAATGGATTCGATGATTATCTGGAGTGATCAGTATGATTCCTGTGCCTGAGTTATGCTCATTGGATGCTCCATCAACATATAGCTTCCACACATGAGTATCTTCTCCCTTCTCGGTATCTCCACTCTCTGATTGGTCGGAAGGGTCTTCAAGGTTGGTGCCTTTGACTATGAAGTCAGCCATTGCTTATTCTTTTATTGTCGTCCTCAAATGATAAGTGATATAGAATTGTCCTAGTTACACTACCAACTTGAGTAATCGTCCTGAGGCCTCTGGTTTATGAAGAATCTGTCTTAACGGTTGATCGGTTAGGATTCGGATCGAGTGAGCATGGAAATATGGACGCAACTTTCGAGAGGAGATTACTAAACAGTAGGCTAGTTTTTCAAGAGGGGGATACCTAGACTCCGCACCTACTAGCCTTTTACTGATATAGTATACAGGTTGGTGTACCCTGTTCTCTCCCCTTATCAAAGCAGCACTGATTGAATGCTCTTTGATTGCCAAATAGATGAATAATACTTCACCATATATTGGCTTTGCTAGGACGAGAGGTTGGGTGAGGTGTTCCTTCAGGGCTTGGAAAGCCTCCTCACATTCCTCGGTCCATTGGATCTTCTTGCTGCCCCTCAGTAAGTTAAAGAAAGGGAAACACTTGTCCGTAGACTTTGATATGAACCTACTGAGGGCAGCTACTCTCCCAGTTAAGCTTTGCAATTCTTTGATTATGGTAGGTGAATTTATGTCGATCAATGCTTTGATCTTCTCGGGGTTAGCCTTAATTCCACGTGAATTGACTATGTATCCGAGAAACTTAACAGAACCAACTCCAAACGAGCACTTGAGAGAGGGTTTAGCTTCATGCTATACTTTTTAAGTATTACAAAGCATTCCTCCAAGTCTTGAACATGCCCTCCAGCTTCTTTGGACTTGACCAACATGTCATCGACATATACCTCCATATTTTTGCCAATCAAGTCTCGGAACATGCGATTCACTAAACATTGGTTGGTGGCTCCTACGTTCTTCAAGCCGAATGGCATCACCTTATAACAGTACAATCCATTGTCTGTCCAAAATTTGGTATGTTCCTCGTCGGGAGGGTGCATACTTATTTGATTATACCCGGAATATGCACCCATGAATGAGAGTATTTCATGTTATGCCATTGCATCGACTAGTTGGTCTATTCTGGGTAATGGGAAGCAGTCGTTGGGGCAGGCCTTATTCAGATCTGTGAAGTCCACGCAGGTTTGGGGACCAACAAGGGGTTTGATACCCAATCAGGGTAGTAGGCCTCCCTTATAAAACTGTTTTTCCTGAGCCGCTCGACCTCCTCCTTCGGAGCTTGAGATCGGTCTTTGTCAAGCAGTCTTCTTTTTTGTTGCACTGGTGGGTAGATCTTGTCTCTATTGAGGACATGACTTATTACGGACGGAGAAATTCCAACCATGTCCTTATGTGACCAGGCAAAGACGTCCTGATTTTTCTTCAAAAATTCCACCAATCGTGCTTTAATTTCCATTTTTAATTCTTTCCCAACTTTGATTACTCTAGTCGGGTCCTCCTCATCTAGTAGGACTTCGTCAAGATATTCAACTGGTCCTACCCCCATGACGTCATCCCCAAAGCGAGGATTGATGTCGTTTCCCTCGCTTTGGGAAACTTTCTATAATAACAAATCTTTGTTAAAAGGAGCCCTCGACTCTAGTAGAATGTTTCTCTCAACTTCAACTTCCATGTTGACAACCTCATCGGTTCCTTCACCCTCTTCGTAGCATTCTTTTCTTTTCCTTGGCTACTGGTGCATTATAGCATTCTCATGCCTCCCTTTGGTTACCCTGCACGCATCATTGCCCTGCGTTGGTGGGGAACTTCAAAGATAGATGCCAGATAGATACTACTGCATGTAATGCCATCAGGAGGGGTCTCCCGAGTACCACGTTGTAAGCCGATGAGAAATCTACAACCAGGAACTCTGTCATCACAGTCTCGTGCCTGGGGGCATCCCCCACTGTGACCAGTAGTTTGATAGTTCCTGCTGGTTCTAGGCATTCTCCCGTGAACCTATATATCACTTGGGAACATGGTGTCAGGTCCTTGACCGTGAGCTTCATCTTCTCGAGGGATGATTTGTAGATTATATTTACCAAGCTTCCTGTATCCACCAAGCACCTCTTCACTCAGGCATTGATGATTTGAATGGTAAGGACCAGAGGGTCATTGTGGGGGTACCTCACGTGTCTGGCGTCATCTTCTGTAAAAGTGAGTGTTTCACTTTCATACTTTGGATTCTTTGGAGACCGCTCCTCGACTACCATACATTGGGAAGACTCCCCTACCTCATGCCTGAGGGTCCTTGCATATTGCTCACGAGCATTGTTATTATTGCCTGCTATATGGGGTCCTCCACATATGGTATCCACTGTGAAGTCAGCTGCCGGATCAAGTGGTGGTCTCCTCTGTCTTCGGAATTCTAGATTCCTACTTGGGGTCTCGGTCTTGCCTCGGGACCTCAAGAGTTTTCTTGATCGGAGAAGAAATTCTGTCTCTTCCTTCAATTGTTTGCACTCGTTTGTGTCGGGCCCATAATCATTATGGAAACGACAAAACTTGTTCTTGTCCTTCTTTCCTTCTGAGCGCAAGGGTGGTGGCTTTCGGTATGGTACCTCTTGGTATGTTGCCAAGTAAATCTCTGCCCTTGATGTTGTCAGGATGGTATAATTGGTGAACCTGGGCTGGTAGAGTTGATGCTTTGCTTGTTTGTCGGCGGATGCCGACTTAGCTTTCTTCTCTCCACCTTGCTCGGCCCCTGAAGTATTCCTATTCTTACCGTCGCCCCCACTGCCGCTGCAAGGGTTTGCACCATTTTTATCCGCCTTGACAGTGGTTGTTTGGTTTATGCCTTTTTCTTCCTTCATGACAGCATCATCTAGCTTCATATATTTTTCGGCACGGTCTAGGAACTCTTGCAAGGTGTTGATAGGGTCCCTGTGTATACTATCCCACAAAGGACTACGATAAATTATTCCTGTCGTGATGGCGATGAACTTTCTTTCATCTCCTACCGTGGCTCCTCGATTTGTCGCTCTCATGAATCTTTGAATGTATTCTTTCAGGGATTCGTCTTTCCTTTGCTTGATGTCAACTAACTGATTGGCATAAAGTGGTTGAATCTGCCTGGCATTAAAGACCTTGCAGAGTTCTTTCCTGAACTGTTCCCAGGAAGTGATGGATCTAGGTTTAAACTTCCAATACCATTCCTGAGTTGAGTCAGAGAGAGTGGTAGAGAATACCCTGCACCTATAATCATGTTCCACACCAAGTAACTCCATCTAATCCTCAAACTTTCCAATATGTCGTATCGGGTCCTCCTTCCCAGTGTATGTAGGAAGTTTTGTATTTCTGTGGTGGCTGGGCAGCTTGGATCTTGGCATTGAAAGGACTCCCACTTCTATAAGCCAACTCGATATTTGAAGGTTTCTTTGTTAGACCAAGAACAACCATAACGAGTGCATCTATTTGAGCCTGCACTGCTGGTGGGATCGCTGCTCCAGGTGGGGTGGATATCCCTGGTACCCCCTCCTCCTGAGCACTGGTCCTCGTGTTGATGACTTTCCTCAAATCATGAGGTCGCGCATCTCTCCCCAGCCTATCGAACATAGTACTTATGTTATTCATCGGTTCCTTTCCCTCGCGAGACTGAGGGTGTAGGGGCGGTAGGTCCGTCTTGCCCTTGTCGGTGCGACCCACCCCCCGAGCCTCTCCTCCTACATGACTTGGAGATTTTTAGCGGCCATTTCCATTCCTATCACGCCTCTCAGATGTTTGACACTCATCTCCAGAGTTGTTTGTCGGCCCCACTAGGAGGGGGCCTTTGGGATGGTAATACTCCTACTCCTAGATGGAGTTTTATTCTTCTTAGTCATGGAGGAGGCAGTCTTGGACTGTGCCTCTTCATCCTGGGAAAGTGGTTCTGAGAGTGTCCTTGGGGACCTAGTCCTCCCTTGGGACTCTCTGTTACTGTGGTCTCACTTTCCTACTTCTTTGGCCTGAACCTCCTTCACTGCCTAAGCAGCAGCTTCAGCGTTAGCTCGGGCTAACTGAGTAGCCGCCTCTAAGGCCACGGCGGCCTCCTGGTGCCTTCGATCATCCTCCCACTCCCACTGGAAAATCCTCTGGACCTGCTCATCGATCTCTCGTCATTGTCGTTCCATAGTCGCCCTCTGAAGGGTAATTTCTGCAGCAAAGGCGTCCTGCCTCGCCAGAAATTGCACCATCTCCACCTGGTGAGCGTCCTGTGGATCTTTTGCATGAGGTTGAGGCTCGTTAATGGGATCTATGGGATCCTGGGTGGTGGAATCCCTGGGAGTAGTCTTCTTGGTCTGACTGGGTTTTGGAGGCATCGTAATAATGATGAAGGTGTATTTCTTGATTTCGTACTCTCAATGAAAGCATAAAAATGTTGAGCTGTGAAATTGGCCAGCGGTCATATGCACAATATACGACACCTTTTTAACAGAATAAGTAATATAAATGACAGAGTACGATTATCTTAAGTAAACACACATAAATTTATAGTGGTTCAGCCCTGTTCTGATGAACAGTAATAACCTAATCCACTTAGTCTTTAGTATTGAGTTACTCGACAATTACAAGTATGTACTCTGTAATTCACTTCTCAGATGAGTTTTTCCAGTCCAAAAAAAAGAGTCCGAAAAAAGTCCTTTTTATGAAGCCCTGGGTCATTTATTTATTGTACCCAGGGGCTGTTACACGATCAGTAGTACTGGAGATCATGGTTTGGTACACGATCATGGTGAATGGAGATACGTGTCCACCTTTCTATGATTATGAGATCGTGGGTCTTCTCTTGTTTCTATAGATCGTGGTGGATGATGCACGATAGAAACTTCTGGGAAATGCTAAGTCTCTATTGGTATGTCAGACTTAGGTGCTAGGCCCAACGACCAAAGTTTGGGTGCTGGACCTGTGACCTTCTGGGTGCTAGGCCTGTTGATTTTCGGGGTGCTAGGCTTGTTGATCTTAGTTTGAACAAGAGGAATTACTTCTCAGTGAAGTGTACTTGGGGGTTTAGGCTGACCATCCTATGGAGGATAGGGTCAGGCCGACCACCCGTAATGTCCTTGGGCATATTGGGCCAACCACCCCAGGGTAAGGTCAGGCTGACCACCCCTAGGGGTACAAGGCTTGCTTGGGCCGACCACCCCTAGGGGGTATAGGGACTGCTTGGGCCGACCACCCCTAAGGGGTATAGGGTCTGCTTGGGCCGACTACCCCTAGGGGGTATAGAGCCTGCATGGGCTGACCACCCCTAGAGGTAGGGGTTAGGCCGACCACCCCTAGGAGTATAAGGATTGCTTGGGCCGACCACCCCTAGGGGGTATAGGGTCTGCTTGGGCCGACTACCCCTAGAGGGTATAAGGCCTGCTTGGGTCGACCACCCTTAGGGGGTATAGGGCCTGCTTGGGCCAACTACCCCTAAGGGGTATAGAGCCTGCTTGGGCCGACCACCCCTAGGGTTAGGGGTCAGGCCGACCACCACTAGGGGTACTGGCTTGGTCGATTTTCCTTTAGGTCCTGGACCTATCATTTTTGCCCGTCGGTCTTTTCTCAATACTTTGTCGTTTTTCCCTAATTTGTGATGTCACGTGTCATATTTTCATTCTCCACGTCATCCTCGTATTTTTTAGAGATAACAGTGTCAAATTTGTGATTCATGGTCGTGATATGAAGCTTAAAACACAAAATTGTAGTGTAATGGTGCCAAGTAAGGAAGGAGTGAACTACTATGGAGTTTTGGAAGAAGTAATTTAATTGTCCTACTTGATGGGTTACATTGTTCTCCAATTCAAGTGTAGATGGTTCAATACAAGTAAAATTAAAGTTGAATCCCATTTTACGAGTATATATGTCAAGGAAGAATGTTATAAAGATGATCATTTCGTTCTCGTATCTCAAGCGAAGTTGGTGTATTATCTTCGAGATGTGAAAAATGGGGATGATTGGTGGCTCGTTATTGAATACATTCTGAGGAATGTATGAGATTTCTCAAATTTCGATGTTGATGATACTGAGACCACAATTGATATATCAATATTGCTAGAAGTTAATTCTTCTTCATTTCAGTTGTGGGTAGAGCTTCCAATTTTTGATAATCTTCAGTATGATCGGGTTGATTTCAATCCCACTGAAGTGTACAGCGTTGATGATTTGGTTGGAGAAGGTTCAGATGAGTTTTTTGTCTATGATGAAGTTGAATTTGAAGACGACACGTTGGCCGAGTATGAAGACGATAAGGATTACGACGATGTTCTAGTCGATAATGATAGTGATAGTGGTGTCCGTAATGATGTTGTAGTTAGAGATGATGAGGACAGTGATATGTAATTTGAACAAATATTTGTAACTTTTTATTTAATTCAATGAATACTTTATTTATTATCATTTATTAATGATAGTATCAGATATTCGTACACATGCACCTAGTGGATGCCTTGGGGATAGTCAATGTATTCATGTACTGATACTCGTTTTTTCAAGATATTTGATTAAATATCTTGAAAAAATGAGTATTAGAACTTGTCTGCTTACTATCTCCAATGGATCCACTAAGTCAGAATAGAGTAGGTTGGGAAAGACAATAAGTAATAAAATGTTAATTTTATATATAAAAAAAAGCAATAGACATGCACCTAGTGGATGCCTTGGGGATAACCAATGTATTCATGTACTGCTCCTCATTTTTTCAAGATGTTTGAAAAACATTTTGAAAAAATAAGGAGAAGTACGATTGCTTACTATCTCCAAGGGATCCACTAGGTTAACATAGGGTAGAATGGGAAAGGCCATAAGTAATAAAATGTTAATTTTATAACAAACAATAATGGACATACACCTAGTGGATGCCTTGGGGATAGCCAATGTATTCATGTACTACTTACTATCTCCAAGAGATCCACTAGGTCAGAATAGGGTAGGTTGGGAAAGACCATAAGTAATAAAATGTTAATTTTATAACAAAAATCAATAAACATACATAATTTGAATTAGTTAATAAATGAATATTTTAATGTAGAATGGTCGAACCAAGTAATGACACTGGTGGTGGCTCCAAGAGGGGCATGAAAGCTTATTACGGTGCCAATATCGAGAAAAAGCTGGCCACCAAAAAAGTTAGCCATCTGAAAGTAGAGTTTGATGCACAAACTAGAAAATCTATTCAAACGTACGACAAGTGGTTCAACTATTCCATGACTCGTTATATGCGTGACACCGTACCCCCAACTACACTAGCTTGGGAGCAAGTAATGCTAGTTGATCTCCAAGTTATTTGACATAGGTTATCTGTAAGCATTTTTTAAATCTTTAATAACTCACTATTAATTCTTTTGTCTATCTTCATAATATTTTAACAAATTCCAAATTTAATTGTGATTTTAGGACAAATTCATTTATCTACAAGACAATCCAGTAATCAACGATGCCATGGTAAGACAAATGCAAAAGCATCTGAGTGATTGGCACCACACGATGAAGAAACACTGGGTAAAGGTTGGAGAAGAGGTGGACAACGAGAGAGCGAAGTTGAAACCTTTTGGATCGATTAGTTCTTCTGATTAGGCAATTCTATGCGATTTTTGGGCTTCTGATTCTCAGCATGTATACCTTAGTTTTTACATTAATGTTTAATTATGAATTTACAATCTAGATTAATGAGTATTATTTTTTGTTTGAAACGTATATCGAAAAGAAATAAAGAAGCTCGAGCAAAAATGACCATACAAGGAGGACACGGTTCCAAATCCATCGTTGCCCATGTTTATGATCACATAAATTATAATAACATATATCTTTATAGTTACGAAAATATTATAAAGGTAACAATATTTTAGTAATTTGTTTTTTTAGACCGACCCGTCTACTAGCCAGCTTCCAAGCATGATCGATACATTCGAGCACCTCCATAAGAATAAGGATAAGTGGATTAGCGATGAAGCAGCGACAAAATGTGTAAGTTGCCTAACCTTAACTAATTTATGATATTTTAACTTTAAAAAAGTTTAGTAAATAATTAATTAATATTAATTGGTTGGTGTCAATTAGTAATTACTTATTAATTATTAATTAAATTTACAACAATTAAATATTTATTTTTTTGATTAGTGATTGTGGACTAAGATAAAAAAAAAAAAAAAGAACGTAACTAATGTTGTCCCCGTATCAGGGAGCTTATGGGCTAAGTTAGTTTGTTCATGAAAATTCATATCTAAATCACAAACATGCAAATATTGTTGATGTATATGTTTAGAGACGTAAATTCCACATTAATGGAATTAACTGATTTTACTGTATATATATCAACAATATCTTCATTATTTTGATTTAGATATGGATTTTCATGACCAAATTAACTTTAGCCCATTTGCTCCCTGATACGGGAATAAAATTAATTACATTATTTTCCAATCACTGGTAGGCAGTCATTAATGATAGGATGTTGGCAGATAGATAATAAAGGCATACTTTATATGTAGTTATATTAAAAATTTATAAATTAGGTTATTAAATAATGTTATATTGAAATGTGATATATGTGTTTTTTATTGTGCAGTCTGAGATGGCCTAGCGTCGCAGAGTACGGCACCTGTATCATCTGCTGCTTCTTGTGTCAGCGATAATGTCGACAGTCAGTTCCCACCAGATATGGATATTGTCACGAATGTCCTTGGGCCCTGCTCACGTTATAAGAAAGGGTTTTCAGGGTTGCCTAGGTTGAGGGCGATTGGCGCAAAGATGGCAGCATCTTCATCAACTTCTGAAATGTCCGGGAAATTTCCACCTGAAGTGGACACCATTTTGTAGGAAACTCAGGACATTATGCAAGAAAATCAGAACCTAAAGAAGTATACGACTAAACTTGAGAGTCGTCAACGACGTCAAGACTCAGTGCTTTGTTGAAGTAGGTTGGTGTATTGGCTCCTGGTTTTACTGTTGACTTACCAGAAGAGGATCCGGACGAGGACGATGATGCTCACGGGGGCGGGGATGATGAGGAGGTGAGTACACATTTGTAGAATTTATTTATTTATTTAAAGTTTATTTGATTAGAGATTTAATTTACTAAACTACTTTTATATTTTCATGTTTGGTAGAGACAATAAGTATTAATAGATATAAAATATTTTATATTTATTTTTAAAATCTTAATTTTTATTTTATTTCTAATTAAATAATATTACTTAAAAATGAAATAATTATTAATATATTAAAATCGAAATTTATTAATTAATATTAATATATTGAAGATAAAATTAGTAATATTATCAAAAAAAATTAATTTGAAAATACTTTTACCGATGCAAAATTACGTCAGCAAAAGTCTCAACATTTACTGATGCAAAAACGCGCCACTACAGATATCCACCTTTGTCGGCGCAAAAAAATGCCACTACAGAAGTCCACCTTTGCCAGCGCAATATTGCACCACTAAAAACAACATCTTTTGACGGCGCAAATTTGGTCTGCTAAAAGTGTTTTTCACAATCCCTCAGTAAAATTTTTCATCGGCGCATTTGTATTTTTCTCGCGTGCAGTTTTGCGTCGCTAAAAGATACATTTGCCGGCGCAATATGTTTTGCGTCGAAAAAAGTTCCATTATCGACGGATGTACGCCGTCACTTTTCCCGAACGCAAAAGCGCGTCGGTAAAGCCCAGGGGGCTTTTTGTGACGCAAAACGTGACTTTTGCTGGCACAAAAACGCGCTAGCGAAAGTCTTGTTTTTTGTAGTGTAATCACATAATATATAATAGTTACTGCTCGGCAAGACCACCAGAATACCTGATGGTCGGTGTGACAGACAAATAAACCTGGTTGGCTGAAGGAAGTTACACTCCCGGTTAACAGTCCACAGGAATCGTCCAACCACTTGAACAGAGCGCCTAACAGCCATGAAACCTCGGTCAAGCCTCCTAACAAATAGAAATGTACCTACATGCGAGAATAATGATATCTTTCCACCATCAGTTACACCGTGCGCAACCCTTTGGCTAACAAAACATTATAAATACAAACTCTCCACCATAGTGGGGGATAAGGAAATTAGCCTACCGATCGGTATTTAGATATACACAAAGTATCCTATTTTCATACCTAGTAGCGATTCTACCTTATTGTGTTGTCTTTTACACATAGAAATCAATTTGTAATCTCTTGTGATCTTGTGTGAGCCTTTAAGACTAATACAAAGTTAATAGGAAGTAAATCATTACCAATTTTTGGGGTCGAACTTCTATAAATCCTGGCGTTCTTTATTATTTTTTGCTCATTATTTTTAGGTTCTTGGCTAATTTATTGTTCATTGATTGTTTTACTGAAAGCTCTTGAACTAATTAATTCGTCTCTACGTCAGTTGGCTAAAAAACCAGTCAACAATAATAATAATATATAATCCTAATTTTTTAGTAATTATATCAATATGAATTCAAATATTATAAAATATTAGTATAATAATATTTAATACAAAACTAGATATTTAATACTTATATTAATATAAATTTAAATACTATAAAATATCATTTTAATAATAATATATAATACCAATCTTAATTTTTATTAAAAAAATTATCATTTATGTTTAAAAAGGTTACCATATTTTATAAACAATATTTTGATTTAATTTTTCATTTTATATGTTTATGTCATTCTATTACACCCAAATTTCATGAATAAATAAATAACATCGAAATGTAGGCTCGAAAAAAGTGAGCTCGAAAATAATAAATGTTGGGAGTACCCTTGTACGAATTGTCAAGTGGTTCCAAATCCATTATTAGCATGAGTCGCATTGTTCGAGCTTGATTCGCAGGCTCGAAGACACCAATCTTCTCCGAGGGACGAGTTCGACAAAATCACTGGATGGGGAGTAGGTTATAACTAAAACAATGTGCTCGATGCTAGGTCAATCTCGGAAGTGCGTCAGCGCAACGATCGAGCTCAGGGACGCATTTTGCACGCAGAAAGACTGTTAGGAATACCCTATCTAATAGAGATTTGTTATCATCATATATTAATTCCCTATTGTCATGAGATATTATGTAATTAATGCATTTATTGTATTTGTTTCCAATATATTTGATTGATTGTAACTTTCCTGAATTAGAGGAGGATATTCTCATAACCATGTCTATAAATAGCCTGGAATAATTCATTTGTAAACACGCACAAAAATTGTACTAGAGAATGCTCTGCCAAATTGCTTTCCTTCAAACCTTTGAGAGAGTAGTGAGAATAATAATAACTCATGGACTAGATAAATTTTAACTGCTGAACCATATAAAAAAGTCTTTGAATCTTTATACTTTTTCTATATTTTTGTTTAGTGATGTTCATATTTAAGTTGACATAAAATGGTATTAACACATTTTTTTAAATATAATACTTTTTATTTATTTAAAATTTATATAATAATAATAATATAAATTTAATAAATATAATTAATAAATTCTACTAATCAAACCGAGCAAATGTGTATCTGCACATGGCTTCTATATAAATTACTGAACACTTTGTTATTTATTACGTCAACCAATTATTTATGTACTTTTCTTCATCAACATATACCTTTTTTATGGTGTATATTTTTCATTAGATTCGAGATAGAATCAAAAGACTAATTGAGTCTTACTTTAAAATTTTATTGGATGAAAACAAACTTTGAAAAAAAATATTATTATACTTAATAACTCTATACTAAATACTACTGTATCCCTTAATGAGTTTTCAGGCATTAAAAAGGTTGTGTATTAAAGATACTCGAAATCGAACCATTATCTGAAATAAAGTGTTACGATATATAAAAGTAATTTCAAATAAATAATGGTGTTGTATTTTAATTTTCATACCCTCTCTTCATTTATTGTCTAAAATAAATTATTTGAAAAAGATATATCGTTTAGTCATTTTTTTTTAAGAATAATCAAATTTTCTTGTGACTAAAAGTAATATTAGTTACAAGTTATCAGTGATGTAATTTTAATTAAACCAATTGTATATATGATCAAATTTTATAACTAAAAACACAATTAGTAACAACAACTTATAATTTTAAAGATATTTCCTTTAGTCAATTTTTTTTTACTTTTAAGATTTTTTGTAGTCATATATTAAAGAATTAAAAAAAGGAAAATTAGCGGTAAAAATACCTAATGTTTTAAAAAATTTGTGAATTAGTATTTAATCATTTTTTTAAAGCAAAAGTACACATTGTCCACTTTTGTTAGTATCCGTCGCTACCCTCCCTATGGTTAATGTAACGCCCTGGTTACTCCAAGACAGTTACTGTGAATTTGAACCGTGCTTAACTCGCTAATCGAGTTCTTTGGTTATAAACGTGCATCTAGGTGTTATTAATAGGTTAAGGTGAAAAACCAATCAAAAGGAAATAATATATTTTATTTAAAACATAAAACTGTTCATAGGCCCATAAAAACGTTTACAAGTTATTTACAATACAAAACGGTCATTACAGTGTAAAATTTACAACCCGCCGACCTAAGCGACAAAAATAGGGTAAACCCCCTAGTTCCTCTGAGAAACTCCTTGGCCGTGGTGGTCAAGCGGCCGCATATGTACACATCGCCACCTAAGCTCTTTACTCAAGGCTGGGTGAGCTTTTATTTCTCTTTACCTGCACCACATAGCACCCATAAGCCAAAGCCCAGCAAGAAAACTCAATACTACATGTATATAATATAAAATGATGATCATAATAATCATCCAGGACTTATAGCCCTAAACAGAGGAGTGACAGATGTAAAAGTCACTAATGTGGGTTCCGTACCCATTACAAATAAGTGATCGAGTCACTAGCTTAAACAGGATAAGTGACTGACGAACTAGTCACCAATGTAAACCAATTGAGTGACTATGGAGTCACTAATGTGGGTTCCGTACCCTTAGCCATGTGACGATATGGTCACCTGGGCCTTCTGTCCCTGGCTCTGAGTAACTAGTCATGGAACTAGGCAAGCGCTTTTAGTTTTCATTGAACTTGGGGTCGATCCGGCATTAATGCTC
This sequence comes from Humulus lupulus, assembly GCF_963169125.1. Classification (NCBI taxonomy): domain Eukaryota; kingdom Viridiplantae; phylum Streptophyta; class Magnoliopsida; order Rosales; family Cannabaceae; genus Humulus; species Humulus lupulus. The sequence continues at coordinate 28,070,864 of NC_084795.1, forward strand.
ATGATGAGTCATTCAATGCAAATGTGGATTAGATCTAATATTTTCTCGGCTCTGCGTTCATAACGCTTATGTCGCTACTGACACATAGGTCAGTAACATACGACCAGTGCTCAAAACTACTGTCGAACTTGACTAGTAAGTCACAGCTTCACAGCTAGTTCTGACACCATTGCCGATTCTGACTAGTAAGTCAGATCCATTCACAAGTAAGAAAGATTTGCTAAGCATTTGATACGCAATCACTGTCCATATTTAAACACTCAACATGCCTCAATTATAACCATGCATGTTGCATATAGGGTGCAGTTTTCTTACCTTTGGTTCGAGCAAGAATTAGTAAAAGAACGACCCTTGAGAATGATCAACCTTTTAGTTCCTTGACGGTCACCTGGTCCTAACCAATTATGAGATTCCATCAATAAAATGAATCACAAAAAGTTCCCGAACAAAAACCTAGCCTCCGGGAGATCAAATCCTTCTAAACCGGGTAGTAGGAACGATCTCGAGGCCTAAGGTTTGATTTCCCAAGCCAAAAACCCAATTTGGCCAAAATGCCACTAAGGGCCGCGACCCTACACCTCCATGCCGCGGCCCGCTTCCTCAAATAGAAGCGGCCAACCTTCCAAACCCCAACATGGGCCGCGGCCCAACGCCCCTGCAGCTCCTCTCTTCTTCTTTAGCAAGCTTGGGTCGTGGCGCTCTAGAACAGAGCCACGACCCCACCTGAAACCCAGCCAAAAACCCCTGTTTTTCCCCTTCGAACTCATTTCAAAACCTTATTAAAACACTCCCAATATCACATAGTAAAGCCACCAACTATTACCACAACTTATCCACCACACAACCATCAAAATCTAAGCCTTAAATCAATCAAAACTTCATCAAACTCCCATTTCCATGATCAAAACTCCAAACCTTAAAACCAGCACAAAAACAGAGCAAAGAACTATAAAAATGGAACTAAAACCTTACCTTAAGCTTGAATTGAAACCTTTTCTGTAACGCCCTACTTCCTTAGATCCGTTACTAGGTGAGTTTAAAATCGTGCTTTCAACTCGCTAATCGAGGTTTTAGGTCAAATCGTGTAACTAAGCCTTAATTAAAAGAAAAACATTAGAGAAAGTAGTTCTTCTTTATTGCAAATCCTAAAAGTTTACACCTGGGATCCCAAAACATAGTTTAGAAAGTATTTACAACACAAAACTGATCAGAGTCGACTAACCGACAAAATCAAAGTTCATTTACAAGCATCTCCCAAAATCCCCTAGCTGTGGCAGCCAGGCTGGCCGGACATGTACACGCCGCCTCACGCCAGCTGTACTCATGGTTGGTTGATCTTCTCTTTACCCTTACCTGCACCACAGAGCATCTGTGAGCCGAAGCCCAGCAAGAAAACCCATAACAGATAACATATGCAATACACAAGTCAAACATATAAACAGGCCACCAATGATTAAACACATACGGCCTAGCCGTCCCAGGCGTTTACCAAGCCCTGGGTTCGCAGACCACGCCGTAAGGATAACCCAGGTATCCTGTTAGGGACTCGCCCTGGCAACTCGCGCCCCACGTGCTCAACTCTGCTCCCGACCTTTTGCCGTTCTCGACCTTGCACTCAACGTGCTTGATGCCGTTCCCGGCCCTCGCCGGTCACACATATAATATCAAACATGATATACCAACAAGTACAGAATTCAAGCTTAAACAGATAAAGAGCTACGATCTGCAATTCTAACATATAGGGCTCGGCCCTGCATATCATTTCCATTCAACACACTGGGCTCAGCCCTGCACACAAGCTCTATGGAAACAAGGGTTTTCTTACCTGAGTTCCGAGCTTCCTGAGCACCGATGCCCCGAGCAAAGTCCTCTAACGTGAGCCTCGCCGAAATCCTAGTCACAGCACATAACAATATCCGTCCATCAAATTATAACCCAATAAATAACTCTGAGCCATAATCCCTAACCTCCGGAACCTTGAATTATATCAATCCGGGTGATAAAATCCATCCCAAGCCTTACCCCTTAAGTTCCCAAGCCTAAAACACCATTAAAACCCAATTTGACACTAAGGGTCGCGGCCCCACCCACTAGAGCCGCGGCTAGCCTCAAAACAGAGGCTAGCTCTTCACTGACCCCCACACGGGCCGCGGCGCGCATGAATTCCTCGACCTCCCATGGCCGCGTGCGCGCGCGGGCCACGACGCACCCCTCCTAGGGCCGCGGCGCTATATAGCGAACCCAGATTTCTACACCAGTTTTCCATCCTTCCTTCAAGCCAATTCCCACCAAAACCAAGCTAACATTCCTAGATATCCAGCATAATTACTCCAGCACAGAAACAACATCAAAACCTCATTAAAATATGCTCCAAAACTTAGCTAAAACACCCAAAGATTAATCAAGCTTAGCTAACATGCAATCCCCTAAAACCAGCAGAAATTAAAGGCTGAACCTTAGTGTTTAGAGCTTACCTTGCTGAGCTTAGTCCCAGAATTTTGATCCTTAATCCCAAAGCTTCATGCTCCTAGAGTATCCCAGCTGAACCCCTTTAATTCCTAGCCAATTCTTTTGAGTTCCTTCTTGAGTTTTGTCTTAGAGAGTAAGAGAGAAAGCAAGAGCTATCTTTAGTTCAAGGAAAGTGTGGGTCAGTTTCACAAGTATCTAAACAGTTCCCTTTTTTGTTTTATATAACTTAAGTCTAAAGGGTTACCTCAAGGCTCGGGGTACCAAAACGTCCCCGAGGGCAAAAATGGTAAATTCTCCAAATATTCCCGCCTAGGCATTCTATCCTCAAATATATCTCAAAATATTTATTTCTATGTCCCGATAATCCCATAATTCATCTAACACCCGATTTACCCCTCGACTCGCCCCGAGTCCAAATCTCAACCCTGTTGTGACCCTCTGGCTAACCGCTCCCCAGGACTGTCTCGGATCGTGCTGTACAGACATATCACACATATACAACATATATCTCATTTATCACATTTATGCCCCTAATATCCAGACGGGGCCCTCATGCGCATTTAACTCAATTAAGCATGCATCATGATCATATATACACATAAATTGATATATAAGCATATTAAACCACTTAATGCCCTCCAGGCACACTAATCATGGCCCTAAGCCTGATTAGCAAATCCGGGTCGTTACATTTTCAATGGCTGAACACTAGCCTAAGACCTCAAGCTTCAATCTCCAAGTTTGAATCCCCAAACTTGCTTCAAAATTCAAAGGAAGAAGAAGCAAAAGATGATGATCGTGAGGAAGGATAACAAGGCTATGTTTTGGTTCTATTTTCTACAGCCTTCAACTTATATATAGCCTAGGTCCAATGGCCAAAATACCCTCCATGCTTAATTCATCTCTTAACAGCCCCCAAGGGCAAAACTGTAATTTCCCACCTGTCTCGTTAATCATAATTAATGCCCTCCAATTCCCGCTATTCTCAAATACTAATAAAATTATAACCCATTACCCTTTAATTTCCGGTAATGATCTAATCATCAAATCACACTGAGACTCACCCCGAGCCCCGAATTCAACCCAGTTATGACCAAATCGATTACTTGTATTCAAAGATCATCTCAGTCCGAATTGCTCGAACAAATCCACATTATAACGTGGTCTCAACAACAGTTCACCAACATGCATGGAATTATACAATTACGCCATCAATGAGCCAAATTACCAAAATGCACTTATGATGAAATGTGGACCCACATGCATGCATTTATCATCATATAATAATATAATTCACTAAACATGCACATAATAGTTTAATGACATAGTAAATCAATTATGGCCCTCCCGGCTTACTAATCTGACCACTAACCCTCATTAGGGATTTTGGGGCATCATAGTTAAATGTTGACTAATGTACATGTGGTGCATTACAATTGGTCAACTTATAATTTTTTTTAAAAAATAAATTTAAATTGATTTTAAAATAAAAAATCAATTAAAATACATTTAAAATTTGAAAAATAATTAAATCAATTAAAAAAATTAAAAATATATTTTAATTAATAAAAAATATAAGTTAATATAAAAAATTGAAATCAATAAAAATAATAAAAGCTAAACATAAATTTCAAAATTAAAAAAAAACTAAATCAAAATATAACTAAATTCAATAAAAACTAAAACTATAACCCTAAATTTACTCGTCTTCTTCCTCTCTCCCTCTTTCTTCTCTTTGTCTTCTCGTCTTCTTCCTCTATTTCTTCTTTCTGGCTTCTCGTCTTCTTCCTCTCTCTCTCTCTCTCTCTCTTCTTGTCTTCTTCCTCTCTTGTGCATCGGGGCTGAGAAGAAGTTGACGCTAGGGAGGGCTTTTCGTGTAGCTTCAACTGAGGGGACCAGATCGAAGCTTGGGTGGCATAAGAACGATAGATTGAAGAAGAAGAAGAGGATGATAAAATTTAATTGTATTTTATTTAATTTTTTCATTTTGCATTCAAATTAATTTTCTTACAAATTAATGAGTTGGATGAATGATAGGGTGCCACGTGTACACTTAGTCAACATTTAACAGAATCCTTAGGGAGGGTACCGACGGATACCAATGGAAGTGGACATTGGGTATTTTTGCCACAAAAAAATAGATTGAGTACTAATTCACAATTTTTTAAAAATATTATGTACTTTTGCCATTAATTCTCCTTAAAAATATATAGTTTGCTTCAATCGAAAGAAAATGATATTAGAAAGTGCAAAAAAATAAAATAATGTATGAGATAATGGATTAATTGTGGGATGATTTAAAGTAATTTTAAATATAAATGAAAGAATAATCACTTTTAAAAACAAAATGTAAGATTTAAAAAAAAAAAAAAACTAAATTTTATTACTTATAACACATGAACTTAGTTGTTATCTTTCAATGTCTCGTGGGTTATTGGGGACACAATGTGTAATACATTTTAGTACTTAAGATTTTTAAGTGACATCTCATGAATTTGACTTATGTTATGTGTAATTTTTACATGTATCTTTTGTATGTCCCTAAAATCTTCATAAAGTGTTACTCTATATTGGAATTAGGGGGAACATTTAACACGCAAAACCTGAAAACCCGCAAAGCCCGCTCGACCCGAATCCCGAGAACCCGAATTTTCAGAAACTCGTTCATTTCGGTCTTAATTCGACCCGAACCCGAAATATGTCGGGTCGGGTACGGGTTTAAAATGCAGTAAACCCGAACCCGAAATATGTCGGGTCGGGTACGGGTGTAACGAACCTGACCAAAAAATTTTAAAAAAATCTTAAAAAATGGTCTTTTTGAAAAAAAATGGTATTTTTGCAATATTGGGATTTTCGGCCCAAAACCCAGCAGGCCCAGCTCAACCCAAACCCAACCCGAAACCTGAAAAAATTCGGATCGGTTTCGGTATCATTTTTCTCCACTTGAAACCCGCAAAATCTGAACCCGAAACCTGAAATCCGACCCGTGTGCACCCCTAATTGGAATAACTCCCATATAGTAAAAAAAATTAATTCCAATTTAGGGTCTGTTATAAATAGAAATAAACTCTACATTGTAATAAGTTATAATATTTCTTGATTCCACCTTTGGAAAATATGCCTCTATATAATAATAATTGTCTTAAAATTAAATACATTTATATATATGCTATGTATTATACATGCTAAAAAATCATTTATTTATATGCTATGTATTATACATACTAAAAATTCATGATAAAATTAATTATCAATTTAGACTTGTAAAATAACTTTGTATATTTTCAACATTATATAGATATGTACATTGTAGCTATACATTTATGTCATTTTCGTTTATCAATGATTATGCATTTAATTTGACATATTTGATCAATTATTATTTAATTTAGATTTAAATGTGCATATTTACAACATTTTATAGGCATAATTCTATTAAGTATAACATTCTCATAGTAATAAAATATGTCAGTCCCAACATTATTTTACAATCTCTTTTGTATAAGCCTCAAAAGGGTTATGATTATGGATGAAATGAAAACATAATTTATGGATGTTGTTGACCCAGATTTTGGTCAACTGACACGGAGTCAGAATATGCTTGATGTGAATGAATATGTTGACAAGAATCAAATGACGAAAAGTAATAAGAACACAATATTTTATAGTGGTTCGGCCCCAGGATTTGGTAATGACCTACGTCCCCTTAGACTGTTATTGATATAAGAATCAAAGGATTGATCAAAGAACAAGGGTTCAATGAGTTTCACTAACCTCTGAAGAACAATACAATATTCCAAGGAGAATTACTCTAATCTCAAATAATTCCAAAGCCCCAAAAAAGTCCCATCCCTTGAGCTATCTTTTGCTATTTATAGGCTCAAGGGGGATTACATAAGATCGTTACCGATATTCTCTCCTGAATAATCGGATACTCAGGAGATTGTGTGAGTTAAATTCGGGATTTACAAAGATCTTCACAGTAATGTTACTTTGCATGCAGAACCATCGGCCAGACTGGTCGCAGGTAAGACTGGGCTGCTTATTGCTTCTAATGCGTCCTCTGGTCGATACCCTAACAGAGCTCTTCCAGGTGTTAGCCACGTGTCCAGGGATCACTTGCCACGTCATCAATGCATCTGCATTTGAATTCTGATCCCGCGGAATTTGCTGAAGGGTGTACTCCATGAATTGGGCTAGCAAGTCTTTTGTTTTATTCAAGTAGGCCACCATTTTTAAGCCTTGTGCTTGATATTCTCCTAGAACTTGATTCACCACCAGCTGTGAATCACTGTAAATATCAAGCGTCTTTATGCTCATATCTTTCACCATCCTCAATCCAGCGAGGAGTGCTTTGTATTCGGCCTCATTATTTGACGCGGTGAAGTTGAACCTAATAGCGCAGTGAAATCGATGCCCTTCCGGCGTTATTAATATCACTCCCGCTCCTGCGTGGGATTCGTTAGACGATCCGTCCGTGAATAATTTCCACGAAGGGGATTTCTCTTGAGGCTCAGGCGCACTAGGTTGTTTGCACTGCTTGCTGTCTGGGAGTTTTGTGAACTCTGCAATAAGGTTGGCCAAGACTTGTCCCTTGACTGCTGCTCGCGGTGAATAAGTTATATCAAACTGCCCCAGTTCGACTGCCCATTTTAATAATCGTCCAGCCGCTTCTGGTTTTTGGAGGACTTGTCGAAGGGGCTGGTCAGTTAGAACTGTAATAGGATGGGCATGAAAGTAAGGGCGTAACTTTCTAGAGGCCAGGATTAGGCAATATGCTAACCTCTCGATTGGTGGATATCTCAATTCTGCCCCGATCAATCTCTTGCTGACATAATATACTGCCTTTTGTACGCCTTTTTCCTCTCGCACTAATACCGCGCTAGCAGCAACTTCAGTAATCGCCAGGTAAATGAACAAAGTTTCTCCTTCGATCGGCTTTGATAAGATGGGAGGTTGTGCCATATGGGCTTTCAAGGCTTGGAATGCTTGCTCGCAGTCTCCTGTCCACTCAAACTACTTATTTCCCCTAAGTAGATTGAAAAAAGGGACGCACTTGTCTGTTGATTTCGAAATAAATCTACTTAGGGCTGCGATTCTCCCGGTTAAACTTTGTACATCTTTGATCCTTTCTGGCGACTTCATATTGATTAGGGCTTTTATCTTGTCGGGGTTGACCTCGATTCCTCTTGAATTTACAATAACCCCCAAAAACTTCCCTGATCCAACTCCGAAGGAACATTTAAGGGGATTTAACTTCATTTGGTATTTGTTCAATACATCAATGCACTCTTGTAAATCCCTTACATGTCCTTCTCCCTTTTTAGACTTTACCAGCATGTCGTCCACATATACCTCCATGTTTACTCCGATCAGCTCCTTAAACATGTGGTTGACTAGCCGTTGGTAAGTCGCACTTGCGTTTTTCAGTCCGAAGGGCATTACTTTGTAACAGTATAAGCCCGTATCAGTCCGAAAGCTGGTGTGATCCTCGTCGGGGAGATGCATGCTAATCTGGTTGTAGCCCGAATATGCATCCATGAATGAGAGGATCTCGTTTCCTGCAGTTGCATCGACTAGCTGATCGATTCTTGGGGGTGGGAAGCAGTCCTTTGGGCAGGCTTTATTGAGGTCTGTAAAATCCATGCAGGTTTGCCATTTTCCGTTTGGCTTGGGAACCAGCACTGGATTGGAGACCCATGATGGATAAAATGCCACCCTGATGAACCCATTCTCCTTTAACCTTTCAACTTCTTCTTTTAAGGCTCTCGATCTATCCTTACCGAGCAGCCTTCTCTTTTGTTGCACGGGTGAAAAGTTCTTGTCTATATTCAGGACATGGCTGATAACTGCAGGATCTGTCCCAGCCATGTCTTTATGCGACCAGGCGAAAACCTCCTGGTTCTTTCGCAAAAATTCCACCAGTGCTTGCTTCATGGTAGGCTTTAAGTTTTTCCCAACCTTCACGACTCTGGTCGGGTCTTTTTCGTCGAGTTGGACCTCCTCCAGGTCCTCGACTGGTCCAACGTTTTCTTCAAAATCCCCAAAGCGAGGATCTAAGTCTCTATCCTCACTTTGGGCAACACCCTATTTGGTGACTTCATCACCGGATTGGGCTTGTGTATCAATTGTCATCTGCAACCTATCTGAGGTAGTGCTATTTGGCGTTCCATTCTTCGCCTTTGTGATTGAGGCATTGTAGCACTCCCTGGCTTCTCTCTGGTTCCCCAACACACGTCCTACCCCAGCGTCTGTTGGGAACTTCATGGCCAAGTGCCACATAGAGATGACGGCCCGTAGATCAACCAATATAGGCCTTCCAATGACGGCATTGTACGCCGAAGGACAATTGACCACTACAAAAGTGGCGAGTAATGTCCTTGTTGTAGGCGTTGTACCCGTCGTCACTGGTAATTTAATCAATCTGGCGGGGGCGAGTCCTTCTTCAGAGAAGCCGTATATCGTTTGGTTGCAGGGCTCCAAGTCCTTAACGGACAATTTCATGCGTTCCAGTGTAGACTTATACAGGATATTGACTGAACTTCCTGTATCGACCAGCACTCTCTTTACCATCATGTTGGCCATCTGGATGTCCACGACCAGCGGATCAGAATGTGGGAAACGAACATGTTGGGCATCGCTGTCAAAGAAGGTTATTTCACCTTCCTCTGACCGAGCCTTTTTTGGTGCACGGTCCTCCACAGTCATCATCTCGATGTCCTGGTCATGGCGCAGAGTCCGAGCATATCGTTCCCTGGCCTTTCTGCCATTTCCCACAAGGTGTGGGCCTCCACAGATGGTTAAGAGTGTGCCAGTCACGGGGGCAGGCTCTAAGGGTGGCGAGCGTTGCCGCGTGGGCGCCTGCTCGTTGCTACCCGGAGCTTCTCGTTGGGAATTTCCCGAGGCCCGTACGTATCTTCTCAAGTGTCCTTGTCTAATAAGGAACTCGATTTCGTCTTTCAACTGGTTGCATTCATTGGTGTCATGTCCGTAGTCGTTATGATAACGACAGAACTTGGTAGTGTCTGTCTTCGAAATATCCTTTCGAATGGGGCCAGGTTTTTTGTAAGGCATACTAGAACTTGTGGCTTGATAAACCTCTCCCCGAGACTCAACGAGGGCAGTGTAGTTAGTGAACCGAGGTTCATAACGACTACCCTTGGCTCGTTTATTGTCGGAGGTGGAAGGCTCGTTATACGACCGTTTTCCACCATTCTTGCCATTGCCGTTCCCGTTGCCTTTGTCGTTTCCATTAGGTTTGGAACCATTGGCGGCTTTGGCGGGTTCGGAAGCCTTCTTATCCTTGCTTGAGGGTTTTCCATCGTCAGCAATGGCTTCTTCGAGCTTGATGTAGCGATCAGCCCGGTCCAAAAATTCCTGGGTAGTTCTCACTCCTTCCTTTCGGAGACTTTCCAGAGGGGAGAACGACGTTTAACCCCTGCCGTTATGGACATCATTTTGCCTTCGTCCCCCACCATTTTCGCTCCAACTGCCGCTCGCATAAAGTGCTGGATGTAGTCCTTCACTGATTCTCCATCCTGCTTGCGAATTTCAACCAGCTGGTTTGCTTCGGTCGGATGCACACGACCTGCATAGAACTGTCCGTAAAACTCCCTTACGAACATTTCCCAAGAAACTATGCTTGCGGGAGGGAACTTAAAAAACCATTCCTGCGCGGCTTCAGAAAGTGTTGCAGGGAAGATCCTGCACCGAGCGTTTTTGTACACTTTTTGAATGTCCATTTGTATCTCAAATTTATTGACATGAGATACTGGGTCTCCGTACCCGTCAAAATTTGGAAGTGTAGGCATTTTGAACTTGCTTGGAGTTTCTGCATTAGCTATCCTCTGTACAAAAGGAGTGCCTTTCCTCCTATCGTGGTTGATATACGACGTCCTTCCCCCGACCAGCTGCTGCACTGCTTGGTTGAGGGCATCTATTTGGGCCTGTACAGCGGCAGGAATCGCTGTGGCCTCTATTGCTGGGGGGATGTTCTCGTCATGCCGCTCGTGGCGATCGTTGAGTACGTCACGCAAATCTTCGTCTCTTCTCCGCTGCTTGCTACCCCCGAGCCGGTTGAAGACATTATTTTGCTTGGGCTGCCCCCCGGCGTCCCGTCTATTGGGCTGGTCATCTTGAGGTACCTGGCTTCTGCCTTTACCTCTTTCTTCATTCCTTCGGCCATCGTTTCCCTTGCCTGAGTTGGCCTCATTATATCCATGGCCATCTTTGAACCTTGATTGGCTATGGTGAGATTGACTGTTCCCTCGATTTCCGTCCCTGGCTGAAACGTCCCGAACGTTAGAGGGCGGCTTGCGCTGGTCGTGGCGTCCCCGTGCATTATCATGCCGTGGGGAACCCCGGACCGCAGAGCCTAACTCTGAGTCCCTCCTGTTACCAGGGGGATACTGACCTCTGTTTGGCAGGTTTGGCTCATCGCCCCTACGGCGTCTAAGACTACGAGGCTGATGCTCGGCCCTATTCTGCCTCTGTTGTGGGGGATTGCCGCGACCAGCTTGGGATGGTGGCTACACCTCAGGGGCCAGCGGGACATCGTCATGGGGCACCTGAGGCTGCTCGGGCCTTTGCGGACTCGAAGGCTGGATCGGTGGGCTGGGATTAGGACCCCTCTGAGGTGGCCCATTGACAGGTTGGTCAGGCTGCGAAACAGGTGCGGCCTGATTCCTTGCCAGTTGCAAGGCTGCCTCAAGGGCTGCCATGGCTTCGCTCTGGCGGGGGTCCATCTCCGCCTTCCTTTCGCTTAATTCCGCGCGCTACCGTTTAATCTCCTGCTGATGCTGCGCCACAACTTCGACAGCAGTCTCTTGACTGGCTTTCAGACTAGCCAGCTCCTCCTGCAACGCCCCCAGGGTACTCTTCAGCGTTGCATCATCCATCTCTTCCTCCTCAAAGTCCAGATGTGGCTCATCCTCCGCCATGCTCGCAGGGGGAGGAGGAGGTGGGTTTGATGGCGCAGCAGCGGCCGCCTGTCCAGCTTTCCTTCCAGTTTTCGCCATTAGTTTTCTCAGCAATGATAAATCAAGCTCTCAATGAAAGCACCAAAATGTTGACCCAGATTTTGTTCAACTGACACGGAGTCGGAATATGCTTGATGTGAATGAATATGTTGACAAGAATCAAATGACGAAAAGTAATAAGAACACGATATTTTATAGTGGTTCGGCCCCAGGATTTGGTTATGACCTACGTCCCCTTAGACTGTTATTGATATAAGAATCAAAGGAGTGATCAAAGAACAAGGGTTCAATGAGTTTCACTAACCTCTGAAGAACAATACAATATTCCAAGGAGAATTACTCTAATCTCAAATATTTCCAAAGCCCCAAAAAAGTCCCCTCCCTTGAGCTATCTTTTGCTATTTATAGGCTCAAGGGGGATTACATAAGATCGTTACAGATATTCTCTCCTGAATAATCGGATACTCAGGAGATTGTGTGAGTTAAATTCGGGATTTACAAAGATCTTCACAGTAATGTTACTTTGCATGCAGAACCATCGGCCAGACTGGTCGCAGGTAAGACTGGGCTGCTTATTGCTTCTAATGTGTCCTCTGGTCGATACCCTAACAAAGCTCTTCCAGGTGTTAGCCACGTGTCCAGGGATCACTTGCCACGTCATCAATGCCAATTTTTTGGACAACAGATGTCAAATAATTTTTTTTTATATAAAAATTAATTTTGGATAACCCAAGTCATACGCGCCATACAATATTGGGTTAATTTGTTTTGTGGCATCATAAGTGCGTACTTAAATACAAAATAATAATAATAAAAAGATTGTTATATCCCAAATTTCGAGATGGAATAAATTATCTCCAAATGTAGGTTCCAGGAGATAAATGTATATATTGTCAAATATGTATATGTTATCAATGATGAGTTTGACTCGAAATAGGGAGTTAGCTCGAAATGTTTGAACCGTGATCGGAGGTTGACCTCGAAAGATCAGAAGATGATGACTCAAACGATAATGTAGGTGTCAGCTCAAAGATTATGGTGTAGGCTCGAAAGTGGATATTCAAAAGATACGTAGTTATGTTTAAATAATTAAAGCCTACATTTATGAATTTGGTTATGTATTTGTTTAGTCAACTCGAGTCCTAAGGGATTTCATATATTTCAAATTCAAAATGTATATATATATAGATATAGTTATAACGTTCCTAAAAATGTGGGAAATAATATGTACTCAAATTCTGTGAAATCGCTTTCAAAGCTTTGACACAGATATATATTAATAATACTGATTCGTGAACTAAGTAAATTTAACTATCGAACTACGTAAAAAATCTATTATCTTATTTTCTTCTTAATTTATTTATCAAAGCTTAATTGCTCTTGTTTTTTTAGTTGATGGAAAACATCGTCAACACATACCAAAGATAAATATTTAGTTGCAATCGTGAATACTCAATGTTAGCTTAACCACTAAACACTAACGTGGTACTATTTGATTAATTTAATAACTGAGATATATTTACAGCAAAAATATGCAAGTTGTGCTAAAAATTGCACATAGGTAACTAAGTTCTTTTTTTAAAAAACAAAAAACAAAAATACCTCATATCAACAAAAATCTATCACTGACAACTTTTCTTTTGATGTAACTTTGGACTTTCCTCCAGATGGAGACTTCTATGTTTTCCTTCGTCACTGTGTTTTGTTGTTGAATAAACGCGATATAGAGAAGTTCCTAGTATTACTTTGGAGGATTTAGTATCGAAGAAATAAGAGTATCCACCACAATCAGGTTCTCAATGATGAAGGCATCGTGGGTTGGTCCCTTGATTTTGACCAGCGGTATTTTGAACTAATGGGCCGCCTGTGCGTGTCGTTAAGTTGGGCAGGGGGCCAAATTCAATCCCGGCGGCTATTCCTTGGCGGCCTCCAATGATGGGCAAAGTCAAACTTAACTGCGATGCCAACCTTGACGTGGTGGGTATGAAAATCGGGTGTGGTGCTGTTGTCCATGACTCTAGTGGTTTTTCCCTTGCGTCTACTGTTGTTCCTTTCTCTTCCTCGATGGCTGCCCCTGTTGTTGAAGCAATGGTAGTCCTACAGGGGCTTCTTCTTTGTTCTCGGCTGGGTTACCATCATGTGGAGGTTGAAACAGACTGCAAGAGAGTTTGTCAAGCTCTCTCAAGTAAAACACCTTTGGTTGCAGAATTTGGTAATGTTATTTTGGATTGTCTTTCTCTTTGTAATAGCATCGATGTTATTAGCTTTTCCCATTGTAATAGGACTGCCAATTCTTTAGCTCATAATTTGGCAAAGCTTGCTCTAACTTTAGATGATGCTATGATTTGGTGGCCTGGAATTCCGTATTGTACTTGAGCTGGTGCTCTTCCTTCTTGGCAGTTGCCTTGTTAATGAGAAATCATTTCTTTCCAAAAAAAAACATTTAGCTACAGCTGGAGGTTCCTGTCATTAGCTTTGCCATTAAACATTGACCAACAACATACGATTGGTTGGAATAATTGAATAACATTTATTATTTAAAAAAAATTAAAATTATTTTTTTAATAAAAAATATTCAATCAAATTTTAAAGTTAATGTTAAGTACTTTTGTCCTATAATTTTTTTTTTAAATTTGAGCAAAACTTAAGTACTTTCGCATTAAATATTTCTTAAATTTTTTTATGATAGATTTTGTTATTAGTTTTGATTTTGTTGTTTTTACTTACTCCTATATTTTTATGTATGAAATCATAAAAATGCTAGATTTAATTTTTATTTTAAGCTGTAAGGAAAGGCACCACGCGATTTTTGGCTCTATTATTCTAAATTGTTTTTGTATCTAAGAATAAAAACAAAATCATTCACCGATCAGCTATATACGATTCTAGCTTATGTGCAGATATGATTTGAAATTCAAAGGGTGTCTCTAAACTCTATAAATAGGAGCCTATAGCTCACTTGTAAGACACAACATTTCTATCCATTAGAGCACTTGGCTAGAAACACCTTGAGGCTTGATAATTCCAGAAAGCTTTTCCAATATCTGTGAGAGATCCCTTGGTGCTTGAGTTAGGGGAAAATAAGCTTTTGGACAAAGGTTTCAAACCTTGTTCAAGTTGGTGATCCACAACACTGTTCACTTTGGTAGTGTGAGTGAGAGTTGCTTCTATTTAGTTTGTTTGCTCTTTCTTTCTATTCTATTTCTCTTCATCTTCATATTTTTCTCTTTTGTTTATTTGTATTTATTGTTTTGAGTTGTAATCTTCTTTTCTTTATTTCAAACATTTTACTTTACTTGTAACATTTTGCTTTGAGTTTTAATTCACCATTCTATTCTTCTTCTCTTCTTCTTGTTCTTTAGTTTATTTGTATTTTCAGTTATAGAGTTGTAATCTTATTCAATCAATCATTATTTATTTGTAATATATTGCATAGAGTTGTAATATTATTATCAATTTCCATTAAGGCAAAACAATTTTTCATAACATTCAAAATCTTATCCCTTTTTTGTTTCAATGGAAGGGGAGACAATCAAGATCATGTACCAAGACCTAGTGAGATTGGATAGGTTTGATGGATCCAATTTTACTAGGTGGCAAGACAAGGTGAGGTTTCTTTTAACCACTCTTAAAATCACCTACATCCTTGAGTCATCCTTGGCACCTCTAGCCGAGCCATCCGGCAAAGACACTCCCGAGGAGGTGGAGAAGAGAAGGAAGAGGGAGGAGGACAACCTTCTTTGTAGGGGTCATATCCTCAACGCCCTATCCGATAGACTCTATGATCTCTACACTGAGACCAAATCGGCCAAGGAGATATGGGATGCACTTGAAAAAAAGTTTAAGGCGGAAGAGGAAGGTACCAAAATTTTTTTGATATCTCAATACTTCGATTTCAAATTTTTTGGTGATAAACCTATTCTTCCTCAAATTCATGAATTGCAAATAATTGTTAACAAACTGAAAGTTTTAAAGATTGGGCTTCCCGAGGCCTTTCAAGTTGGTGCTATAGTGGCTAAATTACCACCAACTTGGAAGAGCTATAGGAAAAGAATCCTTCATAAAAATGAGGATTATTCTTTGGAGGAAATCCAAAAACATATTCGAATCGAAGAGGAATCGATATGTAGAGATAAACCTATGGAGGGGTCTAATGGAGAGACTTCCAAAGCAAATGCGGTGTCACAACCAAAACATCCCAAAAACAAAGGGAAAAAGGGTAATGAGAAACCTTTGGGTCCAAAAACCAACCCAAACAAGTTTAAGGGCGAGAAAGGTCCTTGCTTTGTGTGTGGGAAAAAGGGTCACTATGCTAGAGAGTGTAGGCATAGAAAAGACCAACAAGGACCTAGGGTGAACGCAACTCAAGAGGAAAACATAGTTGCTACCCTTAGTGAGGTGAATGCGGTCCAAGGCAAGGTGAATAGGTGATGGTATGATACATGTGCCACCGTCCATGTCACCTATGACAAATCATTGTTCAAGACCTTTGAAGAGTCAAAGGGCAACCATGAGATACAAATGGGCAATGAGGGCAAATCCAAGGTACTATTGATGTCTACTTCACCTTCGGCAAGAAAGTTACATTAGTGAATGTACTTTATGTTCCCGAAATGAGTAGAAACTTGGTAAGTGGTGATTTGCTTGGCAAGCCCGGCATTAAAGCTGTTTTTGAGACCGGTAAACGTATACTTACCAAATCAAATGTATTTTTGGGAAAGGGGTACTCTTGTGAGGGTATGGTTAAATTGTGCACCAATGATGTAACTTTCAATGTTATCAATAAAAATGCTAATTCCGCCTATATTGTTGAGTATGATTCTTTATTTTTGTGGCATCTTAGACTATCGCATATAGGTTTTTCTACCATGAAAAGAGTAGTAAAATGTGGTATGATTGCATGCAATATTAAAAACTATGGTAAATGTGAAACATGTGTTAAGGCAAAAATGATTAAGAAACCATTTCCTAATGTAGAATGATCATCTAATTTACTAGATTTAATCCATAGTGATCTTTGTGAATTAAATGGTGTTTTAACTAGAGGTGGTAAAATGTATTTTCTTACTTTTATAGATGATATACCTATGTGTTTCTTTTAAAGCATAAAGATGAAACTTTTGATGCTTTTAAATTATATAAATTAGAAGTTGATAACTCTATAAAATAGAGTTATTTTACCACTTTTTATATGCTAATTGTTGCTTAATTCTTGAGTTTTTAATTGATTTATTAATTTTTTAAGTAATTTTGAATTTATTAGGTTTATTTTAATTTTATAGATTTTTATGTATTTTTATTGTTATATTATTGTAAAATGTTATGGCTTAATTATTTAAAATTAATATTGTTAAGTTAGGAGTAAAAAGATGCAATTTTGAGCTTAAATGTTTAAGTAAATTAAATTTTAATTAATATTTTCATTGAACTTTTGTTTATATTTCATTATTGAAAATATTTAGTTTTAATTTAATTTATGTTTGTTTTATAGGGAATTTTTTGTATGTTATTTGCTCTTGAAAAGCAAGAAGAATGGTGAAAAAAATGGCATTTCTGTAAAGGGAAAGCAAGGAAAGTGACATTTTTCTCCAGGCCCAAGCCAGGCCCACGCCTGCCACTTCAGCCCACCACCTCCAGGCCCGGCCCCCTACACCAGCCATTTCCTTCAGCTGGGCCCGTGCCTCTCACAACCTCCCAGGCCCAACCGCCTAATGCAACCAATTGCTCCACGCCAGCTCCCTTCCACCTGCCAAGGCCTGTTTTCCTTCAGCACATCACCACACGCCCCGCCTGCCTCTCCAAGCTGCCCCTTCCTTCGGCTCTCATCTCCAGCATTCCGGCCCAATCACACAGCCCACAACAGCTGCCAGCCAGCAGCCCCATTTCGGCCAAAGCTTCTTCCAGCCGCCTGGCTCTTCAACACAAAGCAGCCCCAAGCCCATTTCAGCCCAACCAGGCCCAACACCAAGTCAACCAAGCTGCCAACACAGCCACCAAAATGCCAAAAATCATATTTTTCCTTCCCAATATTTTTCACTCAAATATCAATTCACTCTTCCCTATTTTTCTTACCTAAATAAACATTCCTAATTCATTTTTTTACCCTAGCTTTTCACTAATATTTTACCCAACCAAACATTTCATCTTTCCAATACTCTTACACTTACTCTATTTATCCTACCACTTCCCAACACAATTAAATTAATCAATTTATTTATTTTAATTTGATTAATTTAATCTCCATATTTTTCCTATAAATAGAGTCTTGTAAGACCATTTGGGGAGCTCTTCTTCATCTTTTCAACATCTTCTACACATATTTTTCTCTCTTCTTTTCACTATTTTATCTCTACCATTTTCATCTTTTGAAGAGCATGTCAAGTATGTTATTTTGTAATTTTTATTTCAATCTAGTTATGAGCTTCTAATCTTTTTCAAAGGTTATTAAGATGATGATGAAGCAGAATGTAACTAGATAGTATTTTTTTTTTGTATGTTGATTTCCCATTTGTACAACATTGTTTATGGATTTTTCTATCAAAGATATGCATTTTTCATCTAGTGTTGATTGTTAAAGCATATTACACTTAGTTCTTCATTATGCAAAAATATGATATTCTTTGTTTAAATGTTTTTCATTAAATTGTTCACATCTAATTCTTAGAGCATAAGTATCATATTTTGCCTAAACATATTCTCTTTGATTTTTTGTAGTTTCATTAGGTTGTAACACAACTAATGCTTAGAAATTATATCTTATATAAGTGAAGAAAAATCCTACATTTTTGAAAGAGTAACTTGTGCTTGAATAGAAAATATATTTTGAAAAAATATATAGTGTGATTTATTTCAACTATATCAAAACTTGGGAATCAATATACTTATAAATACTATTGAACTTGCATTTTGTGGATTCTAACATCTTAATAATCTTATTTTACATATCTCATTTGAAAACCATTTTTATCATTAATATTTTTATTACTTATCTTTTATTTTTCTAAAACAAAATCTCATCAAATATTTGGAACTAGGTTAGAATATTCTTGCTTTGTAAGTACGAGGTCAAACCCATGGGAGTTGACTAACATCAAAAGAAACTATTTCAAACAAAGCAAGAATATTCTAACCTTTGAAACTATTGCTTTGTTTGAAATAGTTTCTTTTGATGTTAGTCAACTCCCATGGGTTTGAAATAGTTTCTAATGACAAGTAATGATTATCTTTATTATTAGTAAATAGAAGTTACTTTGCAGTAGGTTTTGGTTTTGTATTTTACCTCTACTATGTAGAAGTTAATCATTTTTTCGGCTATATTATATTTGTTCCTCAATCATTTATCTAAACTTTTTAATTCTTGATGGCATTTTGTGTTTTTTGTTTGTGTAGAAATGGTTCAAAAGGGAGGTGATGCTGGCTCTTCTAAGCCCTATGATCATGGCGGACCCTCATTAAAATTGCGACGTTCTCCTCGAAGTCCTGGGGGAGGATTGAAGCCCTGTGGTCCTGTGATTATCGATGAGACAAACAATCAGGTATTTTAGTTTTCTTATTTTCTTGGTTCAATTTTGTATTTTTTCTTAGTTGGGTGTTTAGTCATTTTATAGTGAACAAATTTTTATATGCCCAGTAACCGGTTTCTATCTTTTTTTTTTTTGTTTATTGTGATTTATTTATATTTATTTCTGTTATAGGTAATTGGTTAGATTGAGGTTATTGATATTTTAATTATGTTGTTTAAATTTTAAGGTAACCGGTTTCTTTGATACATATTTTGTTCCTTTTTTATAGTGTATGTTTTTTAATGATTCTAAGTGATCATTTATTTGTGATTCTGTACTATTCTTGTTTCTATATTTGATATGTTTTTGGTTTGTATAGGTTGTATGCTTTTTTCATTTGTTGTGTAATTTTATAGGTAACTGGTTACTTGTAGGATGTAACTAGTTACCCTTCAAGTGTATTCATTTTTAATTGTTGTTTAATGTTTAAGGTAACTGGTTACTTGTAGGATGTATATTGTTGTTTAATGTTTAAGGTAACTAGTTACTTGTAGGATTCCTGTTTTCATTTTGATTTTTTTTTAAATTGTATATGTTGTAATGTAACTAGTTACGTTTTAAAGTAACTTGTTTCCTTAGATGTGTATTGTTTTTTTAATGTTGTAGTAATTATTTATTTTAATTTTCATTTTTGTGGTATTTGTGTTATAGTTTATTCAGGCTATGCATTATATGATCAAACCAGAGTTTCGGTTTGGAAGTAAGGTTCAACAATGGAATAAACAAGAAGTTATAGCTGATTTGAAAAAAGTCTACACCGAGAAGCAGAAAGCTATGTTTAGAAGGACTCCTTTTGGTCATTTTTTGGATTTTCCAAGTACTGCATGGCAAGCACAGCTTGTACATAGTGTTTTGATGAGGGATTTGAGTTTTGGTTTAAGCTTGGTGATAAGGTAGTGAGGTCTTCTATTAGTGAGTTTGGATTAATTACTGGGCTAGACTGTGCTGGTAGTGTTGATTTAAGTATGTTTCCTGATGGTAAAAAAGGTCTTAGGACATAATTTTTCCCTGGTGTTAAAGCAAATGACAAAGTTAGCAAAAATGAAGTTAGTAGCCTTTTTAATTCAGACAATTTTAATGCTATGGGGATGAGCTTGTTGTGAAGTTGGGTATTGTCCACTTTTTGGCTAGTTTTTTGTTTGGGACCCAGAATGAGACAAGGGTAGACAATAAGTTTTTTGGTATGGTTGATTGTGAGCTTTCCTTGTTGAAAAAGTTTGCGCAAACTTTTGTGGCAAAGAACTAGGTGTTCTATGCGCTCTGCTTTAAAGGAGAGGAATGCTCTTTATATGAAGATTCCTAGAAAAGCAGATGAGTCTCTTGATAATTGAAGTTACAAGTGTTTTGGTTTTCCTCTTGCATTCCTTATATGGATTTATGAGACCCTTCCAAGTTGTTCATTGTTTTTATGTCGGAGGATTGGTTCTTCATTTCCAAGGATATTGAATTGGCATAGCAAGGATAGTGTGAGTTATCAAGAAGTTCTTGAGAAAGTTTTTATAGATGAGAAGGTAGTTTTTTTCCTCTCTTTGTTTTGTGTTTTATTTTTATATCTGTTATATTTGTAAGTAACTGGTTACTTCTCATTTTTATAACTTTTTTGTGCTATTCATGTTATTTTTATTTGATTCAATTTTTTTAAATTTAATGCAGTTTGATGTCAATATTTTCGTTCCTAATGCGGAAGAAAAGAAATTGGGTATATTGAAAAATTTATCATTTGAAAGTGTATTCTGTCCAACACCACCACCTATAGGTGATGACATTCCCCTATCGGAGATGCCTTTGTTGAGGCCTGGACTCTTTCTTCCAAAGAAGCGTTTGGAGGTTTGTTTTTTTTTTCCTTTTTTATTTTTTTTAAACCCTTTTTATATGTCATTATGTTTTAATTTTTTTGTTATCTTGTTAAATTGTATGTAGGATCAATATAACAAGGGGATCCAAGATCAAATAAAGGAGTTACATGTTAAGCTGACTGAAGTTCAAGCATCGCAAAAGTTGATTATTGGTGAACTTGGTTGTTTGAAGAAAAGTTTTGAAGATGATTTTGCTACAGCTATTGGTTTGCTTGTAGACATTAAGTGTCCTGTGTCTGTGAAAACTGATGGTGGAGATTTAGATTCTGAAAATTAAAAGGACTTTGACCATGTTTCTCATGTAAATAGTTTATTGCGTAATTGTCTTTTCTTATATTATTTTGTTGTATATCTTGATTAAATATTTCATTGCTTTTCTACAGGATTATGTTGATAATGTTTGTGTGTGTGTGTGGGGGGGGTACCAAGATGTTTAAGTTGGTGAAAAGTTAGGGGTCGATTTGGAGCATTATGTGAAGATTGCTTTAGATTTTGTTACTCTTGTTAAGGTATGTTGTTTTAATAACATTTTGTCTAAGGAAGTAGTTTTTTTTTTATATTTGTTATAAATTTTAATTTTTTCCTTTTTGTTTTTGCAGAGTCAATCTAATGAAGCCTCATTGCTATGCTTGACTCCTTCAACTTCTACATTTCATGTGTCAAATGAAATGTGGAAGATGATAAATGAGTCTACTGAGAGACCATCAAAAGATAGTAGTAATATGGAGGGTAAGAGCAATTGGTCAATTGTTGTCTATGATTCTTCAAGGTTGTCTGATCCTGTGGCTATTTTTCCTAAGAAAAGAGAGGCGAAGCCAAGTGCTGTCGTCAAGTCTCCTTTCATGACAAAGTTTGGTTCTTCTGAAGATGAAGGTAAACATAAAAGAAAGAAGACTGTATTGGATAATATATGTCCTTTTTCTAATGATCTTGGTCAGAATCACACTAAAGAACAAGCTTCTGAGTTTCATAGTTGGATTGAAACTAAAGTGAAGCACAATAACAAGTATGTACAATTTTTTTTTTTTTTTAGTGTGAAATTGTTTGTTTTATTTTCTAAATACTGTTTGATTTTTTTTGTTTTGTAGGTATAAGAAATATGATGATAACAAGGTTGAGCCATCGATCGATTTCACTTTCATTTTTATTGACGAGAAGACTTGGTTCTACCGTTTGTATCATCCTGGGCAGTTTGTTGATTCATCGGTGAGTTTCTTTTCTTTTTATGTTATGTTTCTCATTTAAAAAAAAAAATTATTTTGATGTGCTTGAATTCTATATTTGTGTGTTTTGATGGGGGTAACTAGTTCCCTTAGTCTTTTTTTGTGTTTCCATGATGTGTAATTGGTTACCTAAATGTATAATCTAGTAGTTTAGCTGGGGTAACTAGTTACCACTGTCATCTTTTTGTGTTGCAATGCTTTGTGTAACTGGTTACCCAAATGTATAATTTTGATGTTTAGCTGATGGTAACTTGTTACCCAAACTTTTTATTTTTTGTTGTGCAGCTGATTGGAACTGGTTACCCTATGTTTTTTTATTATGTTTTGTTGTAAGTGGTAACAGGTTTCTACATAGTGGTCTTATAAGCATTTATTTTTTAAAATGCAGCATATTGATGTCATGATGTATTATTTGAGGAGAAAGGTTAAGTTGTCCAAAGGTTTGATGAGGAGGGTCTCTACTACTGATAGTTGTTTTGCCCAAAATATTGTTTTCATGTATGAGAAATTTGTGAAATCAGGCAGTGGTACATTGATGACAGTTGTGTTGCTTTGAAGATTATGAGGGGCAACTCATTATTTTGCAGCAGTCACTGGAATCTACTTGATCATGTACTTATGCCTGTTAATGTTAAGGATCTTGCTCATTGGCTTTTGCTACATTTTGACATAAAGAGGAGGTTGCTCATTGTTTATGATTCTATGTCGGGGGCGAGGCATGAAAATTTGAGTTTACCTTTAATTGAAGCATTTGCTGTAATGCTTCCTCTTCTATTGGAGAAAATTGATTTTTATGATCGTCGTGACATAATATTGATATTAGTCCTTATGATGTTGTTGAGACTGATGCTTTGCAATTGAGTATTGCTAGAGGCGTTCCTCAACAAGTTGAATGGTGGGTTTTTTTTTTTTAAGTTTGCTTATCCTATTTGTTTCTTTTTTTGTTTTTATGTTCTTAGTTTTTTATGTGTTTGTAATATTGCAGCGACTGTGGGATTTTTACAACGTATTTTGCCGAGCAATTAATTCTTGGAAAGGAAAATGAGATGCCAAAAGAAATTGATGCTCAGTTGCTTCGCCAAGACATTGTTGTTAGCTTGTATTTTCATGGGAAGAAGAAACAAGAAGATGGATATTTGACTAGCGATGAGTTTTCTGAAAAGCTTTTGGATAGGAAGCAGAAGAGGAGGAAGACTGTTGCATAGGTTCTCTTAAGACTACTGCATAGGTTATTTAGGAAGCTTTATGAAAGGATATTAGACTTTTTTTATTTTGTCTATACTCTAAATCAGATCATCTTTTGGAAAAGGATGTTTGACTTTTGTAAATGATTACCAATAGTTAGTTTGATACTTGTATATGTTAAATTGGTACTATTGTAAGACCTTGGTTACTTAAGGATATTATATATATCTTTTGATCTTTTCTGTGTTATTTATTTGTATATATTTACTTAGTTTTTCGAAGATATTTTAATGGTAACCAGGTACTTTGTTTGGTGTTTGTCTTATATACAAAAGTGTAGCTGGGTACTTTTGGTGCTTGATGTTTTTGCTATTTGTGATAATTTTTAGAGCAAAGTACCCAGTTTCTCTTGTTTGTTTTTTACTGTATTTCATGTTTAATAATTATATTTTATACATATTCTACTTTTAAAGCAATTGGTTACTTTTGGTGTTTGTTGATTTTGATATTTTTTTTTGTGGCAAATGTTAGATCAAAGTACATACTTTATTGTTTTTTTTTTGTTTTGTATTTCATGTTTAATAATTATATATAATAATATTCAACTTTTTTAAAGTAACTGTGTTATACAAAGCAATTGAGTTATAATAACCAGGTACCCAGTTGGGTCATCATGTTATATACAAAGTGGTAATTGGTTACCTTACCCAGAATATTATGTTTAATTTAAAAAAACATGTTTTCATGGTATTGGTTGCATAAATATTTGACAGATATCAACAAAAAACCAACAATTTATTATAAAGGGAATCTTATATGCTTTGTGTAATCATTCAATTTATTTGAATTGGTAATAGAGTTATTATAATACTCAATAACAATGTATGAATATGAAAGTCAATCATTTGATGAATGAAGCTATGATATGGTTGTTTTGCTGTAATATATCAAGCTATGACTTTTGTTTTTTCTGCTTGTTTGCCTTGTCAATTGGTGGATTCCTGCAAGTCTTCCTATTATGTCCTGGTTGGCCACATTTACCACAGGTGATTATCACTTTTGGTTCTCCTCTTGATCTTATTCTTTTCTTTCTTGGTCTTCCTGCAGGGATTGTTGCCTTTGGAGGTAGCACCACTATGTCTAAGTGTTGTGGGAGATTCCATTCATCTTTATGGGGAAAAGGATGAACATTTTCTTCATACATTGCTTTCAAAGTTTCTGTTTTGTAAAACTTTGCACAGTAATCATATACTCCCAAGTTTCTCTTTGCAATTACAGCTACTGCATGCCCACAAGGTATTTCATCTTCTTGAAACCTATTGCATGTACAAGTTCTATTGTGTATATTTACTGTGAAATTGGTTCCCTTTTCATCACGAACTTGATATTCTATTGGGTTGAAAGGCAAGACCTGAAAATAGTTTTGTGATGAATTAAAATAAAATAATAAACATTTATGTACAATTAACATTGAATGTATCCTGTTCCCACTCTGTTTAGTTTATTGTTTTGTTTTTGCTGTTACACAGGGTAACTGGTTACCATATATTGACAGAATAAAGAATAGTAAGAATAAGTTTAGTTGCATACCTCATACTTCATTTTTGAAACAATGTCATGTCTCAATTCATTTTCTGTTGCTGTAGACACTTTTGTGAATGTTCCATTTGCATTATTTGAATTGTTCCAAACCCACTTTTGAACCAAACTTCTAAGACATTCAACCAAGATATCAATAGGGAGATTTCTTGCAGCTTTTAGTGCAGCGTTGAGCGATTCTGCGATGTTGGATGTCATCATGGTGTATCTTTTTGTTGGTGAGTATGATCTTGCCCAAGTTTCATATTTGGCTTTCTCTAAATAGGGTCTAATGCGTCTGTCAAGTCTATCAAGGCTTCTCATGTAGTGTTCACATTCAGTTTTTGTGTATGCTTTTGCTGCTGCAATGAAATTCATTTGTAGCTCTTCTCCATGGTTTCCATACTTGCTTTTCAAATTATTAAGCAAATGATACATGCAAGCTCCATGGAACGCATTTGGGTACACTATATGTACTGCATTCTCTATGCTCTTGTGTCTGTCGGAAACAATAGCCAATCCTGTGAAGGTAACCAGTTACTTTTATAAGTTACTAAACGAAATAGCATGTATTTGTGTATTGGTTTTGGGTAATCATTTACTTTTTATATGTAAACCATATGATAAAATTGAAGCTACCATACCTTCGGGTTCTCCATATGTGTCTCTCAGTTTGGAGAAGAACCAAAGCCAAGAGTTATCATTTTCTGAGTCTGCTATTCCAAAAGCCAAGACAAAAATGTTGTTGTTTGGATCTAATGTTGATGCTGAAAATAGGGTGCCGCCATGTGCATTTTTTAAGAAAGTTCCATCAACAACAATGATAGGCCTCAAGTATCTCCAACCTTTGATTGAGTTGGAGAAAGCTATGTACAGTTATTTGAATCTATCTTCATTGTCTGTGAGTAGATGTGTTACTGTTCCTGGATTTGCTTGCTTCAACATGTGAAGATACATTGGCAACTTTTGATATGAATCATCAGGGTTCCCTCTTACTAGAAGCAAAGCTTTTTCTCTTGATCTCCATGCTTTTGTGTATCCCATTGTTACTCCAAAGTCATCATTCATGATGTCATTTGGAGTATAATTTCTTTTGACTGCCTTGTACTTATTCTTTATTAATTCCCCAATTATGATGCTTTTTGCTTGCCTATGATCCTCCATAACAATTTCAACAGAGCAAGTATGATTTGGAATGCATTTTCGTACCTTGAATAAATCTTGATTTCTGTATTTAGAAGCTCTCACAAACCAGTTGCATGTGTCATCTGCGCAGGTAACCAGGTACTCTCTTGGTTTTGAACTGAAAGTTATGTAGCATTGCATGGTAGCTAAGAGCTGATTTGATTGTGTTCTTGTCCTTGTAAATCTGTCATTGCTCTATTTTGTTCACTCTGTAATCAGATATTACTATTTCAATTTCCTCCAATCTCTTTTTTCTTTTTGAATTGTCTTCATTTATAAAATCAGCTACTTCTTCATCAAGGTGAGGTATGTATGCCACATTGATTCCCTCATTTGTTGTGCTTGACATTCCTTCTTCAAGTAACATATGTTCATTGATGGAAGCTTTGTTTGCTTGCATTAATAATGTTCCCACCTCCATTTCTTGTGCTGTAGCTTTCTGATTTGATAGTTGAAGAAGATTATTTTCATCACTTGATTCTTGAACTATATTCACACACAATGGTAAGTCTGTTATTTTTTCTGCAACTTTTTTCTTTATTTCCAAGTAGAACAACACTGAATTGTCTGATTTAATCTTCATTGGTGGTGTTCCTTTGGCTACTTGATAATAAACTTCAATGCTTGCTCTTGTTTCCTTTATCTCCTGTTTTACCAAATTCACCAAGTTGTCAAGAGAACAATTTGGTGGAATCAATATTCCAGTCATTGTGTACCCTTCGTACTCATTTTTTTCATTCCACTTGCCTCCAAATTGAACCAAAGAAGTAGTATTTTCCATACCTGTAATATTTTGTAAATTTTTAAGTAGTTAATTGGGTGTAACTGGTGAAGGTAACTGGTTACTGTAGTCTGCAATTACATACTTCATTGGAAAACTTAATTGGAAAATATGACAGTTTTTCAAGGTAACTGGTTACTTTGTTGTTATTGAAATTTTTGACAATTAGAATTCAGAACAATATGAAATGTTTTTTTTATCGCAAAGACAAAACTGAATCTAAAATAATCATAGTTCTTGTTTTTTGTATATTTTTGGTCAATCAATATAACCATATTAGTAGGTTTAATTATTTTTTTCAAATTTCAAGTTAATTATTATGTTTTTTTTTTAAATGGACATAATGAACTTCATGATTACCATTATAATCTGTAAAATAGGTATGAGAAAAATATGAAATCAATAGTTATATATTGTAGAAGAATTAGGAATTTAATAGATATTAAGTTGAATAAAATTAGATTAATATAGTATTTGACAGAGCAAGATTTTTACAAACCTGGTTTTCTTGGATGCTTTGGACGATGGAGAAGTTCGTCGCTGGAGATGGAGGACGTCGCCGGTGATGGAGAAGGACGTCGCCGGAGATGGACGTCGTTGGAGAAGCAGATCCGACTGTAGGAAGGTGTTGTTTCAGGTGGCTGGAGGTGGCTGGAGTTTCGAGTTTGTGGTTGCCGGAGATGGGTGTTCTTGCTGAAAAAAAAAAAATTCGGTTGGGGATGTTTTTGATCGAGTCAAAATTTCAGCATGGTAGTATGTGCATCTTTAATTATAATACTACCCTCCTTAATGGCTTATTTGTTTTATTTTTTAATGTGGGATAACTTTTCCCATATTCTGATTTTTTGTAGTTAAGTTTTTCAATACAAAGTAAGTAAAGTTGAATTACCATATTTTTGCACATTAATGGCTAAAAAGCCATATTTATGAAAAATCCCCTTAATTGTAATTAGAAGGAAAGTGTTGTTTGGCTTCATGTTAGAAATTTTAATTAAATTTTTTATTTTTAAAAAATATTTTAAATAATTTTTCAATGTTAGAGTTCTATATTTTTAAGTTTTTAATTAATTAATTAAAATGAGATAAAATTAGCATAATAAAATGTGATTTATTTTTATAAAAAAACTAATTAATGACTTGAATAAAACGTTTTAGGTTATTTATTGGTTTTTGGAACTAAAATATTAATTAGAGATTTAAGTACAAATTTTTAAACTACTTAATAATTTTTGTCACAAAAAAAAAAAATTAACAACGTAATAACTTAAGTGCAACTTTATATATTATTTAGTTATTCTTGCTACAATTTTCCTTTAATATTATGTTGCTTTCTAGTTTAATTTTCCTACACTACTAAAAAACGACCCTTTCTCAAAGGGTCGAGCCCGCAGAGAATCTGAGTTTTGAGATTGAGCATGTGTTCTATCTCGGCGGACCAATTAACGCACGCCGAGATTGGGTAATTTTCAACGTCTTGTGGAGCAATTTCATCGGGCTTGACCTGCCAAGAATGAGGCATTCTCGACGGGCCTACTGTGGCTCGCAGACATAGGCTTCAACCTCGGGGGGCCGGGCCCGCTAAGAATGATTGTAAGCCATTTTCTTGTTTGGCCCGTTGAGAATGATTGTATTCAATTTTTCTCAACAGTCTCGTTCGGCCCGCCAAAATAAATATTGTAGTTTTTTTTTTCTATTTCCCCCCTGATATATTTCATTGATTGTATCATGTATTTACAACAGACCCACACAATTTACAGTAGATAGACATATTATAGAATATATATATATATGTGTGTGATAATATGCTATCTAAATATTACCCAAATACTCATAAAAAGTGTATATATATATGTTGTGAATATATGTTGCAAGTTAGTGGTTATTAGTCTAGCTATAAACTAATAAGCTAACTGAAAGTCTAGCCAAGTACAATAGTCATGCTGGTATATACTCAGTGAAGTAGTCCACCTATTCCTCGCGCACACTGTTGATCTCATCCATTGTAGATATGGTTTTGCCATGACACCAAAATAAAAGTCAATATCAAACTATACATTAGTGGAGTCTTGATAATTGAAATTTTAAAGGTATGGTAAGTACTTACATGCTTCAAAAGATATTCTCTTAGGTCTATCTCCAAAGTTAAATCTCACATTAGTCGCATGACGTAAAAATCGCACACGGTATCCCTTGACACAATGGCCAGACAAATTGGCATATGATGGAAAATCATTGATCGTCCATAGTAAAATTTCTCGCAAAGTGAAAGTTTCATCTTTTCTTGCATCATAGCATTTAATTCCATCCCATAAAAGTTTTAAATCATCCACCAATAGTGCCAAATACACGTCAATGTCATTTCTAGGTTGCTTAGGCCCAGAGATTAATAATGACAACATAACAAATTCACGCTTCATGCATAACCAAGGAGGAAGATTATAAATGACAAGATTGACTGGCCAACAACTATAATTACTACTCAATGTACTACGAGGATTTATATCATCTGCGGAAAGACCTACACGATGATTTCTAGGGTCTAAAACTATTTTTCGATACATGTCATCAATGTTCTTCCAAGCTGGGGAATCTGCAGGGTGACACAAATTTCCATCCTTGATTCTCTCCTCTTCATGCCATACTAAACTCTTTGAATGTTTAGGATTGCGAAACAAACGCTTAAACCTAGGAATTGGTGGAATATACCATAATAACTTTGCAGGAATCCCGGTCTTTACCTTTTTTCCATTATCATTCAACTTCCATTTAGAACACTTACACAGGGCAATTACTATCCTTGACAAACTCGTTCCCAAACAAAATACAATCATTTGGGCTTGCATGTATCTTTTCGTACTCCATGCTCAATAACCGCAATATCTTCTTTGCCTCATAATTACTACTAGGGATATTGTTATCTTTTGGAAATATCTCTCTCATGTAAGAAAGTAATTGAGAAAATCCATTGTCACTCCATCCATTTCGAGCTTTTAAATTATAAATCTTAACCAAGAATGACATTTTTGTAACCTTAGATATAGGGTAAATGGGTTTTTTCTGATTCCTCAATTATTTTAACAAATTCATCTAAATGGTTCGCAAAATGTTCTTCCACATTAGATGCCATATCAATATGAAAATCTTCAATCGATACATGCTCGTTGCGAGCACTTTTGGAAAATGTGGGTCGACACACAGTCTCACCATGCCATTTCCATTTTTGGTAAGATTGATCTATCTCATTTATATATAAATGTCTTCTTACATCTACATCCTTTAATTTTTTAAAATCTCCACACTTCACAAAATCGCACGATATCATACTAGGGACCTCTCCATTCTCTATAGCAAACTTCGTGAAATATTCTACTCCCTCTTCATATTCTTTGGACAATCTATTTTTTTCATCCAATCTATATACATCTCTAACTAAAATCATCTAAAACAATCGAGGAGTATTATAGATAAGCATATGGTCATACTAACCCAATTTTTAAACATATTATTCAGTTTTAGTAACTAGGAATTGAAATCATCTACGGGGTTAAAATAATTGAGCAGGGTTTCTCCTATTTCTACATACTATCCACAATTTTACATATCACAATAAGAAAATCAAGCAATACCACACAATAAATTTCATCCTTATTTTTCTGCAACACGCAAGTCCCATATCCTAATTCTTCTCTAATAATCATTAATCTTTATCATAATATATCAATGTCATAAATTTTTAAACATATTAGTTAACAAGGAATTGAAAATCATCTATGAGGTTAAAATTAATTGAGCAGATTTTCCCCTATTTCTACATACTATCCACAATTTTACATATCACAACAAAATAATACCACACAATAAATTTCATCCTTATTTCTTCGCAGGACACAAGTCCTAGATCCTAATTCTTCTCTAGTAATCATTTATCTTTATCATAATGTATCAATATGTCATAAAGTTTATAATAACATACATTTCAAAGTGTTAAGTCCTTCCATATCCACCTACAATGTTAACAATTTTATGTAAAGATATTAACTAGACATAACAAAATAATTAAATTCTAAACTCATATCTCATTAAACTAATAAACCAAGAAAATACAAACTTTAAAATAAAAATTATGTCAAAAATAACCAATTTAACATATACATTTCTACAATAAGATTTAAATTAGCACAATATAAAATTTAAAATATTTAAAAAATTAAAATAATAAATTATACCTCTAATTTTTGGCCAAAATTAAAAAAAATATAAATGGTTTAAACTACTCTAAAATAATCTACAACATTTCAGTTATCACTACTATTATTTTCCAATGTACTTAACTTTATAATATACAAAAAATAACACAAATTCAAGATAACAAAATTTAATTTTTGGCCAAATAATAAAAAAAATTCAAAACATATCCAAGACAGATCCAAATCAATGTCCCAAGCTCCCTTAGTCTTCTATGAAGATTACCCACTCTATTTTCAACCTAAAACATCCATAAAACAACATTTATTTCTCAAATTTCTCAAACTTTAGTAAACTAGAAATTATGGCAAAATATAAACTAGAAATTGTACATTAATATATTTTCACATTTGATATAATTATAAAATTGTTATACCCTGATTTCGAGAAAAATCATTTTGCTCAAATGATAAGCTCGGGAAACATCATGATAAGATTGGGTGTTAGGACTAATGCCCTAAAAGCATGTAAATATATTTTATTGATTTTAAATAAAAGTGCAATTTTAGTATATTTGAATGTTATAATTATTGTTTGAATTAATTATATAATAATATCAAGAAAATTCTCTATTCATTCATGAGAATATGACCTTGTATTAGTACAAGAGAAGTAAGATCATATATAATGAATAAAATAGCAGTAACATATTAAAGTAAGGAATCTTTAATGAATGGTTATTAGTACGGTTTGCTAAGCATACGAGATGCAAGTAATCTAGATTCAGATTACTGATATGGATAGACATCTTAGTAAATGTGTTGTATATAATAGAGATTATATATGATAGGACCGATGATTAATTATCTTTATAAACTTGCCGTTTGACGTAAAGATTTAATTCTTGTCATAATAGATGATCATTTGTAAATTATTCTAAATCTTGAGTATTCATGACCTCTTGTTTATGTTTATTGGATCTTTTGATTCACTCGTTAATGTCTCTTAGAATAATGAGGCTAATGACTTTTTTTTTTTTAGATTCAATATCATGGATGACTGGGAACATGAATTACAATATTGGAATTCATGATTTCCTAACAGATCGAATATTTGATCCCTTAAGGGTTGATTTTGGAACTGAATAGTTATTGAGCTCAAATCTATAATTAGATTATAGATTAATTAATCGCTAGTGAATTAATAGTACTTAAGGATCAAGAAGTA
The DNA here is from genome assembly GCF_963169125.1 of Humulus lupulus. NCBI lineage: Eukaryota > Viridiplantae > Streptophyta > Magnoliopsida > Rosales > Cannabaceae > Humulus > Humulus lupulus. The sequence continues at coordinate 28,103,093 of NC_084795.1, forward strand.
ATTAGAAGGGTAAAACAGTAATTTTGACCAGCTCTAATTAATAAACCATTAATGGAGGACATAACTATATATATTGATTATATTAATGGACTGTTAGAGAAAACTCTATAAATATAATTCTATAAATACTTAGAGTGCAATTCCATATTTATAGTGGAGTAATCATGGAATTAATAAGTAAGATTATTAGATTAAAGAGCTTAATTAATAATCTAGTTTATCGGAGCTTCGTATTGTAGGTCCATGGTCCCCAGATCACCTTTGTCCTACACTGTGAAGGGTAAGGATGTCAAAAGAAAGATTTGTTAAGAGAAATGACTAAATTGCAAAGGAATTAATTTTCCAGGGCAAAGAAATTATTATTTGATAATTATGAGTAATTGATTAATTTTGAATTAATTAATTATCTAACGATATAGTTTTTATTTTGAAAAACTATAGGTTAAATTAATATTAATCTTGTTTGGATTAATATAAAGAGAGATAATAATAAATATCTTATTTATAATATGATATTTATTTATTTAATTTAAAACTGATATCTTAAGATAAAGTTAATTTTGAATTAACTGATATCTATGTTGGGATAAATATCATGTCTTAAAAGATGATTAAATAAACAAATGAGAAAATTAAGCAACCCTAATAGGGTTGGGCCACACACTAAACAATACAGTGTGTGGCGCCTAGCATCATGTATTTTTATCGCGAGGAGTTGAATTTTGCATTTCAAATAAATTTGATTAATCAATTATTTAGTTATTCTTTTCAAATATGATTTAAATAGATAATTAAATGAAAATATCTAATCAGTTTTAATTTGAATTATATTTGAATTAAATAAATATTATTTAATTGGATTAAATATCTTTATAAATCTAATATAGGTGATATTCAGAAATGATGAATAATCACACTCTCTCTCTCTAAAAAGCGATAGTTTTTCCTAAACCTGAAAACTATTCTAAACCTTCTCTCTATCAAAACTCTCAAGATCTCATGTGTTGAGTACATCTAGGGAGTCACATAAATCAACATTTTGAATCCTACGTGCCCACACACGTCTTTGTGTGTTTAAGGATTGGTCTGGAAGATCAGAGTGTGAGATTTCAGAATAATAGATTAGAAGATCGTTGATTTATACAAAAAGACTCAAGGACACTTGATAGGCTACAAGAGGTAATCCTTGATCTATTTGTATGTGATTTAATATTTATATATGTATATGATCCTGGTTGGTATTAATATTTATTAAAATGGGTCCATATATTCCGCTGCGTACCTTTGATTTGATCATTTAATACCAACATTGGGTTCAATTATTGTCATAAGTAACAATATTTCAATTATACAACATTATATTACCTCTGCTTGGAAAGTAGAGGATAGGCTCGAAGACTTAATCGCTATGTTAAGTACGAACAAAATGTATCTCGGCTCGGAATAAGAGAGTCAGATCGGAGAGCTAAATGACTTTTTAGCTTGGATGAGACATGTACCAGCTCGAAGAGAAATTAGCTCAAAATCACGCTAGGAAACAATATTCAAGTGAACCGTTCCAATTTTCAAGGGATTGGTTTAGATATTTATATTTGTGACTGGTTTATCTGTAATTCAAATTCAAATAAAGATATTTTTGTAACTTCCTCCTAAATTCGCGGGAATAGTATCTGAAACAAGGTCTATAGTCATTATTTTTCATGCACAAATGTTGTACCTAAATTTTGTGAAATTCCTGGTAACTTTCATATCATACCATGTAAAAATCCTTGTTCATCTTTATTTTTCTTAACAATCGTTTCTACTTAATCCATCTTTTATTTTAGTTGACGAAAAACTACGTCAACAAAAAACATATATTGAAGAATAAATTGCATTTTCGCGCCCCAAACAATGACCACTCTATGATCGTGCCCCCCGAATTATTCACGATGTAAAAAATTCTCCTTGAATCATACACGTTACTGAAATAAGAGACTTCTGTTAGATTTTTTCCTAGGTGGCTAATAGACTAATGATGTGGCAGTGCCATATGTAGAATAATTAACAAATTTCCCCCCAAACTTTGACCACTACCAAATGTTTACCTTTTTATTAATACTAATTTAATTTTTTTCTTAAAAATAATAATTAAATCCTTAAAAATTAATTTAAAAGATTAAAAAAATAAACAATACGAAAAGTTTCAAATTAATTAAGTAAATATTCAAAAATTAATAACAAATAGTTTTTTTTAACCTTTTCTTTTCTTTTACAATATAAAATAAATATATCTTAAAATAAAAATTAAAAAATAAATCCTAAAACAAACTTTTTCCCCTTCTTCTTCTTCCTTTTAAATTAAAGTTTTTTTTATTTGTTTAAGTCTTTCATCCTTTGTCCTTCTCTTTAATTAAAAGTTTTTTTTTTATTGTTTTAGTGTTTATTTTAAATTTTTATTCTAAAATAAATTTATTTTATATTGTAAAAGAAAATAAAAGGAAAAAGTAAAAAATAGTTATTTGTTATTAATTATATTTTTAATTTTTTACAGATTTAATTAATATTTTTAAGATTAAAATTTAAATTAGTTTTAATAAAAAGGGCACAATATGGATGTGGTCAAAGTTCGGGGGCGAAATTGCTAATTATTCTACACATGACACTGTCACATCAGCAGAAAAATGCTACATCATCAATCTGTTAGCCACATAGGACGAAATATAAGAGAAGTCCTATATTATAGTTCGGCGGAATTTTTAATATTGCGAATCATTCGGGGGGACACAGTCATATAGTAGTTGTTAGGAAAATATATATTGCCTCAATGGATATGGGTAAGAATATTACAACTATATGCAATAATATTACAAATAAATATAGATTGATTAAATAAGGTTACAACTCTATAACTGAAAATACAAATAAACAAAAAAGAAGAAGAAGAATGGAATAGTGAAAATATAACTCTTAAGCAAAAGATTACAAATAAAGTAAAAGTGTTCGGAACAAAAGAAAAGATGATTACAACTCTAAACAAAATTACAAGTAAATCAAACAAGAGGAATGAGAAGAAAAGCAATAGAAGAAATTGTAAGAACAAAACAAAGAAAACTCTCACTTACACAACCTAAGTGAAGAGTGTTGGGGATCACCAACTTGAACAAGGTTTAAAACCTTTGTCCAAAAGCTTATTTCCCCCTAACTCAAGCACTAAGGGATCTCTCTCAGATATTGGAAATGCTTTCTGGAATTATCAAACCTCAAGGTGTTTCTAGCCAAGTGCTCTAATGGATAGAAAAATGTTGTGTCTTACAAGTGAGCTATAGGCTCCTATTTATAGATTTTAGAGACACCCTTTGAATTTCAAATTCCACCAACCCCCATGGCTGTTACCGGTGTTTAATTGATTAATATGGAATTAAAAAAGAGATTTGAGAGTTATTTGGGTTTTTTGAGTCGTTAAACAAAGATTGAAAAAACTGAAAAATTGGTTAGTTTTTGGCCTGTGGCCGTGGCCAGAGACATTAGTGGCCGCGGCCACCGAACAATTTTAGCACAAAAAATGTGTTGTTTTTCCAAACGGTTCCAAGCCCTCCCAAATGATTTTGTAACTCCCAAAACACATTATTGGGGTTAAAATCATATCTCTAACTGTCATTTCACATATGGCTTTATGAAATTCATCTCAATATTGTGTAACAACAAATTTACACAATAAAGGGTAATATTTTGAAGTTACAAATTTGTAACACCAAATATGTTACATTATTTGGATATATCTCATATATCTAAATATTGTAACTCTCTATTATATGTTACAATATGTGACACTCTTTGTCACATTTATTTAATCTAAAACATTATATTATAATATAATATAATATTACATTATATTATAAAATAATATAACAGTAGTCACAGTTCAGGGGGAAAAATGTTGACACCGTTGTTCGTCAACTTAAATCTAAAGAGGACTAAATAAAGATTCAAAAAAATAATAAAAGAATAGTAGGATTTTTACGTGGTTCAGCAGTTAAAATCTACCTAGTCCACGAGTCAATATTATTTAATGGATTCGTAATACCCTCTCAAAGCTTTCGCAGAGCAATTCCACAGAGTATTCTCAACAAGATAGTGTGTGAGTACAAATGAAAAATACCTAGCTATTTATAGGCCTAGTTGGAAGAATATCTTCCCTGATTTAGGGAAGTTACAACTAATTATTCTAATATGAAATAAATGTAATTAAATACATTAAATACATTAAATCCATAACATCTCATGATAATTGGGATTTAATTATCAGATAACAACAAATCCTTAAGGAACAGGGATCCTTAACTGCTGTTGTGTGCAAAACGCGTTGCTGGCCTCGAATGCAAGGTTAACGCGCTTTCAAGATCAACCAATACTTTGAGCTCGTTATTCCAATCAACCTAATCCCCAGCTAATGGTTTCATCCAGCTCATTCTTCGGAGACCAATATCTCCGAGTTTGCAACTAAGGTTCGAATAACATCTGTATGCGTCAGAGGAGATTATTTCTTTCGATCTTGAAGCTTAAGCTTGAACATTTTAAATTTGTGCTCGATGGCTAGCAATAACAAGTTGGGAATCATGCTAATTTATACAAGTGTTCAGCCGCTGCTTATTATAATCGAGCTTATGCTTTATGAGCCTACATTTCGAGACTCATTTATCATCCTCGAAATTTGGGTATAGGGACCTTTAGAAACTATCCCCCACCTATAGGGAGGGGACTCCCCTAGAGTCATCAGAAGACCGTGGGATTTATTGGTCCCCGAGCTCATGCTCGGTCGAATGTACCAGTTAGGTTTCTTTTATCTTGGAGTCTTGTTTCTTATAATACCCTTGTTCGATTGCTTACATTCAACCTTCTATTTCTCAGGTGACATGGGTTCGGACTTGGATAATGTTCTTAACAAGTCTATGGCCTTGAGGGCGAACAAACGCCAAAGAGTGTCCCAGAAGGGAGGTCGCCCCTCCAAGCTATCCAAGAAGAGTGAGGTGGTCCCCCCGGCCTAGGTACCATTAGATCCAAGCCAGGCTGCTGAGCCCGCTGCGCCCTCTGAGGTCGTGCCTCCCCCTGTAGCCCAATTGAGTTGGGTTCAAGCTCCTATCCGAGAGCACTTCTTGTCGATCTCGACTTATGTACCTGAGTTTGTGGTCGACAGTGTTGCTGGAACCCCTGTAGTCAATCTCAGTTATGATGCTTTGACCCGCGTGGGTCAAAGTTTCAGCAATCTCGGGGCCCTTCTGTGGCAATTTCTGACCTTCTGCCGAGATTCCAACACCTTATTTGACAAGAGTAGCGAGTTGTTCTCCTCGGTTAGTCATTTTTTCCTAACCCCCTTCTTCTGTGCTAACTCTGATTTGTACTTTGATGACCTTGACCCTTTTATACATATATTTTTTTGTGTAGGCATTCATATCCTTTGTTCAGCACAATTTCTTTCTGAATAGCGTCAATCAAATGGCTTGCCCAGGAGGCCTGAGATGCCCAGCTAAGGCTCGAGGACGACCTCATAAAAGCCTAGCTGGAAATTGAAGCGAGGGATGCGGAGGTCAAAAGGATTCCCGAGCTTAAGTCCAAGCTAGAGGTGACCTCGAAGGAGGTCGAGGCCAGGGACTCCGAGATTAAGCAGCTTCGGGAACTCAACACCAAGCTGGAAGAGTAAAAGAAGATGACCTTTGAGGTTATCGAGGGCAAGAAGGCCCATCTTCTTGAGGAGTTTAAGACCAAAAAAGATCGCACTGTAGACATGGCGATGTATCGAATTTGGGCTGACAAACCCGACCTCGATACCAGTTTCCTTGCTAACCTGGAGACTGAATTCATTGCTAAATGGCAAGCTTGACTTAAGGAGGAAGAGGCCAGACTCGAGGCTGAGGAGACAGCGGAGGCAGCTAATCTTTGAAATCCAAATCATGGGTTGTGACCCATTATAATTTTTGTAATTATATTTTTTGTGCCCTTGGGGCAAAGACAATTTACTGCTCGATTCTTAGCTATTTTAATTATCCTATGTCTGTTTATATTTTAATAGTAGTTTTTATGCTTTCAACTTTTTGTCTCGAAAGCCTTTTTTCACATTGTCTACCTTTAACTTTTTGCCTCAATACTATGCATTATATTTCTGGGTTGAAATATTTCGAGCATGTTATGAGTAAGGACTTTCTTTTATACTTGTTTATTCATACTAATATATGTTGGGTTTAAGTTCGAATTTCAATACATTCATGCACAGTTTCTTCGAAATGCCCATGTTCAACTTCATTATTATCAAGGTCGAACCTTACTTTTACCATGTATTTAAGAAATACTCAAATGGTATGTAACCTCGTTAGTCTAGTTATCTTTTGCTTTCCCAGTTACTTTTCCTCATCCTCGAGTATGGCCTCGAGGTTGCGAGGTCGAAACTTGTTTGCAAAAATTTCCAGCCCTAGTTTTGACTTAAGGTTTTTAGTTGGTTTATCTAGAATTCCAACTTGTCGATTAGGTCTTGTTGGTTTGTTCCGGACTTATTTAGTTCGCGTGTTTGGTTAATGATCCATAAACTTATTTTTTTCTTCATGTCGGGTTAATAATCCAAACATCGCTATTGTTTTCTTCATGTCGGGTTAATAATCCAAACATTGCTATTAGAGTTAATTTTTATTTATGTTATATTTTTTTTGAGCCTATGGTATGATTGTATACCACTTATGCCCTCTTAGTATCCTAAGATTGTGATCATAGGTTATTTAATTTTGAGGGTGTTACACCCAGATTTCGAGCCATGAGAATTGTGACCTTGAAAGCTGGATTCATAATGAACGAACTCGTAAAGTCTGGAATCTGTCCGAGATCTAAGCATCGAGCCTGCGAAGCAGAAACGACTTCAAAGATGATAGCCTCGAAATCCTCACAAGCAAGAAAGATAGACCTCGAAGTGCATCTATTCTCGAGATGGCCTTGGATTGAGACACCAAGCCTGACGCGTGTATGAGCTCGAAGTCATACAGCCTCGGGAAGATGCTATAGCTCGAAACTCAATAAGAAACCTGGGTGAATGGGGCCTTGGTGATATAGGATAATAACTCTGAATATCCTAGTGAATCACCAATAGCAAGACGCGGTCTACATTTATTACTGTAAATCCCCTACAATTAAGGGATATTATTTGTTCAGTTATACGCCCCCTGATCTTCAGGGGACGTTTCCTTGTATATCGGATTACAGGCATTTAATGCCATTTAATTTATTTGCATATACAGAATAACTTCCTAAAATATGTGGGATAGTGTTCTGAAACCTTCTCTATAAATAGAGAGGTCATACACCATGGTAAAGGGACCGATTTTTTGTGATCTTGAGAGAAAACTCTGGAGAATTCATCATTGGAGAATTTTCAGAGGTCATCTTAAGTTTAATAACAAAGACTCGTGGACTAGGCAGATTTAACTGTTGAACCACGTAAAAAATCTCGTTTGTATTATCATATTTTTTGGCCATTACTGATTATTGTTTACGTGCTCTTCTTTCACTGTTGACGAAAAACGGCGTCAAAAGAGGGTTTGAAAAATAGTATAACAATAAAAATACAACATATGAATGAAATTCAGTACTTTATTGATAAAAAGAAAAAATCAAATACACGATTGGTTAAACGAATAAACACCATTCCTACATTACTGAGAATAAGGTCGTAGATATGTGTAATACTTCGCGACAGAAAGGATACAAGAGCTAGAGAAACTGAAGGAAGGACTCATTCATTCCGCTGCGTATAATGTAAGCATTCTTATCATTATTTCTCTTTGAATTCAATTTTAGAAACATGTTCTAGGTTATCTCATATTAATTTGCATAATATTAGATCTACATGAAAATAAATAAAGATCATGTATAAGTTTTCCTAACAACGGGGAGCTCGATGGATCCCGTGCTGGCGATCCCTTCTCTTGAAAAATCCATACAATGTTGTTGCACAAGCTTTCAAATCTCGAAGTGTGAGTCCCATCTTTTCTAGAGTGACCTTATAAAGGATATTGGCAGAGCTCCCGTTATCTATTAGGACTTTGCACACCCTTTTGTTGGCAAGCTAAAGTGTGATGACCAGAGGACCGTTATGGGGAAACTGAACATGTGAGGCATCTTCTTCTGTAAAAGTAATGGGCTGAGACTCAACCCTTTGTTGCTTTGGAGCTCGTGGTCCAAGCTCATATGGAAAACTGTCTCCAGTTTTGAGCTCATTTACGTATCTCTTTTGGGCATTTCTGCCTGATCCAACAAGGTGCGGTCCCCCAGAGATGGTTACCACATCCTCCCCATCTATTGAGGGAGGTCGATCATCTTCCCTTGCTTGAAAATTGTTATTCTGTTGGGCAGGTTGCACAAATGTTGCCTTCTGTCTAGACGATGCTTGATTGCTATTCTGATTTCTTATATATTGTCTGAAATATCCTCTCGAGACCAGGCCTTCGATCTCGTCTTTCAGTTGTCGGCACTCATCAGTGTTATGTCTGACGTCCCTATGGAACCTCCAGTATTTGTTGGTGTCTTTCTTTGATTTTAGATTTCGCATTGGGTCACGCTGCCTAAACGAGACCTAATTCTCATTTGCGAGAAAGATATTTTCCCCAGTCTCATTGAGATATGTGTAAACCGTATATGTTGGGAATTGTTCCCTGAAAGCATTTGTAATAGACATTGTTTTATAAAATTAATAAATAAATTGAATTTGTTATGCATATATTTTATGAACTATATTATTCTGTGATAATATCAAGTAAATATCAGAAAAATTCCTAAGTTCATATATGTGATCTCAACCACGTATTGGTACGGGAGGAATGTGTTTGAGATAAATGAACTTGAATAGTTTGCAGTAAAATAAAGTTATGGATTCTTTAGATTAATTACTGCGAGTACGGTTCACTAGTATTATGAATACATGTGATTTAGATCTGGATCACTAGTGTAGTAGGATACTTTAGTGGAGGTACTTTATATAATAGAGAAAATATAGAACTGGATCAAATATGTTTATTGCTACTTAGTTAAATATTGTTTCGAAGTATTAATTAAATATATCAACTGATGATCATATACAAATAGATCTTAATCCAGAAGTTACAATGAACTCCTGTTTATGTTATATGAGTTCTTTGATTCACTCGTTAGGGTCTGTCAGAATGATCAGGCTAGAAACTTTTGTTTTGGGAACTCATTAATGTAAATGGCTGGGGACATAGTATACATATATGGAATCTATACCTTCTCATAAGAGATTGAATAATGATTCTCTTAAGGGTTGACTTTTGGGACTGAAAATGTTATTGAGCTCAAATTCATAATTTAGTTATGAATTAACTTTCACTAGTTAAGTTAATGGTACTTAAGGAAACAAGATATAATTAAAAGGGTAAAACGGTAATTTTATTCCCGATTAATTATGAACCATTATTAGAGCGTTAATTTGTATGTAATGATTATATCAATGGATGCTTTATTTTATAAAGTACTTAATAAATGAAATGTCTATAATTATAAGAGTGCAGTCTCATATTTATAATGGAGTAATCATGAGATTAATAAATTAAAATTACTTAATTAAAGAGTTTAATTAATAATCTCAAATTTATTGGAGCTTGGAATTATGGGTCCATAGGTCCCCACAGTGGCTCCATCAACACTATTCAAGGCAAAAGTTGATATAAATGGAAAAATGGTTGAAATACATATTTAAGAAGAAATTTGTTCTTCCGGGCCAAATATGTAATTATGTGACAATAGTGATTAATTAATTAATTACAAATTAGTTGTGATTAACAAAATTAATTAATATTTAATTATTATGTAGTTTTGACATTATATTAAATAATTAAATTTATTTTTCGAAATTATATTAAATAATTAATTAATTATCATTTTTGAAATTATAATAAATTAAATATTTAATTTCAAAATTTAAATTGGTTTTAATTAATTGGTAGAATTAATTAAATATCTTTATTTGAGTGGGAGATAATAATCTGATAAGTTCAAATTAGATTGGAATTTAAAAGATTGATATTTATTCAAATAATTAATTACATTTGATAATTAGTTAAAAAGATTATTAATTCAAAATTGAATTAATTATCAAGTTGTTAGATTTTTATCTGACTAGATAGTTTGAATAAATAATTATGGAAAAATCAAATATCCCTAAAATATAGGGTGGTACACGACCACACATAGTCCACTGTGTGTGGCGTGTACTGCACAGATTTTCAAGGATATATTTTTCAATTTTATTTATTTAATTAATTAATTAATAGAAAATTCAAAAGTTAGTTTTTGGATATTTCCACTAATAAGATAATTAATTAATTAAAAGATAAATTGTAAATCGGTTACAAATTTATTTTTTAAAATTTGAATATTTTCTTTTTAAGTTGGACTTATCAGAAAATAAATAGAATACTCAAAACAGACAATTATTCGCTCTAAAGAAAAGAACGATACTTTTCTATTTCTCCCTGAAAAAGATAAAAAAAAAAAACCAATCTCATGCCTATTATCTTGATCTTATGTGTTGAGTACATCAAGTAGAATCAGAAATTAAGCATCCTTTATTCTCTAAGTGCCCACACACTTTTTGAGGTGTAGAGAACGTTGTGGAAGATCTTGGTGTGAGTACCTGGGAGCAGTTTGGATATGAAGTTCGTTCAAATTATGAAAATATAGCAAGGACACTTGATAGGCGTCAAGAGGTATGTTTTCTATTCTTTTCTTGCTTATGATTAATGTATGTATATTAATGGATCCACATATTTAAAGGTACTTTAAATATGTTACAAAATTTTTGTTGTACATTGGGTCAACCCACCACCATTCCACTGCGTATTAGGAAACTCGTTCCTAACAGTATAAACAGAGAAATACTTGTCTCCCTTCTTCTTTTTCCTCCCGTCTGCCTCTGAGTTATTCCCTTCATTTTTCTTCCTTTTTGAAGGGTTATCTCCTGAGGGTCGAGACGTTGATGGGGTAGCCGAGGTCGAGGCTGAGTTAACATTCGTTGTTATAGTTATAATGGGCTGAGGGGTCAGTTTTAATGCTGACCTCACCTCCTCTACATTGATAAATCTCTGAGCCATTTTGTTGAACTCAGTTATTGTTCTTATCGGTTTTCTTTTCATATCATCCCAAAGAGGACTTGCTGGTAATATACCAGCTCGAACAACCATAAGATGACCACTGTCATTGGCGTTACGAGCTCGCGCCACCTCTATGTTAAACCTCGCCAGGTAACTTTTTAACGACTCTCCCAGCTGTTGTCTGGTATTGGTCAAGGTCGAGGCCTCGGGCCTGACGCCTACCATGGCTTTGAACTATTTTTTTAATTCCTTCGCCAACTGATCCCAAGACGAGATCGAATGTCTTCTGAATTTTTTTAACATGTTTTTTGCTGGTCCCATCAAAGTGGTTGGAAATAACATACATCTGAGTTCGTAGCCAATGTTGTTGACTCGCATGATGGTATTAAACGTGCTCAAGTGGCTGTATGGGTCTGAGTTCCCGTCAAATGGAGCTACGTGTGGTTTCTTGAACCCGTGAGGGAATGGCGTGTTTGAAATATGTGGAATGAAAGGCTCGAGCTCCTCATCGGAGTCATCGGCCTTGTCGCTGTTCCTTTCATCCTGAAGGAGTCTGAACGCTCTTTCGAGCTGATTAATTCTCTCTTGGACCAAATCCACTGGAGGCTGAGCTTGTGGTTGGGCTAGTAGGTTATTGTTTATAAAAACACCACCTCCCTGTCCCAGCATAGGGTTATATTGGTTCCCATATACTGGCTGCACATGTTCCTTTCAGTTGTTCAAATTACTGCGTAAATTGGGGTTCAGGGGATTGGCTAGCCCCTGGTTCTGGTTCAGATGATCTCGAAGATCAGGATTATTGCCATAGTTCCTAATATTCCTGGGTTCGGTATTATATATGCTTACAGACCTAGTGAGGTCTAAGCTCCCACATATAAAACTAACTTTTTGTTATGGTTGATGGGCTCAATGGTTACGAGGTGGATCTTCCACTGACCCTCTTGCTCCAGTTTGTGATCTTGACATGTGGCTTCTCGCTAGTTGGGCAGCCCTATGTCCTCGGGTTGCCTCTCGCTTTCCCCCGTATCTGGATTGAGTTCGGCGGTTCCCATCTCGACTGCCACTTCAAGATGGAATTTGTGGTGCATGCTCCCCTGCCTGGTTCCTATGAGGAGTTGGCTTGGGTGCCTCTCGAAGTGGCGAGGGGTGTCTTATAGGAGATGGTGGATGCCTTATAGGTGAGGGCAGCGTCCTCCCATTGTTGGGCCTGGAAGGCCCAGTATTGGCTCGGACTGGTTCCAGGTTATTCCTGACAAGTTCAGGGTTAGAACTCCGAGTTGCTGAGGGTGCTCGGTTATTCCCTGTTCCCACAGTTACCTCCACAGTCGGGTTTCCAGGAGTATTGGCTTGAGTATTCCTTCCATGGCGTTCATTTCCAGTGTTTGCCCTGGGCCTTGGGTTGGCTTACTAAGCCCCTTGTTCAGCCCTCCTGGCGTCCGTGCTCTCGCAGGGACGTCCTCTAGGCCTTCGGGGAGATGCCTGGACCTCAGTGGCCTGAATGGCCAATTCTTCATTGCGCCTTGTGGCCTCTGCCAATTGCTGACGCAGTTGGCGATTCTCCAGTTCCACGATGGGAATGTACCTCTCAAGATTATAATAGAGGTCCTCGTCCGGCCTGGGAGCAGGCGGCCCCCGTGCGTCAGATGATGTACTCCCTCATGTGGGGCGTAGTCTGTTATTGGTTGCTTAACAGGTCTCCGTGGGTAATCTTCAGTGTGAGGAGTTTGCTCCTCGAGTATTTGGGGCAATGGTCACCCATAAGCTCCTGGGTTGTTCGTGGCGACCATCGGTAATGCAAGAGATTTTTGACTAAATAATCCAAAGATTTGCTCAATGCTCTCAATGAAAGCACCAAATTGTTGACGCCGTTTTTTGTCAACTTAAATCTAAAAAGTACTAAACAAAGATTTAGAAAATAAGAAAAGAACAGTCGGATTATGTGGTTCAGCAGTTAAAATCTACCTAGTACACGAGTCAATATTATTGATTTGTAATACTCTCTCAAAGCTTTCTCAAAGAAATTCCACAGAGTATTATTAGTATAAGATTGTGCGTGAGTACAAATAAATAATATCAGGCTATTTATAGACCTGGTTAGAAGAATATCTTCCCCTGATTCAGGGAAGTTACAATTGATTATTCTAATCTGAAATAAATGTAATTAAATCCATAATATCCCATGATAATTGAGATTTAATTATCAGATAACAACAAAGCCTTAAGGAATAGGGATCCCTTAATAGTCGTTGTGTGCAAAACGCGTTGCTGACCTCGAATGCAAGGTTAACGCGCTTTCGAGATCGACCAATACTTCGAGCTCGTTATTCCGATCAACCTCCTCCCTAGCTAATGGTTTCATCGAGCTCAATCTTCGGAGACCAATATCTTCGAGCTTGCAACTAAGGCTCGAATAACATCTGTATGTGTCGGAGGAGATTCTTTCCTTCGAGCTTGAAGCTTAAGCTCAAACCTTTTGAACTTGTGCTTGATGGCCAACAACAACAAGTCATGAATCATGCTAATTTATACAAGTGTTCAACCACTACTTATTATTTTCGAGCTTACGGTTTACAAGCCTACATTTCGAGACTCATTTATTCATCCTCGAAATTTGGGTATAACACAAAAAAAACTAATTATTTTATATTAAAATTCTAATATTTTTAGAGTACACCCACAATAATATAAAAACAATTTTTTTTATTACATATTTCTCTATAAAATAACGAAAATATACTATTCCAAATCTTTAATTCTATAATTATAAATTATAGCTACATTTTCTTTCTTATTGGGAAAATTATATAATATAAAAGTGAATTTATTGTATTTCTAATTACATTTAATAAATATTTATATTTTATTTAATAATTTATTTTATTTAAAATTTTAAAGTTATCATTAAACAATTTGAGATGTATATGTAAATTTACAATTATAAATAGAGAATATTACATAAAGTGAAAAAAAGCCAATTTTTTTACTTATTTACTGACACACGGGTTTTTAAACATTTTATTGTTTATTATTTGTTTATTACACTTTTACAGACTCATCCCTGCAACCTCGGGTTCCGTGTCTTCGTCCCTAGCTCTGGTGCCGCCTCAAATCATTGCCCAAGCGAACCCTCCCAGTTCAGACCTTTCTCACCCAAGTGGTTCGAACTGCATCGACCTCTCATGCGATCGCCTCCTCACAGTTTCTGGCTCTATCACCTCCAGCTGCAGATGTCATAATCTATGACTGCCTCGCCCAGGCCTTCAAATCCAAGCTCCAGGAACTCAAGAACCCCGACTTTCCTTTTCTCAAGTACGGGTTGCCACACTCGATTGTCACCGACCACACACGGATCCTCTTTTCTTTGAAGGCTAAGATCACCACTCTGCAAATTTCTTGGAGCACATGATCTTCAAGGGGACCGAGAAAAGGACGGCGCGTGATATGGATGAGGAGATTGAGAACACATGTGGACATTTGAATGCCTACATGTCGATGGGTGCATTTGGGCTCGATTTTGGGGCTTGGGAAACGATGGAGGCTAAATGTTATGGGTTGATGGTGGTTATTGGGCAGTGAGGGCTTGGTGCAAGTTCTGGGTTTTTTCAATGTTGTTGTTGTGAGGGTGTTGCATTTCAGTTTCTCTTTTGATATTTGTATTGCAATGTGTTGTTTTTTTTAAATGTCATGGGTTGCACTGTCTTATTGTGGGGTTGTTGTTTAGCCTTTATGAATATTTGTTTTCATGTTGGTTTTTAGTCAATTAAGTTTATTTATTGTTGTTCTATTATTCTATTGTTGTGTTGTTGTCTATTTGTTGTTTAGTTGTTTGTAGATATATTTTGATTTTTAAAAAATAGGGTTAATATTTAGTTGTTTCAATGACACCGTATTTTTGTAAATATAAAACTTTACAAACGTATTTTCCGAAAACTTAAGGTGGTATTTTTTAAAAAATAAATCAGAGATCGTAAAATAGTAAAAAAACACAAAAAAATATATTTTAAAAATAATCTCTTATAAATATAACTCCCCATAATTATTTTTAGTAACTTACTACATATATTCAAAATCTTTTTTTTTCTTCTCTGAGTGAGATATTAAAATGTGTTCATTTCTAAAAAACATATTAAAATATATAAAAAGTAGAAATTAACTAAATATTAAATATAAAAAATAATAATTTAAATTATTACTCAAAAAAGTATTTTTAGTTAAATGACAATTATCTTATATTCTTATTTGAGATAAGAATAATAGTATATATGGGAAAATTTGATAAAATTTTAATTTTTCGCTAACAAATTATTTTTTTGCAATCAAATATTTATTTTTTCAATTTTACGGTTGTAAGAAATTTTTTTATTTTTTTATATTTTTACCGTTTTTTTTGTGTTGTTTTTAGTTTTATATATTTTTTTATTATGTTTAGTTGGTCTAGTGAATTATTTTTAAGTTTTTTTTTTTGTAAAATCAGTATTTTTGTAATTATGAAACTTTAAAAATTATATATTTTAAAAAAAAAGTCCATAAAAAAGAAAAAATATATATATTTAAGAAAAAATCTCTATAATTTTGGGTATTTTTCAATAACATATTTTGTTAAAATATGTCAATATTGTTGCTATTCATGTTGTCTCTTAATTTTTTTTTTTTTTTTATTTCGGGAGATTCATCATATCAGTTTGTAACAATATAAGCATTGTATAAGTATCGGAATATAAAAATTATTTTTTTAAAAAATATATAAAAATTAAATAATAAAGTTAAAGAGAAATATCCATTTTATATAATATTTGTATTTAGTTCATTTCAACGCCAAAATATACACATCAATTTAATCCACGACTACCAGTTTCTGGTACTCTTCCCCGGATATGGCAACCTCCATTATGCCCTCTGGATCAATCTCACCACTGTTATCCAAAAACATCTTCATTAAATTCTTGGAGAACCCACTCACCAAACCCACCCCTTTCTGGCTCCCCATCACCGGCGTCGACCTTGAGTCCCTCAAGTTCCAGAACACAATCTCCGGCACGGCTTTCTCATACCCTTTCTCCCTAAACTTCCTCCTTATCACCTCGTAGTCCGTCTCCCAGCTATTCAGACATGCTTGGTCAAACTCCATGTCACTAAACACAAACACCCTCTTCACCATGTCTTCCGCTCTCAGCTTTCCATTCTCCGCCACTTGCAGAATTTGATCAAACACTTTCTGAAAATCAGTGTTCATTCCCCAGTCCATTGTTCTCACGAAGTTAGTCTTGGACTCAAGATCGTCGCCTTCGATGATGTGCAGTTGTGGGAACTCGCTGAAAGTGATGATCTTTCCTTTCCAAGGCTCATCGCTCAGTTCCGAGACCAGCAATCCCAATGCAATAGAGACCTCCATGGGAGTACCGCTCATGCTTCCGGAGACATCAGATACTGCAAGGCTGTTTTTCAACTTGCCTTCTTTAGACAAATCTTCCACCATTCTCTTCCATTGAAGCTCGGCGACTTGGCCACCATCGTTGCCATCGTGGAGTGAGTTAATGATATCGTGGGGAAGAAGAGCTCCGGCAGAGATCTTGGACTTGCCCTGTTTCACATCCTCCAAGTACTTGCTAAACCTTTCGCCGTCGTGCTTCAAAAACTTGTCTTTGTAAAATTTCATGGCTACTGAAGCCACGCGGCTATATGGGATGGAGTTCCATTGATTGGCGCCTATGTAAACCTCAGGCAACTCCAAGGCCTTCCTCAAAGGAACAAGCACCTCCTTCCTTAACCGGTCTCGGACTCTGTATGCGTAATGGGCTTCCTCAACGCCTTCATATTCAGGGTACGATTCACGCGGAAACACCTTCTTAGCAATGCTCTCGCAGAGCAGGGTCGAACGATCGAAAGAAGAATCGAGAGAAGGACACCATTTGGCTGCCAGACTAAACTTTTTATGCTTGACTTTACAATTGATCAAATTCTCGATATCGGTTTTCAAACACTCGGCGAAATGGTCTGAGATCTTTTCGTATAAGAATCGAAAATCAGGGTCATGGATATATCTGTCTACAGCCTTCTTAGCCATGGAAATTCTCTTCTCTTCCCTCAACACTCTTGCTCTCTCCTTCTCTTTCTTTGCTCTCTCCACATCGTTTAACACTCTAATCTCCCTCGGCTCCGTGGATTGAACCCTTTTGGTCGATGGCTTCGATGTCTTTGTACGCTTAAGAAATCGAAACCCAACTCCTCCTCTCCTCCGGCACCTAATTTTAACTCCTTTCTTCTTTTCCCACTCGGCCTTTTGGATGCTCCTCACGTCGGGACCTTGCAAAAGCCTGTAGAGAATCTCCGGCAAGTCCTTGAAGTACCCGAAATCAGCCAATGATCCCACGTTGGAAGCAAGAGTCTTCGGGTGATGTTTGTGCAGCCAAAACGCCGCCGTATATAAACCTTCCTTATCTGACTTGCCTGTACCCCGCACGCCACGCAGATTGGAAATGAGCTTGAGCGTAGTCAAGGGATTGTGAGCCCAGGCCAGGCGGAGCCTCTCGGTCAATACCTGAGCAGGAGTATCTGGTACCACGTGGAAGAAGAAATCAAGGCAGGGGTTGCCGGTGGAGAGAAAGGTCGGTGACTGATTTTCAGTGATGCCCCTGGGAACCGTTTCTGCTGGCAAGTTGTTTCTGTTGAAGTTGGCCACTAAGAGATCCGCAAAGGAGTCTCCGTCACCTGTGCTGACTTGAGACTTTTGTGATGGGGTTGTGTTGTTGTAGAGCTCTGGCGGACCGAGAAGGCTTGGAGGAGCCATTCTCAATATGGCCGGCCGGAGTGAAGATTCGGTGAGAGTTGAGAAAATGGCAGATAGGATGATGTAGTGGGATTTGGAATTGGCTTGATGATGGAAACGAAGGTTTGTGTGTTAAATTTATATGAGGCTTGATTACTTGGGCGCCACGTTCGAGTTCTCAGTCTCATTTCTTGGTCACCACGTTATTTCTAGAAAAGGCTGTAGTTGACTATTTTGGACTTGAATATTTTTTTTGGCTGGCTTTGGAATATTATCAGTAAGAATATAACAATAATTATTAATATTATTATTATTTAGCAATGATAACTTAATTGATAAGTAATATAACGTCCTACAACCTAAAAACTCTAAATATATATCATGAGAAAATGAGAGACATTTTCTAATTAAACAAGTTCTGATTCCATTCAAAGTTCATGCACAACTACCAAACAACAAATTATGTATTAATTGAAATTCTTTTTAACAGTTATAACCTCTAACAAATACCAAACGTTATTATAAAATGTAAGTCTTTTAACAAAAGTATACACTACTCTTGAACAATATATATCCACAACATGAAGATAAAACCCAAATTGAATGAATGATAAAATTAAATAAATAATAATACTAAATACCACAATAATTATAAAATTATCAATTATAATAAATAATAAAAAAAAAACTTATACGTGAACTACAACTATTGCCAATAACATTTTTAAAGTCACACGTTTTTCTTGATAATAAAATAACTTACAAAAAATATTGTTGACTACATTTTTAGCCAACGACGTGAGAACGTCAAATACGACAAACCTTCAAGAGAATTTAAATAACACAGACATTTTTAAACAAGAAAAGTAAATAACACAAGAGATTTTATAGTGGTTCAGCCCCGATTGTCGGTAATAGCCTAATCCACTTAGAGTTGTGATTTATAGATCCGTACTCAAGATCAGATGGACTGAGCCAACTGAGTTTCATCAGTACAGATTGCAAAAATACAAGAATTCTCTCAAATATCAGCACTTTCTCTCTCTAGAATACTCAGACCCAAATTTTCTCTCTCTAGAAAGAAGAAGCAGAAGAAGCCCCTCTTTCATCCCATAAGCCCTCTATTTATAGGCTTAGGGTCATACATCTGGTATCCCCTAGAACCGGGATATTTTATTATATTTATTACATTTAAATTACAAAGAAACATTCAAAATTCAAAATGTAACAAACCCCCCATTTGTGGGAAGAATGAGAGATTCCCGGTTGAAGTTGTTTATGGGAATCTTGACTTAGTCCTCCTCTTGCTAGTTGATCCACCTCCTATTGACCACCCATGCAAGTGCTGGTCGGACATGTGTATGGTGGTAGGACATGCACTTGTTGGTCGGACGTGCATGGTGGTAGGACATGCATGGTGGTAGGACATGCACTTCTCTCCTCTAACATGGCACTCTCCTCTAGCATGTCATGTTTCTCCTCGGACCAAATCCTTGGGGTCTCCTAGGACCACTCTCTTGGGGTCTCCTAGGACCACTCTCTTGAGTTCTCCTCGGATGCACTCTCCTTAGCTCTCCTAGGATGAACTCTCCTTAGCTCTCCTAGGATGCATTCTCCTTAGCCTCCTAGGATGCATTCTCCTTAGCCTCATAGGATGCACTTTCCTTAGCTTTCCTCAGACCAAGGTGCACTTGGCTTGATTATAACATCTTTCAAGCAGTCCAAATTCTTCGTTAGTCTACCGGGTCCTTTATCACAACTCTGAGGAGTCAATGTATTTATTGACTATTAATGTGTCTTTTTACTGATCATGCACTGCCACTTGTCACATTTATTGCTACGTTATTGATCTCCAATTTTTGGGTATAACAAATACCAAAAAATAAAATTAATATGAGTATTAAACATTTTAAGCTTAATAAAACAAGACTTAATATACACAAAATACAAAGCCAAATAACCAATAACATTATAATATCATTAACATCACTTTATACACACAGAAATTAGAATGACATAATACTTCAGTAGAACATAATTTAGTAAATGAGGAAAATTAATATTAAAACAGTACAACTACTACCATGATTACATATTGTATTAAATTATAATAAAAATAATAATCCATGCAACTTCCCCTAATAGTCCGAGGGAAATTTCATATTATATGCATAATAACTTTGTAAATTATTTTAATATGCCATCATAACTTGCTATCCCAAATATATGACAATTTTAATTTTTTAGACAAAAATACCCCTAACATCGAAATTGCATCGAAAAAACATCGTTTGGGATAATAATCAAGTTTTCATGATTGCATCGAAATATCATCGATGTAGCATCGATTTGGCATCGATGTACCATCGATTTTGCATCGAAATGGCATCGTTTGGGATAATAATCCAGTTTTCATGATTGCATCGAAATAGCATCGATTTTCCATCGAAACACCATCGGCATCGATGTACCATCGATTTTGCATCGAAATTGCATCGAAAAAGCATTGTTTGGGATAATAATCAAGTTTTCATGATTGCATCGAAATAGCATCGATTTGGCATCGAAACACCATCGGCATCGATGAAGCATCGATGTGGCATCGGCATCGATGTAGCATCGATGTGGCATCGATTTGGCATCGATGCCGATGGTGTTTCGATGCCAAATCGATGCTATTTCGATGCAATCATGAAAACTTTATTATTATCCCAAACGATGCTTTTTCGATTCCATTTCGATGCAAAATCGATGGTACATCGATGCCAAATCGATGCTACATCGATGCTATTTCGATGCAATTATGAAAACTTGATTGTTATCCCAAATGATTCTTTTTCGATGTAATTGCGATGAAATTTTGATGTTAGGGGTATTTTTGTCTAAAAAATTGAAATTGTCATATATTTGGGATAGTAAGTTATGGTGTCATATTAAAAAAATTTACAAAGTTATTATGCATATAATATGAAATTTCCCTAGTACAAACCCAGATTCTACTCATACTAACAAGCGAATAAACTCACTATAATAATATATTAATTATAAGTCATAAATGTGAATATACAATTATTCTAATATAAATATATATATATATATATATCAATACAAATTTAATATAATTATTTCAAAATAACTACCTTAAATTTTTTTAGAAGCGTTTCCAATCATAATTGTTACAGAAAATGAAAAGTGGGAAAATGATAATCTGATTCTCATTGAATTAAGCATAAGTTACATCAGTTACAAGGGTTAATTAGAGGTTAGTTATGTACAGCCGGAGAAAATAACAAATTAACCAACTATGAAACTGAAATAACAAAACTTAAACTTAATTCCTAACATCCCCTCAAACTTAGAGTGGGAGGTAACACAACTCTAAGTTTGTTTCTAATATGGTAGAACCGAGCAGCATATAAAGCTTTAGTGAACAAGTCAGCTTATTGGTCTACAGAGGGGACATGCTTCACATCAAGCTGCTTGCTCACCATTTTGTCTCGAACAAAGTACAAATCTAACTCGATGTGTTTAGTGCGTTGATGCAGAACTGGATTAGCAGCCATATGGACAGAGCTAAGATTATCGCACCACACTATTGGAGCACAAGACAGAGAAATCTGCAACTCAGAGAGTAAAGATTGAAGCCAAACAATTTCAGTAGTAAGATGAGCAAGGTTGCAGTATTCAAATTCTATGCTTGAGCGAGACAAAGTATGTTGCTTCTTCGAAAACCATGACACGAGATTAGAGCCAAAATAAACAAAATAACCAGATGTAGAACCTCCTATCATCGGGGTCGAAAGCCCAATCTGCATCATAGAAACCAACCATGTTAAAACTGAGGAAGGTTGAAAAAGAAGACCATAATCCAATGTATGCTTAAGATATCGAAGAAGTCGTTTGACTGCTTTCCAATGGGAAACAAGAGGAGTCTACATATATTGAGCTACCTTATCAACAACAAATGTAATCTCAGACCTAGTTATGGTAGCATACTGTAACACTCTTACCAAACTTCTATACAAAGTGGGATCACTAAAGGGATCACTGCCAAAGGAAGAAAAATTCTCACTAGGACTCATAGTAGTGGACAACCCATTTGCAAATTGCATTTTGGCACGCTGCAGTAAATCAATCAGATATTTCTTCTGAGTTAGGAGAAGCCCACGAGAAGTATGAGTAAGTTGAATACCAAGAAAGTAATGTGCTTCATCAAGATCTTTGAGTGGAAAGGCATAATTGCGATTTGAGACCAAAGTCGAGACAGCAACTGAAGAGCTCCTAGTAACTAATATATCGTCCACATAAATGAGGACAAAAGTAGTATGCTCAGGGGTAATTCGAATAAACAAAGAATGGTCTGCCTTAGCACCATGAAAACCAAAAGTTTGTAAAGCTTGTCCAAGTCTCTCAAACCAAGCCCTTGGGGCCTGTTTCAGCCCATATATAGCTTTGTGAAGCTTACAAACTTTAGAAGAAGCACGGTCATCTACAAAACCTGGTGGTTGACACATATAAACCTTCTCTAGTAACATTCCATTAAGCAATGCATTATTGACATCCAGCTGTATAATTTGCCACCCTTCATATAAAGCAATGGTTAGTATCACACATATTGTAGTAGGTTTTATTACGAGGCTAAAGGTCTCTGTTATCCCCGTTTCTTTCCGGGTGTCCAGATCCACACCCTAAGCCCGTGGGCCGCCTGACTGAGAGTTAAGGTCCAGATCGGGTCCATTTGACGAGAGGAAAGCGGATGTTGGCAGCCCAAGTCTAGGCAAGGCCCAAAGGGCGTCCGGGATTGTGGACCGGGACCATCGCCGCCAGGGGAGGTGGTATGAACCCGGGACCACTCCCCCCAATGTCCCCCAAGGCGTGGTAGAGAAGGTCGCGGCTCCCAAAACCAAGATGGGGGCCGGGATCGCTGTGGATAGACCCGGATCTTGGTAATTGGTCCGGGACCTTGGTGAATGGAGGAGGACATTGGTGAACGAACCCGGGTCTGTTGTCCGAGTTTGGCGAGATAAAGTGTCCAGGATACTGACATCGTCCCATGAAGCGTGGGGGTTGTCCCCACACTTAGCCTGCAGAAGAGGCTGCCTCGGGATTGTACGCCGTTGGTTCAGACCTGCGCCGCCACTACTCTGACCGATCTTGTCCCCCAAATCTTCCTCGTAGCCCAGACTACCCAGACTGAAACTCCAGTTTGTCGCATGTCTTAGAATAAGGTATTGTTTGGTTTGGCCCAATGGGCTTTGATTATTGTATGTTTCATATTTTAATCCTTTGTGTTGGGCTCCCATCAGAGAAGCTAATGGTATTTACGCCCTTATTGGACTCGGGTCAGCCCGACCCAAGCCCAGTGCACTCATGTGCCTATAAATACGAATAGTGGTGCACTGAGGAGGGGGATCCGAATTTTGATTGTAAGCAGTTACTCTGCTCAAACTTGTATAAAACTCCATTGTCAAAGGTTCTCTAAGCTCTAATACAACTGTCTCGTGGACTAAGGCTCATTAACGCCCCAACCACGTAAAAACCTTGTCTTGACTCCTCAAACCCTTTCTTCTAAGCTCTCTAATCTTCTATTATTAAAGTTTCCGAAAAACTCGGTAAAAAATTTGGTGCTTTCATTGAGAGCCTGAGAAAGCTAGAGTTGATCCTGAACGTCTGCAACAATGGTGAACACAAGACACACCACTTTCGACACTGCTAATCAAGAACAAGGCAATGGAGAGCCAATGCCCAACTAACCTCTTCCTCAGAGTCAACCTGAAGACACACCTCATCAGATGTCCCAGCCTAACGAGTCGCAGAACTACAAAGGCGTGGCAGAATATGAGGAAGATTACTATAAGGAAGAGGAGGGAAATGAGGGGGAATACCACGATCTCGAAGCTGAGGATCCCGCGATCCCTGAAAAAGTGGACCCCAACCAGGAGGACCCGGAAGTGACCAAACTGAGACAGCAAGTCCTGGACCAAGAGGCTACGATTGCCGAACTAAAGGAATCCACTCGATGGATGCAAGAGTCCCTCTAAGCCCTGCAAGCTTTCATATCCGCCCAAGGCTTAGCGGCTAACCCTCCAGTCGGTTTGCCTCCAGGAACACAACCGCCCGCTCTGCAGGCTAGGAATGGTGCGCCCGGAGACGCGAGGCCGATTCCTACCCCAGGACAAGATCCCGGACAAGGCTCGATTAACCCAGCCCAAGAGAAAGGGAAGGTCAAAGCAAACCCCCAGAGGGAAGTCCCTCATGTCCAGAAGACCAGGACCCGTCCCAGGCCGCTCCCTAGGAAAGAAAAGGTGTGCCCCATCCCAAGACAGGGCCACCCATTCAATCCGCGAGGGACGCTCCCGCAGGGAACCAGGCCCCGACCCGCCCCAGGGCGGACTGGACAGGAAAGGTCTTTCCACCTAAGCGCTTTCGTGAACCAGGGCCACCGAGAGCGCCAGCGGAATGACGAGCCAAACGTCCCTAGCTCCGGGGATGATACATCTCGGGTGGACCTGCGCGATGGGCTGAATGCTCGAAAGGAACGGTCCCGTAAGGAAAAGATCCGCCTCGAGGTGGCGATTTGAGAAATAATCTCAATGATAGGAGGAACGAAAGAGTCCCCCTGGAAGACAAGATAGCCAAACAGTTCATGGAACAGCTGGCCTCCTTAAAGAAAGTCACGGACCACCTGGTCCGCAAGTAGGAGGGAGCAGACACCGATTCTGACGTGGAAGAAAAGGAACCCTACGCCAAGCACATCCTGGACATGGTGCTCCCCAAAGGATTCAAAATGCCGAGTATGCCCGCTTACACTGGGAACACCGACCCCAGAGATCATCTGCGATAACGACAAGTGCCTCTGTTTTTCGATTACTCTAGGTGGACTTGCAGAGGAATGGTGGAAGAGGCTCAAGCCGGGATCCATCCAATCCTGGTCCGGACTGCAGTCGGCTTTCCGCAAATAGTTCATGGCCGCCATGAGGATGGACATGCAGATCAGTGCTCTCGCCAACATCAAGCAGCTCCCCACGGAGACGTTGAGGGCCTACATCCAACGTTTCACCGAGGATGCCTCCAAGACCAAGGTGGACAATGGGCAGCACCTGGTGGCCCTGCAATCCAAAATTCGGGCTGGATCTCCCCTCCGGGACGACATGTAGCGCAGCAAGGCAGCTACCCTCGAGGACTTCATAAGGAGGGCCCAAGGCTTTATTAATTGGAGGAGGCCCAAATCCAAGCATTCGGATGGCAACCAGCACCTCAGCCGAGTGCCCAAACATTTCAGCCGTGCCTGGAATGACCTTTGCCATGCCCATGGTATATGGCCTTTGGGGTACGCCCCGGCCCAGTCTACCCCTTTTCCCGGGTACGGAGTCACGCCAGTCGGGTACAGCGCTGCTCCCGTCAGAGCCCAGCCGTCCTAGGTGGGGGGAACTGAAGCAAGTGTGAATCCCTCCCTGGGAAAGAGCTAGGGAAGGGACAAAATCTGGCTTAATGGTCTAAGAAGATCAAGAGGGGATACGAGCCCCAATATTCAGAGTACACCAACCTGGCGGATACCAGGGAGAACATCTACTTGGCCACTGAAAGGGCGGGTCATTACTGGAAAACAGCCCCCATGTTCAAAGGAGGAAGGAATTCGAGGGATACTAGCAAGCGGTGCGCTTACCATAAGGAGGTGGGCCACACGATCGAAGAATGTCGGCAGCTCAAGGACGAGATCAAAAATCTGATCAAATTGGGACACCTCCACCAATGGGTCAGGATGCCCGTGGGAGTTCTGGGACTGTCAGCAGTCCCCGGACAGTCCACGGCCCCGGGCGCGCCTGGAGTGTACTTACCTCCCCAGGGAGGATACGCCAAGGGTCTGGGACCGCAGGCCCCTCAGGGGTCCCCCGTCGTGCAAGCGCCCAGACCCGGAATGCCTTATCTAGCTGGGACCACGCCCCCGCGAATCGATGGTCACGTAACCACCATCTCGGGTGGGCCCTGTAACGACCCAAAATTACTGTTATGGCTTAAGGGCCCTAATTAGTGTGCCGGGAGGGCATAATTGGTTTATGTGTGAGTTTATTGATTTAATGCATGATTATATGATAAGCATGCTTGAATGATTATATGAATGTAATTGTGGTTAAATGTTATATCTGTGAGAACCACATTATTATGTGGGTAAGTCTGCAACGTGCGACTTGAGGCGATCTTAGGGAGCCAGTTAGCGGGAAAGTCACAACGGGGCTTAATATTTGACTTGGGGCAAGTCAAGGGGTATTCTGGGAACTAGATGATTATTTGGGTTATCGAGTTATGGAAATAAATATATGGAGATATATTTGAGGTTAGGAAGCTTAGGCGGGAATATTGGGGAATTTTACAATTTTGCCCTCGGGGACGTTTCCGGCACCCCGAGCCTCAGGATTGATTTAATTAACCAAGGTTAAACTTAACAAAACAGAAACCAGTGGAACAAAATAGATAAACCGACCCTTTAATAGTTCTTCTCCTCTTCTCTCTTCTCTCTCAAGAAAGCTATAGGAAACTAAGGAGAATTCAGCTGGAAATCTTGTGATTTGAGCTGAAGTTTGAGGAATTAGCTCAGCTCTAACCAAGGAGCACTCAACCAAGGCCAAGGGCTGAATTGAAGCTGAGAAGTTTGGGTTTTAGCTCAGAAGTTGTTAAGGAAGTGGTCCATCAAAGAAGGTGTTAAGCTAGGGTTCGGGAAGCGGATCGTGCTCGAGAGACGTCGCTTGTAAACAGTGAATGTGGAAATTAAAGGTAAGAAAACTGCACCCGGTTGTGTAATTGTAATGGGACTAAGGGTTCCCTAATATGTATGCTTTGAAAGGATGGTATTATGCCATGTAAACAGTAAACCAACAGCCTAAGAGTGCCAAGGTTACACTAGCGCACAGGGTGCGGTTCGGCCACTGGTAGCCGAGGACAGCTTATTATGCACTGAGCTCGGTTTACGCGGGCCAGAGTCAGTGGGGTAAACAGAGGGTGCGGCCTAAGTTGTCGGCTCTGATAATCATGTAACTTGATTGTTATTAACGCTTAATTGCATCTTTGATTCTGAATACATGCTATGTGATTAATATGCGTGCTAAGTGGTGGATCATGCTTAAGGGATTATTCATATGTTATGGTTGTTTGTGATGCATATTACGTTTTCTTGCTGGGCCTTGGCTCACGGGTGCTACATGGTGCAGGTAAAGGCAAGGGAAAACTTGATCAGCCCTGACTTGGAGAGCTCTGTGAGCTGAATGTACATGACTAGCTGCTCAGCTGCCACGGTTGAGGGGGAAGCAGGAACAAGGGAACCGAAAATGTCTGTTTTTGCCTTAGAATGGCTAATGGTTGTTTAAACTCAGGAAATTTTTTAAACTGACTTTCGAACGCTGTTCCTTTTTGGGATCCCATGTATGAAATGTTTTGTTATATACGATGTACACTTTTGAGACCAAAACCTTTTAACCCTAGTTCATTAGTGGTTTTAGTATCACGTTTTAACTAAATGACTTGGTTAGCAAGTCCTGCATCTTTATAAACACACAGTGTAGCGGTCTTGGCTATCCAGGGTGCAATAACTTGGTATTACAGCGTCCTAAGTGTAAGGGTTCCTGAAGACCGGCTGGACATGTACAATCGCTGCTAGAGACAAGCTCAATTCAGGGTTTGGTAATGTGTATATGTGCATATATGCTTGTATGTCTGGAATAAGTTATGAATGTTATTATCTATTGGATCAATAGGAAGCATGAGATACTGATAGGGCTTGGCCCTTGACAGATGTATGAAAATATTAAGGCATGCTTATCAGCATCGCAGTGCATGTAAAAGAATATTTGAATGATTAACTACATATTGTGTATTGGTGAATGCTTTTATCTTAGCTGTGGTGTGGTAATGTTGAGGCACGCTCATCAGCAGCCGGTGCATGTGGATGAATGCCAATATTTTGAATGTTTGTGATTGGTTATGTTCCTTTGATGGATTTTGGAGAAGCTTTTGCCCTGTCATCATGGTCTGACTGCCGAGTCGTTGATTGCAGATTGACTTGGATAGCTATGCGTCCAAGAAAATCTACGCGACTAGCCGACACTATGTTTGGGACCGGGGGTGATGACCAGGGCCAGATTCCTCCGCCAGTCCCTGAGAACTAGCAGCAACTTATGGCAGATATGCAAGCTCGATTACAGAGCCAAGATGAACAGATTCGTCTACTGTGACAGCAGGCTCCATCAAGGAGTGCTGCCCCTATTGTACCACCTGCAATGGTACCAGTTGTACAGTTGGGAGAGATTGGCAACATGTGGGAGCTGTTATATGAGCGGTTCAGGAAGCAGCAACCCCCAATCTTTGAGGGAGGACCTGATCCACTAAAGGCCGAGTAATGGCTGACTATGATTACTACTATGCTGGATTTTATGAGGATAGAGGGACATGACAGAGTGGCCTGTGCCACGTATATGTTGAGGGAGGATGCCCGTATTGTTAGAGAATATATATTTTTGCTCAATGGAATTATGGAAAAACCAAATACAACTCTATGCAAAAATACAATGGACAAGATAATATTGATTAAATAAGTATTACAACTCAATTGCTCAAAATACAAGTAAATAAAAAGATGTAGAAGAAGAAGATTACAAACTCAATACTATAATAATACAAGTAAATAAGAAGAATGAAAGAACAAACTCTCACACAACCAAAGTGTAGAGTAGTGGGGATCACCAACTTGAACAAGGTTCAAGACCTTTGTCCAAAAGCTTATTTCCTCCTATTCTCTAAGCACTAAGGGATCTCTCTAGAAAATAGCTCTCTGGAATTATCAAGCCTTTTGGTGTATTTTTCAGCCAAGTGCTTTGTGGATGAAAAATGGTGTGTCTTATAAGTGAGCATTAGGCTCCTATTTATAGAGTTTTGAGAAACCCTTTGAATTTCAAATTCCACCAACCCCCATGGCTGTTACCAATGATTAATTGGATGGTTATGGAATTAAAATAGAGATTTGAGAGTTACTTGGTTGTTGGAAATGTTCAAAATTGGATAAAACCGAAGTTGGAAAATGCCATCAGCCGCTCAGGCCGCGGCCTGAAAAACACGAGCCGCGGCCTGAAAAACACGAGCCGCGGCCCACAGTGTGTTTTTTTGCCGATTTTTGCCTCTTGGGCTGCTGCCTGAAAAACATAGGCAGCGGCCTAAGTCGTTTTTTCAGCAACTAATTTTCCAAATTTGCCAAAACGTTCCAAATTCATTCCCACTTGATTTTGTAACTTCCATACACATTATGGGAGTTAAAATCACATCTTTAACAGCCATATTTCACATATGACTTTAAGAAATTCAAATCAAAATGTGTAATATCAAATCTACACATTATTGGGAAACTTGTAACTCCAAAATATGTCATATTTGGGCACATACATGTGTCCAAGTTTGTGACTCTCAATAATATGTTACAAGGTGTGACAAATCATATTTGTGTGACAAATCATATTATGTCACATTATTTAATATAACATTATATTATTTAAAATAATATAACATGTATTTGGTGGGAGGTGGCTTCACAGACCAGGGATGTCACTACTTTGAGTTGGGAAGGATTTAAGGACTTGTTCAGCCAGAAATATTATAATGTTGCCGTGAGGGCAGCAAAAGTTAATGAGTTTGTGGGTTTGGTGCAGGGCAATATAACTGTTATTGAGTATGCCCTAAAATTTGACAGGCTTGCGAAGTTTGCACCAGATCTTGTGCCTACTGATGCGTGCTAGGCATGATAGATTCATCAGGGGGCTTAATGCTATGATAGTCCGGGATGTTAGGATTACAATAGTACCTGGAGGAACAACTTATGCCCAGGCCATTGAGAAGGATTTTACCGCTGAGGAGGCAGAGAACAAGATTTGGAAGGAAAGTGCGGTGAGGCGCGAGGACCGCAGAGTGGTACCTCCTTATTCAGGGACAGGTAGGGGCGGAGGCCCCAGTGACTTCAAGAGAAAGACCCCTGACACTTCGATCGCTGTTGGTCCTGATAGGAGGGATCGGGGTGGTCAGGGTGGCCGTCAGGGTGGCGGCGAGGCATGACGGACCTATCCAGAGTGCCCGAGGTGTAGAAGACGTCACCTGGGCGAATGTCGGGCCAAAGCTTGTTTTGTGTGCGGAACAGCGGGGCATCTCAGGAAAGACTGCCCAACAGTGAAGAAAGGTGAAGCAAGAAAGGTGGATAGCTTGACTGCAGCTCGAGTATTCACTTTGACATAGGCAGAGGCCGAGGCTAGTCCCTCGGTAATGATAGGTCTGCTTTCTAGCGCTGGCTCTCCTTTTTCTGTATTGATTGATTCTGGTGCTACACATTCCTTTGTTTATAGTAAAGTGATTGATAGATTGTCTAGACCTAGTAAAGTGATTGATAGATTGTGTCCAGAGTGTTGGTAGATGACGGAAGCTCTGTCAACATTTTGTTCAAACCTGTATTCATCGCAATTGGATTGACCGAGGCGGATCTAGCCTTGTGCCCTACCCAAATCTACGGCTTGAATGGGGACTCAATGCTCCCAATGGGAAAAATCTAGTTGCCCGTAACTCTGGGGAATGAGATGAAAAGCTCGTTCAAATTTTGTACGTTCGTGGTGGTGGACTGCCCCACCGCTTACAACATCATTTTCGGTCGGCCCGCATTGGTCGAGTTTGGGGCAATCATCTCCATCCGCCATCTATGCATGAAATTCCCTTGTGATAACGAAGGAGTGAGAACAATCTGGGGAGATCAGAAGAGTGCACAGAAATGTTACCACGTATCCGCCTGACCCATTTGCATGGTCCGCGAAGAGACTTTTGAGGAAATCGCCGATCCAGTCCCGCCCCCTCCCCTGGCAAGACGGATTGACCGGGAAGAGGACGATCTGGACCCACGTATAGAGGAGGACCGCGTCATAGAACCCATGGAGGAGATTGAATAAGTATGCATCAGTGACACCGACCCGACCAAGGTAATCCAAGTCGGGAAGAACCTGAAAGCAGAGGTCCGGGCTGCAATCATCGCCCGGGTCAAGGAGAACCAGGATGTCCTAGCCTAGTCTCACTCGGATATGACTGAGATCGACTGCAATATCATTTGCCACGCTTTGAATATCGACCAAGGTGCAACCCTGGTCCAACAGAAACGAAGACCCCTAGGGGCGGAAAGGGCGGAAGCCCTCAAACTAGAAGTTGAAAAGTTATACTCGATCAACTTCATCTAAGAAGCTTTGTATCCCGTGTGGCTGGCCAACCCAGTTCTGGTGCCTAAGCCGAACGGGACCTGGAGGACATGCATCGACTTTACGGATCTAAACAAAGCTTTCCCTAAAGATTGCTTCTCGCTCCCTCGGATCAACCAGATGGTGGACGCAACATCCGGATATGAGATCTTGAGTTTCATGGACTCCTACTCAGGTTACAATCAGATCTCTATGCATGTAGCGGACCAGGAGCACACCAGTTTTCAAACTGACAAGGGGGTGTATTGCTACATCGTCATGCCCTTCATACTCAAGAACGCCGGAGCCACATATCAGAGGCTAGTCAACAGATTATTCCGGGCCTAGCTGGGATGAAACATGGAGTTATATATCGACGACATGCTAGTCAAGTCCAAAACCTCCTACGAACATTCTGACGACCTGACCGAAGACTTCGCGATCATTCGAAGGTACGGGATGAAGTTGAATCCCAAAAAATGCACCTTCGGCGTAGCATCTGGAAAGTTCCTGGGTTTCATAGTAAGATTCCAAGGAATAGAAGCCAATCTGGACAAAATCAAGGCACTGGTGGAGATGCCCTCGCCCCGGAAGCACAAAGATGTACAAAGCCTGACTGGAAGGATAGCCGCTTTAAGCCATTTCGTCTCGAAGGCCACGGATAAGTGCATCCCGTTCTTCAACGTCCTTCGGGGAAGCCAACGGTTCGAATGGTCAGCCGAGTGCGAATAGGCTTTCCAACGACTGAAAGAGCATCTATCCCAAGCACCGATATTGGCGAAACCGATGGAGGGGGAACCGCTATACCTTTATTTGGCCGTGACCGAACACGCGATCAGCATCGCGCTAGTACGGGAGGACATAAAAGGCCAACTCTCGATTTATTATGTAAGTAAACGGTTATTGGATGTAGAGTCACATTATCCATTGATAAAAAAGTTAACGTTTTGTCTACTAATCGCGTCCCGGAAACTCAGGCCTTACTTCCAGGCCCACGCCATAAAAGTTTTGACCAACCATCCTTTGCGGCAAGTGCTGCAAAATCCTGAGTCATCGGGAAGACTCTTGAAGTGCGCCATGGAACTGAGTCAGTTCAACATCGCATACATCCCTAGAATCTCAATCAGGGGACAGGCCCTAGCCGACTTCATCGTGGAATGCTCCGGGATCACTGAAGGGGACGATCCCGCAGATCCCGCAACGCCCGTGTGGAAGGTGTTCGTAGACGGAGCCTCATATGAAAATGGAGCAAGAGCCAAAATCATCTTAGTGTTGCCACAGGGGAACCAATTGCAAAATGCCCTGCATTTCCAGTTCAAGGCTTCGAACAACGAGGCCGAGCACGAGGCCATATTAGCCGGGTTGCGCTTGGCCCAGGAAATAGGGGCCGCAAACCTGGAGATCTATAACGATTCCCAGTTGGTTGTCAGGCAGATCTCAAGAGAATACCAAACTAAAGGGAAAAGATGGCAGCTTACATGACTCAGACGCGAGAAATGCTTCAAACTTTCAAGAAGCACTCCCTCCGCCAGATCCCCAAGGAGCAAAACATGTTTGCAGACACGTTGGCAAAGTTGGCCACGAATGCTGAGGTAGAGCTTTTTGCGCTAGTCCTGATCAACCATCTCCCTATACCGAGTATTCAGACCTCTACGATCAATGTTGTCAACTACTCCACGTCCTGGATGGGACCCATCATCCAATACTTGACAACCGGGGGGTTGCCAACAGACAGGGCAGCAACTAGGAAGCTTCAGTACCAAGCCCATAGATACGTCATGATGGACAGAAAGCTCTATCGAAGAGGATTATCCATGTCGTACCTCCGATGCGTATCCGGGACCGAAATGGGCGCAATCCTGCATGAAGTGCACAAAGGCTTCTACGGAGATCATACAACCGGACTCAGCTTGTCCAAGAAGATCCTGCGCTAAGGATATTTCTGGCCAACCTTGAAAAAAGAATGTGTTGATTACGTCTGCAAATGAGAGCAGTGCCAAAGGTACACGAAGATCCCGCGAACCCCTTCGACGAAAATAATCCTAATGATAAGTCCTTGGCTCTTCGCGGTATGGGGAATCAACCTAGTAGGATTGCTCCCGACTATAAGAGGAGGTGTGAAGTACGCTATCGTGGTCATTGACTACTATACCAAGTGGGTCGAAGCGAAGCCCACGAAAACCATCACCTCAAAGAAGGCCTTGGACGTCATCATCAACAACATCGTATGCCGGTACGGGCTCCCTTACAAGATTTTGTCTGACAACGGGAAGCAGTTTGACAGCATCCACTTCATGGATTTCTGTGAAAGACATGGTATCATCAAGAGCTTCTTCGCGGTCACTAGACCTCAAGCAAACGGGCAAATAGAGGTCGTCAACAAAATCTTGAAGGGGACATTAAAGAAAAAGCTTCAATCCTGCAAAAGCAAGTGGCCAGAAGAGTTTCCCTGCGTAATATGGGCGTACCGGACCACCGAACAAACGTCTACCGGACACACTCCTTACTCCATGGTGTACGGGTACGAAGCCGTCATCCTAGTAGAGACGACAATCCCATATCACAGAAGAGACATGATCCCGCCCAGAACCACGCCTTACTCTAGGAATCCTTGGATCTCATCGAAGAGATCCGGGAGGAATCACAAGTCTAGTTGAAGATGTACCAGGGCAAAATCGCTCGGCATTTTAACTTGAAAGTAAAAAGCTGAAGGTTCGAAGCCGGTGACCTAGTCCTAAGGAGAGTCTTCCCTGTAACCCAAGATCTGGGAGTGGGGGTTCTGGGCCTGAATGGGGAAGGGCTGTACGAAATTCAAATTGAAGTGTGTCCGAGAACATACCGTTTAAAGTGACTCAATGGAACTAAAGTCCCAAGGGCCTGGAACACGAAACATCTCCGTAAGTACTATCAGTAGTCAAGAGAGCATGTTTTAGCTTTATATTTTCTTTGTAAACAATGTACGCCCCAGGGAGATTTCTTGAGCAATAAAAATGGCGTGTACAAAACGTCACAAAGAGATATTGTGAAGCAATGAAAATTCTCATCTGCCTCCATAAGAAGTGATCCAAAACCAGTCTTCGCTCACTTGGGGGGGGGGGGTATATCCATTATAAACAAGTCTGAGAACAAAAACAAAGTAGGAAGTTAAATGCTCCAGGTTCAAACCAACCCAGACCGACAAGGTCTGGGGGGTGAAAGCCCAAATGGACGCAAGGCTAACACTTAGTCCCTACCCGGAACAACAAGGTCCGGGGGCTGAAAGCCCAAATGGACACAAGGCTAACACCTAGTCCCAACCCAGATCAACAAGGTTTGGGGGGTGAAAGCCCAAATGGACGCAAGGCTTAACACCTAGTCCCAGCCCGGACCGACAAGGTCTAGGGGTGAAAGCCCAAATGGACGTAAGGCTCAGGCCTAGTCCCAACCCGGACATACGTAGTCCGGGGGTACGATATAATGGACGTAAGGCTCAGGCCTAGTCCCAACCCAGACATACGTAGTCCGGGGGTACAATATAATGGATGCAAGGCTCAGGCCTAGTACCAACCCGGACATACGCGGTCCGGGGGTATAGTATATAGGACCTAAGGCTCAGGCCTGGTCCCGACCCAGACGAGCGCAGTCCGGGAGGTGAAATATCCAGTAGGCCATACGGTCTAGCCCAGGTCCTAACCCGAACATGCATGTCCCGAGGATATAAAATACCTAAAACTTGGTTGACTGTACGTGGTCCCAAATAACCAAGTACCCGTCCGCGTCATTCCTACAATAACACAAGATTAGTATAATGCGAACCCCAGGTATAAGTTGTCTAAAATTAGTCTTAGAAACGGCCCAAGCCATGGGAACCTATCCTAGGTTTCAAAGCAAGCTAATCAACTAATCCCTGATGGTCCAGATCATCAAATTTTCAACACTGAGAACTGGACAAATAGATTCAGTAATAATTTTCAAAACTCCCTAATGGCCCAGGCTGTTGGAACCTGAGCAGCAGGAGTAAAGCAAGTTGATAAGTTAAACTCATAAATAATCTAGTCCAGGTCGTTGAGACCCAAAGATGGGTCCCTAGAAGAGATCCTAGTTGTTGGAACCAGGACCAAACATTCGACTCATTCACGAATAATGGTAAAACACTTGGTGAAAGCTTAACGAATGGAAACAAGAAAGCATTGTGTAAAAAGAGGACCCGGGCCTAGGCTTCACCATGCCCTGACGCATCCGGGACGGCTCCGTCCGCCTCTACCTCGTCCAGGGGCTCCGCGTCAGCTTTCTCCTTGGCCTCAAATTTAGCCCTCTTTGTGGCAGGGTCGGGGTAAAGTAAGAGGTTCATGTTTTTGTCCTGAAGCCAGGCCATGTAGATGGCCTCGTCGAAGGTGACCTCCAGCATGGCATCCGCCTGTTCTTTCTCACGACAGGTCTCATCGTGCGCCTTCACCTCCTACCAGAGCAAGTCGTCCAACTCATGGACTCGGGACTCCAGACTGGTGACCCTCTCCCGATCCTGGGTAGACTGGGCTGCGGCCGCTTCCTGCAGAGCCTTCACTCGAAAAAGCTCTGCCTCTAGACTGGCCACCAGCTTGCCATTCTCGGCTTCTCTCCGAGACATAGTCTCTTTAAGTTGAAACTTAGTCCGGGCAGCCTCTTCGCGGTCTGCGTTGGCCTGTGCCACTGCCTTGGCCATGGTTTCCTTAGCGGCTTCCCACTGGTTCACGGTCGCCTCCAGCTCCAGTTGGATCGTCTCCATTTTCATTATGATCTCAGCTGCCAATTCGGCATTCCGATGAGCCAGTAGAGCGTCTTGGAACAAATTGAAGTTAGAAAGATCTGAACTAGAAATTCAAGAAGAAAAATGAGATGTAAACAGATAACTTACAGCCGTGGCTTGTTGGCGGAGGGCCTAGGAGATAAATAACATGTCCTGGTTGGCGATGGTGGCGTATCGCTTCAAGTGAAGGTTAGACATGGTATTCCCCACCTGGTCCAACAAGTCCGACGCGAACAGAGCCGTGTCCTGCCCCAATTTAGGACGAAATCCCATCTCGGCAACTAGCCGTTCCACGATCGGCTGGGGAGCGCTGAATGCTGTCGGACGCTCTGAGAACTCAACCTGATGACGAATCATCAGGGCTCGGTAGAGCTCTTCTCATTTCTCCTGGCCATTCTCCCAAGTCTGGGTTACCAGCTTGGACTGTTCGTCCCGCAGGACTGCCTCCCCCTCTTCGGGTAAAGCCGAATGGACTGGGAGCGTGGGCGCTTCTGGGATTTCCTTGGTGGCGAGATGACTCTCCCCAGAAGATTCCTCGGCCGAGCCAACGCCTTTGGTCTTGGCCCTCTTCACCTCTGCAGCGGCTTCATCCGCACCCGACTCACCGGCTATCTTCCCGAAACTTCGACTCACCGGCGGGTCTTGCTCCAGGTCAATTATCGGAGGATGAGCGGGGGGAGCTGGGACAGTTGCGGGATTAACTGTCGTGATCGGAAGCATGGCTAAAGCCTCCCTGATGGAATGAGACTCCGACACCGGCTTCGGCTTTGGCGCGCCTCTAGCAGTTTTTTTGGCCAAAGACTTCGCCTTGGCAGCTCGGACCTCGAGGGCCTGCTTCATTTTGTCCACGGGGTTGGACATGTCAGAATCTTCTGGAATAAACACAAAAAAAAAGGATCAACAAAATAAGCAAGTTAATGTGAATGAGTAATAACAAAACTAAAAATAATCCGGGACATACCCTTGTCTGGACCTAGGACTCGACTCAATTCTCCTAAGGCGAAGGAATGGATTCGATCTCCCATGTCATCCAGGTATAGGAAGTTCCCATATTGAAGGAACCCGGATGAGTACATGAGAGTTTCCGAGTCGACAGTGATGGGAGACGAAGGCCTCATCTCCCCATTAGCCCCGAACAGGAGGCCTCGATAAACTAGTCTATCCTTAACTAAGTCCCCAACTTGGGGAGCATAAGTCAAAAGCAAAGGTGAATTACCTCACCCTGATACACTAGCACTGGGGGTCCTCGTGTTCGGTTGGGCCTTGTCAAAGAGGGCTTCCAGCTCCTCGGAGGTGGCACTCTCCCTCTGCTCAGCCTGATCCCGTTTCCTTTTGGCCACGTTTGCCCGAGGTGCTGCCTCTACAGCCCTGATGTGCTCAAGGGCCAGTGCCTCCCTCAATGCGGGGTATTTCTCGTATTGTTTCCCCCGGAGGCTTGGGGCCTTGATCGTTTGGTTGGACGCTATCATCCCGACCACTCGAAGGTTGTCGTTGTTGACGTAGCCCCCCACGTATAAATCCTCTGCGCTTAGCTCGGAGTAGAATTTCTTCCAGTCCAGGATGAACTGGGTGAGGGGAGTTTGGGCATAGGGTCCTACCATCCAAGGCAATGTGTTGAGAATGAGGAATAGAAAGCAAAAATAAAAAGGAAATTAGGGAACGAGAGACCACTTACCCACTCGCTGGAAGTCCAGCATCAGCGTGGGGTTTTTTTATGTAAAAAACTCGGACGTCATGAACCTGTAATGTCTAACGTCTGGGGGATGCTTCCAGGTGCTGGTAGGAGCAGCGTAGTTGCCCCGCGGTTTTAGCCTGTAGAAGCTGTCTAGGGTCTTGTCCTCTACGTTGACCTGCAACTCTAGCTTGTAGAAATACATCACCTTTGCCGGGGTCGGATCCGGGATCTGCTTTGGGATGCAAAAGACACGCCATCCCGCGAGCAGCCAGTATGCTTGAGGCAGGAGCTGGAACGATGCAATCCCCACAAATTTGAGGAATTGCACGAAGTAGTCATGGAGTGGGAGAGTTGCTCCCGCACTGATGTGGCCCACGCTCCAGGCCCCGAACTTGCCCACGCCGGTGTGAGCCCTCCCCTCTCTTCTGGCCAGGCGATTATAGAATAGTGCGGGAGTCAACTCTACGCCCAAATGCTTCTCCAGGGCGTACAACATCCAGTGGTTTCAGAACAGGTTCTACACCCCGTCCATCTCCCACCTGTTGCCACGGGGAGTCTTGGACCCGAGTAGAGTGTTAGGAGCTGCATTAACTTGTTCTTCCGAATGAAGGGTAACGCCCAAGGTCATGGCTGATGATCTGGGAGCAAAACAGAACAAAACAAACAACCAAGCAGTCAGCACCAAAACCCAAGAAGGTCGGTTAAGGCTCTCCTACGAACTGCTTGGAGGAGTCCCCTCCGGATCAGGTCCGGGATCCCTAATCAGCCGCGAAACCTTGACCGGGAACAAAAAAAAAGGAAAGGATCTAGCTGTTCTCCTAAGCTGACCTATTGCAACTTGTCCGGGAACCACCCGAACATGAGGAGATCTGGGACGGTCCGGACTAGTTTTCTTTTCCTAACCTATTCTAACACACCTAGAGCCAATCTAAACGCATGCAAGATTTAACAGCCTAAACAAATAAATATGATGATATGGCAAGCGCAAGAAAATAAAAGCAAATGTTAGGAAAACTTATTGTAAAAGGCAGGTCGTGAAGAATGGTGGGTTTTCGGCGGCCGTGACGGTAAAATCACGGCTTTGAACAGGTGAAGGTGGTCCAAAAGCTCATCTAGGGGGCAGGTCGATGTCCTCTGCTCAGGCGAAGGTGTGGATATCAGGCGCGTTGGGAACAAGCGACGGCGAAGACGATGGAAAATGTCATCGGCAAGCTCAGTCATAAAAGATCCTTTAAGCATTTTTATTTTCTGAGAATGTAAAGATTTCAAATGAAAACCTAAGGTTATTTATAAGAACCAGAAGGCTGTTTTGAGTTAACGGTTAGGCACGATCCCC
Organism: Humulus lupulus; assembly: GCF_963169125.1. Lineage (NCBI taxonomy): Eukaryota > Viridiplantae > Streptophyta > Magnoliopsida > Rosales > Cannabaceae > Humulus > Humulus lupulus. The sequence goes on from NC_084795.1 coordinate 28,142,005, forward strand.
CCTATCGATCGGTCCTAGATCGTGTAGGGACATTAATGGATCTACTCGAGTACTGGATCATGGTACCCCTGAGGCATGATCCGCGCTGCCCCGATCCAACGACCCAGAAAAAGAGCACCTCAAAGGTCACCCCATCTAATGGTCCTCCTCGTCGCAGAGGTAATAGTTGGAAAACTCGTGCGGATGGGATGCTTCATAGACCGAGCCAACACGCTAGCCCCTAGCACAGTAACCAATATGTTGTTTGCTGACCTTTCAAGACCAAGTGCCATCAATGCGCTAGTCGCAAGGGGACACGTGCACCTTCGTAATGAACTGGGGCTCTGGTAAACGAATCCGGATCCTGGTAAATAGTCCGGGCTCTTTGGATTCAGCCCAGGGCAACGTAGCAGGTTTTCATTCCATGATTATTCAGCATGTAGTGCCCCTCACCAGCGGAACCGTTGCCATGGAAACGAACCAGGAACTGCCGAGATGGTCCGGGAGGTAGACAAGCCTCTATCGCGCGAGCCTAGATGAAGGCTTGGGTGGTAATCGTTATCCTCGTTTCTTTTCGGGTGTCCAGATCCACACTCTAATCTTGTGGGCCGCCCGACTGAGAGTTAAGGCCCAGATCGGGCCCATTTGATGAGAGGAAAGAGGATGTTGGCAGCCCAAGCCTAGGCAAGGCCCAAAGGGCGTCCGGGAGTGCGGACTGGGACCATCGCCGCCGGGGGAGGTGGAATGAACTCGGAACCGCTCCCCTCAACGTCCCCCGAGGCATGACAGAGAAGGTCGCGACTCCCAAAACCAAGATGGGGGCTGGGATCCTGGTAATTGGTCCGGGACCTTAGTGAACGGAGGGGGACGTTGGTGAACGAACCTGGGTCGGTTGTCCGAGTTTGGTGAGATAAAGTGTCCAGGATAAAGACATCGTCCCTTGAAGCATGGGGGTTGTCCCCACGCTTAGCCTACAGAAGAGGCTACCTCGAGATTGTACGCCGTTGGTTCAGACCTGCGCCGCCACTACTCTGGCCAGTCTTCTCCCCCAAATCTTCCTCGTAGCCCAGAGTACCCAGACTGAAAGTCCAATTTGTCGCATGTCTTAGAATAATATATTGTTTGGTTTGGCCCAATGGGCTTTGATTATTGTACGTTTCAAATTTTAATCCTTTGTATTAGGCTCCCATCAGAGAAGCTTATGGTATTTATGCCCTTATTGGGCCCGGGTCAGCCCGGCCCAAGCTCAGTGCACTCATGTACCTATAAATACGAATATTGGTGCACTGAGGAGGGGGATCCAAGATTTTGATTGTAAGCAGTTACTTTGCTCAAACTTGTAGAAAACTCCATTGTCAAAGGTTCTCTAGGCTCTAATACAACTGTCTCGTGGACTAAGGCTCATTAACGCCCCAACCACGTAAAAACCTTGTCTTTACTCCTCAAACCCTTTCTTATAAGCTCTCTCATCTTCTATTATTAAAGTTTCTGAAAAACTCGGTAAACAGTCTCTATAAAGTCAAAACCAAACTGCTGATTGAAACCTTTTGCCACTAACCGAGCTTTGTACTTAGAAATCGGGGTTCTCCTTAACCTTAAACACCCATCTACAGCCGATGTCTTTTCTATTAGGTGGTAAATCAACAAGAGACCAAGTCTTATTCCTTAATAAAGCTGAATACTCATCAAACATTGCTTGCTTCCAAAGGGTATTCTGTAAACCATCTTTCACACACAAAGGTTCTTTAGAAGCTATGTAGACTTTCGGTTTATATACCCCGACCTTAGATCGAGTTACCATCAAGTGAGAGTTGGTGGGAGCTTGTGTAGAGGATATTGGTAAACTTACAGTTATAGGGTCAGCCAAAACAGATACATCAGGTGGGGATAAGGGTGGTGGAATGTGATCTGTTTGAGCTAAGGTGAGAGTAGTATCTGGTGAAGAAATAGGAAAGGTGGTGCGAGAAGGCATGGACCGAGGAGACTTGTTAAAAGTATCAGAATGATTGATTGGTGTTTGAGAAACATTAGAATTACTAGGATGATTACTGAAACATAAATCTTATAGATTGGAATAGACACAGAAGTAAGAGTATACTTAACAGTAGAGGGAGAAGAGACAAAGGAAACACTCTTGGTTGAAGGAAAGAAGTGTTAAAAATGACATCATGTGATATGTACACGACTAGAAGGAGCCAAACATTTATAGCCTTTATGTTTAAGACTATATCCCTAAAACAAACATTCATCAGACCGAAACTCTAACTTCTGAGAGTTATAAGGTCTGATATTGGGGTAACAAGCACACACAAAAACTTTGAGCTAGCTATAATCAGGAGGTTTATTGAAAAGATTTTAAATCGGAGTAAGGCGTGAAATGACAGCAGAGGGCATCCTATTTATAAGATAGACAAAAGTACGGACATCCTCATCCCAATACTTAAGAGGCATAGATGCATTGGCAAGGAGAGTAAGAAAGGTTTCGAAGCATGCCAAGCCCCAATCATATTACATTTAACAACAGGGTAGAGCCCTAATCATAATACATTCGACAACCGGGCCGAGACCTAATCATAATACACTCAACAACGGGGTTGAGCCCTAATCATAATACATTTAACAACGGGGCCAAGCCCTAATCATGTATCTCACACATCGGGTGTAGTTTTCTTACCTTTGGTCCAAGCACAAGCAAATAAGCAAGCAAGCACGACCCCCTAGAATGATCCTCTCCTAAGCCTTAGCGATAACCTCCAATAGCTAAATTATGGCCCCGAGTTACTCGTAGCTTGATCCTAAACACCGAACCTTCAATTCCCAAGCTTTGTTTCCTCAAAAACTTCAAAATTCTCAAGTCACCAAGGAGGGAGAGAGAGAGCTTTTCCTTCTATTTTCTGAGCGATCCCCTACTTCCCACAGCCTTCCAAACCAGCTGAGTCAAGCTAAGGCCTATCCAAAAGACCTAAATACCCTTAACCCAAATTTCGCTCTACAATGCTCACAAGGGCACTTTGGTCATTTACCACAATTTGCCACTTTTCCCTGTTAATCATAATTGTTGACCCTCGTTTTGGTCAACTGATACGGAGTCAAATGCTTGATGTGACAGAAAGTATTGAAATAGATCTAATGAAAAGAAAAGTAAACGACACAACAAATTATAGTGGTTCGGCCCCACGAATTGGTAATGACCTACGTCCACTTAAGCTATTATTGATATTGATTCTCAAAGGAGTGATCAAAGAACTAGGGTTCTTCGAGTTTCACAATCCTTAGAGGGATAAGTAATACAATTGAAAGGTAATAGCTCAAATTCTCTTGTAAAGCATAAAAAAAAATCAGCACAAAGTCCCTTCCTTGAGCTATTTCTCTCTATTTATAGGCTCAAGGGGGATTACATGAATCAGTTACAGATATTCTTTCCTAAATAATCGGATCATCAGGTATCATGGGAGACAATCTCAGATATGATTACAATTTTACAAGATTATCTCAAAATATACAGAATACACGGCCAAGCTGGTCGTATATAAAACCCAAATGCTGTGTCAGGGGAATCTTCCTAGTCGATGGTCGAACAGAACCTCTGCCAGGTGTCAGCCACGTGTAAGAAATGTCTGCCACGTCATCCACACCTACTTTTTGGATAACATTTGCCCCACAAGTTTATTTATTACGACCAGCAATAAATAAACTTTTAGGAAAACGACTCTTTGATTACCCCCACCAAATCTGTCAGAGTAGTTCGTGCCTCCTCGGAAAAAGTGACCTACCCACGTCCAATCATACCTTTTTGGTTCCCAAGCAAACCTATGACGGCTATCACTCTTCCCCATGCTTCGAAAAAGGGGAACTTATGATTACCTCTTTTTTCCATATCTCAGGCAATATATATATATATATATCTTCCAGAATTTCCTTTTCACCTTTTACAAGCTATTTTTCTGCCAAGAACTCTTCCAAGAACCCCCAAGTCAGAACCCAGAATCTCTTTGAAGACCATCCTTCGTCGTTCCAGGAATCGACTGTTTGCACACCTACACTCGAAATTTCTCCAGGACTCCACAATCTGCGTAAAGGTAAGCTTCAGAACTTTTGCACCCTTTATTTTGCTGTGCAGGCCAATTTAAGTTAGCTTTTTTGGTTCTTATATTGCTCTGTGTTCTTGGGTAGAGATGCATGAAAATAGGGCATTTGTCGAGTGATGCTAGACATGGTAGTATATATTTTCCTTTTAGGGGTCATGAATCAGTTTGATAGTTGAGATCATAAATTTAGGACGTAAAATCGAAGTAAAAAATCGATTTTTAGGCTAGTTGAAAAATTGGGTTTTTGCCACCCTTACTGAAGTTGAAAAAGCTTTTTCAGAAAAACTTTTTGCTTTCACTTTTTGATCTGTTTTTCAAACTGTTCGTATGAAAAATTTAGTTTTCGCTAGAATGCTGCTGTATAAAAGTTAGACTTTTATACACGAGCATCGTTATTCTAACCAACTTTTTAGGCTCTTCATCCTCACCTCCCCATTTTTCTGTCCGCAGATTTTAATGCCAGATTTGTGGGGAGGTGAGAGGCCGATCGACGGCGATCTACTTGCGCAGCTGCTCAAGGGCGAAGAACATCCAGCCCAGTCCATCCACGAGATTCCTTTCTCTAGAATTTCTCCTTCCAGACCTCAACCAACTCCAGTTATAATGGGTTGTGTCAAGTCCACTGCCCAAAAGAAGAAAAACCCTGAAAACCCTTCAAATCCTCCAGCCCAGCCTGACTCGCAGGCTGGGGTTCCCTCGACCAGTGGTCGAGAAAATATTGTTCCTGATCCTCATATCCAAGTTAGGGCCCGCCCTCGGCATTCAGTTCTTCCCGATGTCGAGTGGTATCTTTCCCCACTCAGCCAAGTAACCCCCAGGATGCTAGCCAACTACTTCAGAAAGTATGGCGTTACTGGGGTAACCCTCAAAATCCCTACTGCGGATCAGAGGGCGAATTTTCCTAGAGGCGTTTACAACGCCTGGTCGAGGTATCATATAGAGGCTGGGACTACCCTTCCTCTCCATCTATTCTTCCAGGGGTGGCGAATTATTTTGGAGTCGCCCCCTTCCAAATTACACCAAATGGATATAGAATGCTTGCTGCACTCTATATCCTTTATAACCACAAGAAATGGCCAGAGCCTACCCCCACGATGTCAATTACCTTTTTGACCTTAAGTCCAACCCCCAACAATCTGGTACGGGGTTTTTCCACTTTTGTCACCAGGAGACCAACCGAACCTTCCTGAGTGACACAACCCACATTTCCAACATGGGGAAATACAGTTAGGAGTATTTCCTCACGCCTGACATGGTCACGAATAACCTGGCCATCACTCGAGGAGGAAAAAGTCTCTTTTGACTGGTCGCTGTTTTTACTTAGCAATTTTCCTTGCAATTTTTTTTAATCTTCTTGTGTTTTTCAGGCCCATGGTTACGACCAGACCCAACACCAGACATGGTGTTGAGGTCTGCCATGTTGGCCAGCATGACGGACGTTGAGAAGAGCTTCAAGTCCCTAGTCACCGAGGCCAACTTGAGGCTAGCTGGCCTCCTGGTCCCTCACCAGGATGTGAGGGAACCTGCGGCAGGAAGTGCCACTGCCGAGGAAAATCCCGAGCAGCAACCACCAGCTTCTCCTCCTCGACGGAGACCGACTGGGGTTACAATCAGGGAACCCGTTGGCATTCCCCCAGTAGAAAGGTCTTCTGCCCCCCAAGGAAAGGGAAAACAAAAGGCAGCCGAGCCTGTCATAGACTTAGACGAGTCCTCTGACGAAAACGGTATTGTTATTTCACTCTTAGATAACTTGCCAATTCCCTGTCATTTATTCGACGGGGATGGAAATTTTACATATGCTCCAAACCTAGGGCTAGACTTCTTCATGCCAGAGAGTGAGTGTATGACTAGTAGAGTCAATAGTATAGGGACCAGTAGTAATAGCTCGGGTATTTGACTTTGTAATTTTCTTTATTTCTTTTTTGATGCAACATAACTTGTCATCTATTTTTTACCTACTGTCTGCATGTTTACCTCTTTTGCAGAAATGGCTTCTGCAAACGTTTTCGATCTCTACAACACTCATGAGGAAGAAGAGGTTCCCTTGGTCCGAAAGAAGAAAACGACCAGGAAACATGACGGTGAGCCTAGCCAGATGCCTTCAGCTAAGAGGAACCGAGCCACCGATCCTTTGAAGGATGGGCCCTCTGGCCAAACATCTACCCAGCCTCCTGCTCCTCACGAGAAGGAAATCCCGCCTCCACCTGCTCCTGCTACCACGACTCCTTCACCTCCGGCCCCTACTGAACAAGCTCAACAAGCTGAGGGTGTTCCCCTGGGCCTAAACTATTGGGCCGCTCCCTAAGGTCAGCCAAGGATCACCTTACTCACATCCTTAAGCATGACCGCTGCAAAGAGGCCATGGCTGATGCAGAAATGATGGGGGTCGACCAGATCCTCAATAGAGTCCTCAATGAAGTGGCCAGTGTAAGGAATCTTCCTTTTCTTTTGTACTCATGGTCTTGATTTTACTTTTTGAAGTCAGTCTAACTCTTATTCTTTGATTGCAGGCAATGCTGACCATGACGGCTGCTCGCACCCGCATGGGTGCAAGCGTCGAAAAGTCCCGTGCTAGGGAGGCAAAGCTAATGGAGGAGCTTCAAGTTGCGGAGGCAAGGCACACGGGAGAGCTGGAGGTGGTGACCCAGCAGAAGGATTCTTTGGCTGCGGACCTGGTGGAGAAACAGGCCTCTTTGGAAAATGCCAGAAAACAGAGAGATGAATACCAGGAGGCCAACTGAATCCATTGGCGCGAAGTCAAGTAGCTCCAGGAGGAAAATCTTGCGAAGGACAGGAGCATCGCTGTCCTCAAGAGCCAAGTGGAGCAACTCAAGCTCACGAACGCCAAGGACCTGGAGAGGTACAATAATGCGACACTTCGATGTTTCTACGACTTTTGGAAACACAATCAAAGTGCCAATTTCGGCTACCGTCCAGAGGATGCTAGGACAGCTAAGTTGGCTCGCTGTGCTGCTCGACTGGCTGCCGAAGAAAGGGCCAGAGTTCCTGCCTCCCCTCAGATTTCGCTGGCCACGGGGATGGATGGAGGGGAAGTTGCAGAAGACACAGTTGACCAAAATGCTCCCCAGGATCCTCCTGCTGCTCCTTAGCCTATTTTTAACTTATTTTCTTTTCTTTTCCTTGCATGACCCACAGGTCATGATGTTAAGACAATGTTTACTTTTTTATTGCTGCATGGGCAGCTTTCCTTTTAATTTAACATTTACATCCGAGTAGTACTTCTCGTGGTGTAAAAGGATTCCTTTGACATTATAATATTTCTGCTTTATTATAATATCTGTTCGCATGACCGAACCTAGCATAGTACTTTGGCTTGATTTAACAAAATATAAATTTTGAAAAATACTCTAAGTACCGTAGTATGCTTTCACTTATTTTGTTCATGTGTTTACATACCTCTTGGTATGCTTTGCTTTCTATGTACCTTATATGCCCCCCAAGTGATTGAGGAGCTTTAGGTCCTTGGTCACTTGCTTTGACCAAAACCTGTATGAACATTACTGCTCGGTATAAAATGCAAAACTTATAATACAGAAAAACACCACACGTAATGAACAAATACTTGTAAAAAATTACAAAGTTTCGCAAGAATGACTGGCTGCGCACAATCCCTTATAATTCTCGTATTTAAATGGACTAAACATGTCTTTACGAGTGATCTTTGAAAGATCTTACACTTATAAGCGATTAGCCATATAACATGACTAACCCTTTTTCAAAACTTGTAAAAAGTAAAAATTAATACAAGCCAGTCCTTTAAGAAGGACTGTTTACTGATAATACTTGCGCAGGTGTTCTCCATTCCAATAACGCGGAACGAGATCTCCATTTAAGCGTGCAAGTTTGTAGGCGCCTGGATGGAGGACTTCTTCCATCTGGTAAGGTCCTTCCCAATTTGGTCCGAGTACTCCAGCACCTTGGTCGCGGATGTTTAAGAAAATTCTTCGAAGTACTAAATCTCCGACGTTGAACTTTCTTTCTTTTACATTGGAGTTAAAATATCGAGCGACTTTTTGCTGGTACGCAGCTACTCGGAGTTGGCCTTTCTCTCGTTTCTCCTCGATCAGGTCTTACATCTTCTTCAAAATCCCCAAAGCGAGGATCTAAGTCTCTATCCTCACTTTGGGCAACACCCTATTTGGTGACTTCATCACCTGATTGGGCTTGTACATCAATGGCCATCTGCAAATTTTCTGGGGGAGCACTCCTCGACATACCCTTCTTGGCCTTAGTGATTGAGGCATTGTAGCATTCCCTTGCTTCTCTCTGGTTTCATAATACGCGTCCTACCCCTGCGTCTATTGGGAATTTCATGGCTAAGTTCCATATAAAGGTGACGGCCCGAAGGTCAACCAATATTGGCCTTCCGATTTCTGCATTGTAGGCCGAAGGACAATCAACTACTATAAAAGTAGTGAGTAATGTCCTGGTAGCGGGCGCTGTACCTGCTGTTACTGGAAACCTGATTGACCCTGTTGGAGCGAGTCCCTCACCAGAGAAACCATAAATTGTTTGGTTGTAGGGCTCCAAGTCCTAAACGGACAACTTCATCCATTCCAGCAAAGATTTATACAGGATGTTAACTGAACTTCCTGTATCGACCAATACTCTTTTCACCATCATGTTGGCAATCTGAACATCCACGACCAGCGGATCGGAATGTGGGAACCGGACATGCTGGGCATCACAATTAGAGAAGGTTATTGCACCGTCCTCTGTCCGAGCCTCCTTTGATGCCCGATCCTCCACAGTCATCATCTCGATGTCTTGGTCGTGACGTAGGGTCCGAGCGTATCGTTCCCTTGCCTTTCCGCTGTTTCCCGCAAGGTGTGGGCCTCCGCAGATGGTGAGTAAGGTGCCAGCCACAGGGTCAGGCTGTAAAGGTGGTGAGCGTTGGCATGTAGGCGCCTACTCGTTTCCACCTGGAGCCTCTCATTGGGAAGCTCCCGCGACCCGCACATATCTCCTCAAGTGTCCTTGTCTAATAAGGAACTCGATTTCATCCTTCAGCTGGTTACACTCGTTCGTATCGTGTTCGTAATCGTTGTGAAAATGACAGAACTTGGTCGTATCCCATGTTGAAATATCCTTTCGAATGGCAGCGGGTCTTTTGTAAGGCACACTGGAACTTGTGGCCTGATACACTTCTTCTCGAGACTCGACAAGGGCAGTGTAATTGGTGAACCTTGGCTCATAATGATTGCCCTTAGCGCACTTGCTCTCGGAGGTAGAGGGTTCGTTATGGGGCCTCCTTCCCCCATTCTTGACGTTGCCATTCCCATTGCCTTTGCCGTTGTCGTTGGGCTTTGACCCATTGGTGGCTTTGGCGAGGTCTTCAATCCCCTTATCTTTATTTGGGGTCTTTCCCTAGCTGGCAATCACATCCTCGAGCTTGATGTATCGATTAGCTCGATCAATAAAATCTTGGGTAGTTTTAACCCCATGCTTCCTGAGGCTACTCCAAAGAGGCGTACGACGCCCAACTCCTGCAGTTAGGGCCATCATTTTGCCTTCGTCTCCCACTGTTTTGGCCCCAGCCGCTGCTCGCATGAAACGCTGGACGTAGTCTTTCAATGGTTCTCCTTCTTGCTGGCGTATCTTGACATGCTGGTTTGCCTCAGTTGGGTGCACACGACCTGCATAGAATTGTCCGTAAAACTCCTTTACGAACATCTCCCAAGATACAATACTTGCAGGAGGGAACTTAAGGAAAGATCCTGCACCGAGTGTCTTCGGACACCTTCTGAATGTCCATTTGTATCTCAAATTTGTTGACATGAGATACCAGGTCACCATACCCATCAAAGTTCGGAAGTGTGGGCATTTTAAACTTATTAGGAGTCTCTGCCAAAGCAATCCTCTTGACGAAAGGAGTGCCCCTTCTCCTGTCGTACTCGATGTGAGACGTTCTTCCCACGACCAGCTGTTGCACTGCTTGGTTCAGGGCATCTATTTGGGCCTGAACGACTTCAGGAATTTTCGGGGCCTCTGGTGCCAGGGGAATGTACTCGTCGTGCCGCTCTCGGCGGTAGTTGAGTACATCCTTTAGATCATCGTCTCTTCGCTGTTGCTCGCTGGCTCCGAGCGGGCTAAAGACGTTATTTTGTCTGGGCTGCCCCCCAGCATTACGTCTTGCATGTTGGTCTTCTCTAGGTGGTGGGCTTCTGCCTCCACCTCTCTCCTCTGTAACGTCCCAAATTCACTAATAAGGCTTAAGGGCCTTGATTAGTGTGCCGGGAGGGGATAAATGGGATTAGAGTGAATACTGTTGACTTAAATGTGTGAATATGTGATTAATAATGATTATATGATAATATGTGATAATATGAATATTTATGTGATATATGTGAGAACCACATTATTATGTGGCCAGGTTCATAGAGCGCAACTCGAGACGATCCTAGGGTTAGATAGCGGGAAAAGTCACAACGGGACTTAAGATATGACCTTGGGAAAGTCAGGGGTATTTTAGGTATCGGGTAGCAATTCGGACTATTGGGTCATGGAAATAAATATATGGAGATATATTTGAGGTTAGGATGTCTAGGCGGGAATATTGGGGGATTTTACCGTTTTGGCCTCGGGGACGGTTCCGGCACCCCGAGCCTTGGGATCGATTTAGCAATAAGATAGACTTAAGGAAACTTTTGGAAGAAAAGATAAACTGACTAAAACTCTTTCCCTTAGTTCTCTCTCACTCTCAAGGAAAACAAAGGGAAGGAAAACACTGAAATTCTAAGGGAAAATCAGCTGAAGCTTGGAGGATTGAGGGATTAATCTAGAGGCTTAGCTCAGGAATTAATCAAGACTAAGGTAAGGGTTAATCCATGTGTTTTCCAGAAGTTTAATCTTGTGTACCAATTGGTTATTGAGATGTTGTCCAATTATTGATTAGGGTGGAAATTGAGCTGGGAAATTTGGGAATCAGCTGGGATTTGGCTGGAGGAAAGGTAAGCTCTTCTCTAAGAATTAGAGGTTTGAATTTGGGTTCTTGACTTGTTAGTTTTGCAGAGGTTGAGGGAGCATCAGTTATACGCCAAGTTTAAGAAGTGTGAGTTATGGCTACCAGAGGTGACCTTCCTTGGACATATAGTTGGGGCAGAAGGGATTAAGTTGGATCTGTCCAAGATAGAAGCAGTTAGGGAATGGCCGAGGCCGAGGAATGCCTCGGAGGTGCGGAGTTTCCTTGGGTTGGCTGGTTACTACAGGCGGTTTGTAGTGGGGTTCTCGAAGATTTCTTCACCAATGACAGAGTTGACAAGGAAGAATTAGAGGTTCATCTGGTCAGAGAAGTGTGAGAGCAGCTTTCAGGAATTGAAGCAACGACTTATTTCTGCGCCTGTGTTGAGTCTTCCTTCAGAAGAAGGGAAGTTTGTGGTCTACTATGATGCATCGAGGTTGGTTTTAGGTTGTGTGCTGATGCAGAACGAGAAAGTTATAGCCTATGCATCTCGACAGCTGAAGGAGTATGAGCAGAGGTATCCGACTCACGATTTGGAGTTAGCAGCGGTGGTATTCGCATTAAAGGTGTGGCGACATTATCTGTATGGGGAAAAGTGCAAGATATACACTGACCATAAGAGTTTGAAGTATTTCTTTACTCAGAAGGATCTGAATATGAGGCAGAGACGTTGGTTGGAGCTGGTTAAGGATTATGATTGTGATATCCTTTACCACCCTAGAAAAGCCAATGTGGTGGCAGATGCATTGAGCCGAAGGGGCCCAGGGCAGTTGTATAGTTCTACTCAGATCTCGAGAGAATTGGCTGATGAGATGTTCAGGGAAAAGATAGAACTGGTGGTGGGCCAGTTAGCCAATATCACTTTGCAGTCGACATTGTTAGAGCGGATCAAGGAGGGTCAGCTAGTGGATGCACAGTTGCAGGAAAGTAGACAGCATGCCTTAACGGGGACAACTAAGGATTATTCAGTTTCTGAGACAGGTTTGCTCTGATATCAGGGGCGGATATGTGTTCCGGCGGATGAGGGGATTAGGCGTCAGATATTGGATGAGTCTCACACTACACCATACTCACTTCATCCGGGTACCACGAAGATGTATCAGGATCTACGGACATTATACTGGTGACCCGGGATGAAGAAGGATGTGGTTGGATATGTGTCTAGATGTTTGACATGCCGGCAGGTTAAGGCTGAGCATCAGCGACCAGCGGGATGTTAGGAGTGTGTCCTAAAAGCATGTAAAGACATTTGTTTTTCTGTGAATAAATAAATACAATGGTTTATTATTATTCTTATATTTAGATTGTTAAATTAGTTTTTAGAATAATTTTGTAAATATCAAAAAAAAAATTCCATATTCATTATTGAGGATGTGATCTTGTATTAGTACGAGAGAATTAAGATCAAATGAATGAATAAAAATAGTCAACAACAACAAATTAAAGTTATGGAATTCTTTAATTGGAGTTGTAAGTACGGTTTACTGAGTATCATAATGATACAAATAATCTAGATTCGGCTTATTGATGTGGAAAGACATCTCGGTAAAGGTGCTTTATATAATATGATTATATATGACATGGACCGATGTGAATTAAAGTCTTTATCCAAAAACCATTTAACAATAAAGACTTGTAATTCATATCATAACTGATGATCATTTATAGATCAACCTAAATCCTAAGTGTTCATGAACTCGTGTTCATGTTTATTAAATCTTTTGATTCATTCGTTAAGGTCTCTTCAAAGAATGAGGCTAATGATTTTTGTTTTGGAGATTTAATATCATGGATGGCTGGGAACATGTATCAACAATACAGAATCTAATCTTTCCTAACGGATCGTATATTAGTTCCCTTAAGGGTTAATTCTGGAACTGAATGATTTTGAGCTCAAATCTATAATTAGATTATAGATTAATTATTCACTAGTGAATTAATGGTACATAAGGAATAAGAAGTAAATTAGAAAGGTCAAATGGTAATTCTTCCATTCTAATTTATGAACTAATTAATTAGAGGGTTGAACTATTGTAAGATGGTTATATCAATGGACGACTTAAGAAAAAGATTTCTGTAAAAGTATATCTATAACATAAAGAGTGCAATTATGAATTTATAGTGGAGTAATATCAGAATTAATAAATTAACTATTATAATTAAATAGTTTAATTATTTAGTTTCAATTTATTGGAGCTTAATGTTATAGGTCCATGGTCCTCGAAATGGCTCAAACAATCACTGTCAAAGGCAAATACAAAAAAAAAAATGGGCAAAAACTTATGTGATAAGTAAAATATTTTTCTATGTATCAAACATAATTATTTTTTAATTATGTGTAATTAATTAATTAAGAATTAATTAATTATTTGATTTAACAAAAATATAATTAATTTTGAATTAATTTATTTTTGGGATTTTTGGTATTTAAATAATAATAAAAATTGGAAAAAATCACATGCCATCACAGGCATGTGGTACACGTGTGGCACAGTGCACATGCACTGTGCTACACGCATAAGAGAGTGTACTCAGTCTCTTGATTCCACAATTTTAGTTATTTAAATATTAAATAAATAATGAGATATTTTAATATGATTAAAATATTATTATTTAAACAAAAATCTGATAACTGATCAGTTATTTTGAATTTGTCTAAAATAACAAATATTTTAATATATTGGATATATTAAATATAGGATATCAGTTTTTTACAGAACGTAACTTTTCATGGATAGAAAATATCTAGGAATCTCTCTGAGAGAAAGAGAACAGTGACAAAAACTAAAGTCATTGTTCTTCACAAAACCTAGGTCCAAAACTTTATCAGATCTCATGTGTTGAGAACATCTGATAAATAGTTTATTGCCTATTATTTGTATAGCGAGCCCACACTCGTTCTTTGTGTGCCTGAGAACATTTTGGAAGATCTTGGTGTGAGATCTCAAGGATTTAGCCATATGAAAAGATAGCAGCAAGGAAGGACCTAAGGTAATTTTTCTGTTCATGTTCTTGATTCAATATATATATATATGTATGTGAAGAAGTAGATCTAGAAATCTTATGGGATTAATCTAACAATTTGATTGTTGTTCCGCTACGTATAATCTCTGATTTGATCAATAAAAACCAACACGGGATTGCTTCATCCTTTGGGTATCCCAGAGTGGAAATGGGAGGATATTATGATGGATTTTGTGGGAGGATTACCCAGGACGGTTGGACTTCATGACTCGGTGTGGGTGATAGTGGACAGATACACCAAGTCAGCTCATTTTCTACCAGTGAGGTCGACTTATATGGTGGAGCAATATGCAGAGCTGTACGTGAGGGAGATAGTTCGTCTCCATGGGGTTCCAAAGTCTATTGTATCTGATCGAGACCCTATCTTTACCTCTAAGTTTTGGGGAGCTCTGCAGAGAGCCATGGGGACTCAGCTGAAGTTTAGCACAGCTTTCCATCCTCAGACTGATGGACAGTCTGAGAGGACGATTCAGGTATTGGAGGACATGCTTAGGGCATGTGTGATTGATTTTGAAGGTTCGTGGAGCAAATATCTCCCATTGATCGAGTTTTCGTACAACAACAGTTATCAGTCCATGATTGGAGTGGCTTCTTATGAGATGTTACATGGTAGGAAGTGTAGATCGCCCATTCACTGGGATGAGAAGGATGAGAGAAGGTATTTGGGGCCCGATATGGTTCAGAAGACTAATGAGGCCATTGAAAATATTCGAGCTAGAATGCTTGCCTCGCAGAGTAGACAGAAAAGCTACCCTGATCCTAAGCGTAGGAACGTGGAGTTCCAGGTTGGGAACCACATGTTTCTGCGAGTTTCACCGTTGAGGGGTGTGAGGAGGTTTGAAGTGAAGGGCAAGCTAAGCCCTCGATTTGTCGGACCTTTTGAGATCCTGGAGAGGATTAGACAGGTGGCTTATAGGCTGGCCTTGCCACCGTCACTATCAGGAGTTCATAATGTGTTCCATGTCTCTATGTTGCGGAAGTATGTTTCTGATACAACACATGTGCTGAGGTATGAGGACTTAGAGTTGCAGGCATACTTGTCCTATGAGGAGAGACCAGTTCAGATTTTGGATCGAAAGGACAAAGTTCTGCAGGATCTCTGCCACTAAGAAAATGGGCGCACTTTCTTGTCCGACACAATTCATATCTCTAATGCAGGGAGGTATCATCATGAACACTTCCTTACTCCTGACCTAGCTGCAGACAACCTGGCCCTCACTAGAGGAGGTAAAAATTCTTACGCCAGTAGCTTCTTCACTTAGTGATTTTATGTCGCCATGTCTTGACATTCCACTGTGTTCCAGGCCCATGGTTACGTGTAATCCCTACTCCATGGATGGAGTCAACGGCAACACTCTTAGCCAGCATGTCAAATGTTGATAAGAGTGTCAAAAACTTAGTTACTGAGGCTAACCTTAGGTTGGTTGGCCTTTGGAGCTCCCAATCTGCGACGAATGAACCTTCGGCGGGCGGTGTCCAAGCCGAAGTGGAACCCGAGCAGCAACCCCAGGCGCCTCCTCCATGAAGGAGGCCAACTGGGGTTACGATTAGGGAACCTGTCGTCCCCCATCGAGCGGAGAAACCCTCGGTCCCTGAGGGCGTGGGGAAAACAATAGGCTATCGAGCCTACCGACCTTTCTGACGATTCGTCGGATGTAAATGGTACAATAATCTCGCTTTTAAATCATTTGCATTCCCTCTCATCTATTTGATGGGGATGGAAACTTTAGGAATGCTCCCTCTTTAAACTTAGATTTTTTCCAGGAACTAGGTAGTTCGGTTAATAATGTTACGACTAGTAGTTGTAGCCCGGGTACTTTACTTGTAATCCTTTCACTTTTATCCCTGTTCCCTCTATGACCATTTAGTCTTATTGCTCGAGTTGCTTTCTTTTGTGCATGTATGGACTCTGAGGACGTCTTCGAGCACTACCAGGCTGCCGTTGCCTCTTCTGTCCCAAATAAGGATAGCAAGAGGACTCGAGGGGAAGGCAGCAAGACTCCCTCGAAGAAGTCTCGAACAGACGATGCTCCAGCCACCACCCCTTCCAAGGAGAACACTACACCTCCGGCCCCCACCGAGCAGTCGACTCCCACACCTGCTAATCCACAGCCCTCTTCTAGGGCCGCTGACAAGGAGGCATTGGACAACTTGCCTGAAGGCTCCCTGCCTAGCTTCGTGGTCGGGTCAGCCCGAGAGAGGATATATAAACTCTCAAAGCACAGACGCAGTCAGGCCGCCATCTTCGAAACTGCTTCGATGGATGCCGATCATGTCGTCAACAGAGGGTTGAATGAGATAGTTAGCGCAAGTCATCTCTTGCTACTTTGCCATTTATGTCTGATTCCTTTCCCTTACTTTGTTTCATTTTTTTGTCTTCCGGGGCTACTAACTCTAACTGTTGGCCGGCGCCGTGTTGGGGCGTTGGTTTCTCGTGGAAAGAACTTTGACTCCAGGCTTGCCCAGGCTAAGCAAGCACTTGAGGCTGACAACAACAAGCTGCTCGAGGAGAAAAAGGAGCTGTCCAAACTGAACGAACAATTGTGCGAGGACCAAGCCACTCTCACCCAGGAGCTTCTGGACAGCCAAGACGCCTTGAAGAAAGCCAACGATGCCCGGGAGAAATTCAGGGAAAGTGCCAAGCTTGTCACTCAAGAATGTAAGCAGCTTGGACTTGATCCGACCGCCAGAAGGGAGGAGACGGCGAAGCTTTAGAAGCGAATGCAGGAGCTCGAGGAGGAAGGGGTCAAGAATTTGAAGAAGTACAAGGAAGCTACTCACCTCTGCTTCTACGAGTTCTGGAAGCACAACCGGGAGGCCAACTTCAACTACCTGTCCGAGCGGTTGAAGAGGACTTTGATGGCGTAATGCGCCATCCGGTTGGAAGAAGAAGAGAAGGCCAAGGCAACTGTTGCTGATTCTGAAGCTGGTCCTCCTGCCGACCAGGGCACTCCCCCTAATCCTCAAGACCCTTCTGCTCCTCAGTAATATATATTTTTTTCTTTTATTTCGTTTTTATGACCCACGGGTCGTTTTATAAAGACAATTGGTTTTTATTCTGGCGAGGACAGCTCTTTTACTTTTAATTAAACAATTACATCCGAGCAGTACTGCTCGCGGTGTAACAGAATGCTTTTTTGATACTATAATATTTTTTTCCTATTATAACATCTGTTTGTATGACCGAAC
Source organism: Humulus lupulus (assembly GCF_963169125.1). Taxonomy (NCBI): domain Eukaryota; kingdom Viridiplantae; phylum Streptophyta; class Magnoliopsida; order Rosales; family Cannabaceae; genus Humulus; species Humulus lupulus. Next base: position 28,159,267 of record NC_084795.1, read on the forward strand.
TTAGCATAGTACTTTGGTTTGATTTAACAAAATATAAAATTTGAAAAATACTCTAAGTACCATAGCATGCTTTCACTTATTTTGTTCATGTGTTTACATACTTATTGGTATGCTTTGCTATCGATGTACCTTATATGCGCCCCAAGTGATCGAGGAGCTTCTAGGTCCTTGGTCACTTTCCTTGACCACGACCTGTGCGAACATTACTGTTCGATAGGAAACGTAAAACTTATAATACAACAAAACAACAAATACTTGTAAAAATAAATTTACAAAGGTTGGCAAGAATGACTGGATGCGCACAGTCTCTTATAATCTCGTATTAAAAATGGACTAAACTTGTCTTTACGAGTGATCTTAAAAAGATCTTACACTTATAAACGATTATCCATACAACGTGGCTAACCCTTTTTCGAAACTTGTAAAAAGTAAAAATTAATAAAAGCCAATCCTTTAAAAAGGACTGTTTATTGGTAGTACTTGCGCAGGTGTTCACCATTCCAATAGCGTGGAATGAGATCTCCATTTAAGCATGCAAGTTTGTAGGTGCCTGGATGAAGGACTTCTTCAATCTGGTAAGGTCCTTCCCAGTTTGGTCTGAGCACTCCAGTAGTGGGGTCGCGGGTATTCAAGAAAACTCGTCGTACCACTAGGTCGCCGACGTTGAATTTCCTTTCCTTCACCTTTGAGTTAAAATACCGGGCGACCTTTTGCTGGTACGCAGCAACTCGTAGTTGGGCTTTTTCTCGTATTTCTTCAATTGAGTCTAGGGACTCCATCACCAAGTGGCTATTCTGGCTCTGGTCGTATGTAATGCGTCGATGTGAGGGGGGATCTAACTCGACAGGTAACATAGCTTCATACCCGTATGCTAAGGAAAATGGGGTGTGACATGTCGCTGTTTGATGAGAAGTTCTATACGACCAGAGTACTTCAGGAAGTTATTCTGGCCATGCTCCTTTAGCGTCTTCAAGTCTTTTCTTCAGGGTGTCCTTAAGCGTTTTATTCACTGCTTCGACCTGCCCATTTGCTTGTGGATGCGCAACTGAAGAAAAGCTTTTAATAATCCCGTGCCTTTCGCAGAAGTCTGTGAATAAGTCACTCTCAAACTGGGTTCTGTTGTCTGAAACAATTTTTTGAGGCAAACCATATCGGCAAACAATGTTCTTGATGACAAAGTCAAGAACTTTCTTGGTCGTTATGGTAGCGAGTGGTTCAGCTTCGGCCCATTTGGTGATGTAGTCAACTGCTACAACTACATACTTCACTCCGCCTTTTCCCGTTGGCAGGGATCCAATCAAGTCTATCCCCCATACTGCGAAAGGCCAAGGACTCTGCATCTATTTCAACTCGTTGGGAGCTGCGCACGGGATCTTAGAAAATCTCTAACACTTATCCCACTTTCGCACAAACTCCATTGAGTCTTCGTTCATAGTCGACAAGAAATAGCCCTGCCTTAGAATCTTTTTCGCCAAACTTTGCCCCCCAGCGTGATCCCCGTAGAAGCCTTCATGTACTTCCCTCATCAGCTCCTTAGCTTTCTCTGGTGTAATACATCTGAGCAGTGGCATGGAATATCCCCTTCGGTATAGAACACCATCGACCAGTATATACCTAGCAGCCTGTCTTTGAAGAGTTCTGGCTTTGTTCCTATCTGCCGGTAGTACACCATTTTGTAAGATATTCTAAGTAAGGCGCCATCCATGTGTCTCCCATCCGGATTTCCATACTGGTTTCATTTGCTCGTATGCTCGGCTCGCCCAATCTTTTTACTGGCACAATATTCAAAGTGTCAGCATCTTTCGCGCTTGCGAGTTTGGCTAAGGCATCTGCATTCGAATTCTGATCCCGAGGTATTTGCTGGAGGGTATACTTCTTGAATTGGGCCAACAAATCTTTAGTTTTATTCAAGTAGGCCACCATTTTTAGGCCTCGTGCTTGATATTCCCCTAGAACCTGATTCACTACCAGTTGTGAATCACTGTAAATATCCAGCACCTTTATACTCATGTCTTTTGCCATCCTTAATCCAGCGACGAGTGCTTCGTATTCGGCTTCATTATCTGACGCTGTGAAGTCGAACCTAATGGCGCAGTGAAATCGATGCCCCTCTGGCGTTATCAAGATCACTCCTGCTCCCGCGTGAGATTCGTTGGACGATCCATCTATGAATAACTTCCACGAAGGAGCTTCATCTTGGGGCTCAGGCGCATTAGGCTTTTCGCACTGCTCGTTGTCTGGGAGTTCGGTGAACTCTGCAATAAGATCAGCCAAGACTTGTCCTTTTACTGCTGCTCGCAGTGAATATGTAATATCGAACTACCCTAGTTCGACTGCCCATTTTAATAAATGCCCAGCCGCCTCTGGTTTTTGGAGGACTTGCCGAAGGGGCTGATCAGTTAAGACTGTAATGGAATGGGCTTGGAAGTAAGGACGTAGCTTCCTTGAGGCCAAGATTAAACAATAAGCTAACCTTTCGATGGGAGGATATCTCAGTTCTGCTCCGATTAGCCTCTTGCTTACATAGTAAACCACATTTTGTACGCCTTCTTCCTTTCGTACTAGTACCGCACTAGCAGCAACTTCGGTGATCGCCAGGTAGATGAACAGATTTTCTCCTTCGATAGGCTTTAATAAAATAAGAGGCTGTGCCATATGGGCTTTTAAGGCCTGAAAAGCTTGCTCGCAGTCTCCTGTCCATTCAAACTTCTTGTTACCTCTAAGTAGATTGAAGAAAGGGGCGCATTTATCCGTTGACTTGGAAATGAATCTACTTAGGGCTGCAATTCTCCCAGTTAAACTTTGTACATCCTTGATCCTCTCTGGCGATTTCATGTCGATCAAGGCTTTTATTTTGTCGAGGTTGGCTTCGATTCCTCTTGAATTAACGATGAACCCCAAAAACTTTCCTGATCGAACTCCGAAGGAACATTTGAGAGGTTTTAGTTTCATCTGGTACTTGTTCAATACATCGAAACACTCTTGTAAATCCTTTACATGTCCTTCTGCTTTTTTCGACTTTACCAACATGTCATCCACGTACACCTCCATGTTTACTCTGATCAACTCTTTAAACATGTGGTTAACCAATCGCTGGTAAGTCGCACCTGCGTTTTTCAGTCCGAAGGGCATTACTTTATAACAGTATAATCCCGTATCGGTCCGAAAGCTGGTGTGATCCTCGTCAGGGGGATGCATGCTGATCTGATTGTAACCTGAGTATGCATCCATGAAGGAGAGGATCTCATGTCCTACAGTCGCATCAACAAGCTGGTCGATCCTTGGGAGTGGGAAGCAATCCTTTGGGCAGGCTTTATTGAGGTCTGTAAAATCCACACAGGTTCGCCATTTGCCGTTAGGTTTGGGAACCAGTACTGGATTAGAGACCCACGATGGATAAAACGCCACCCTAATGAACCCATTCTCCTTTAATCTTTCAACTTCTTCTTTTAAGGCTCTCGACCGATCCTTATCGAGCAGCCTTCTTTTCTGTTGCACGGATGGAAAACTCTTGTCTTTGTTCAAGACATGGCTGATAACTGCAGGATCTATCCCAGCCATGTCTTTGTGCGACCAGGCGAAGACTTCCTGGTTCTTCCGCAAAAGCTCCACCAGCGCATGCTTCGTGGTTGGTTCTAAGTTTTTCCCGACTTTCACGACTCTGGTCGGGTCTTTTTCATCAAGTTGGACCTCTTCCAGGTCCTCGACGGGTCCAAAATTTTCCTCAAAATCCTCAAAGCGAGGATCTAAATCTCTATCCTCACTTTGGGTAACACCCTATTTGGTGACTTCATCACCGGATTGGGCTTGTGTATCAATAGCCATCTGCTACCTATCTGGGGGAGTGCTCTTTGACGTTCCCTTCTTCGCCTTCGTGACTGAGGCGTTGTAGCACTCCCTGGCCTCCCTCTGGTTTCCCAACACGCGTCCTACTCCTGCGTCTGTCGGGAATTTCATGGCTAAGTGCCATATAGAGGTGACGGCCTGTAGATCCACCAGTATAGGCCTCCCAATGACGGCATTGTACGCCGAAGGACAATCGACTACTAGGAAGGTAGCGAGTAATGTCCTGGTAGCAGGCACTGTATCTGCTGTCACTGGTAGTCTGATTGACCCTGCTGGGGCGAGTCCCTCACCAAAGAAGCTGTATATTGTTTGGTTGCAGGGCTCCATGTCCTTAACAGACAACTTCATGCATTCCAGTGAAGACTTATACAGGATGTTCACCGAACTTCCTGTGTCAACTAGCACTCTCTTCACCATCATATTGGCCATTTGGATATCCACGACCAGCGGATCGGAATGTGGGAACCGGACATGTTGGGCGCACTATTAGAGAAGGTTATTTGGCCTTCTTCTAACCGAGCCTTTTTTGGCGCGCGGTCATCCACAGTCATCATCTCGATGTCCTTGTCATGGCGCAGAGTCTGAGCATATCGTTCTCTAGCCTTTCCGCTGTTTTCCGCGAGGTGCGGGTCCCCGCAGATGGTTAACAATGTGCCAGTTACGGGATAAGGCTGCAAAGGTGGCGAGCGTTGGCGTGTGGGCGCTTGCTCGTTGCCACCTTGAGCTTCTCGTTGGGAATTTCCCAAGGCTTGTATATACCTTCTCGAGTGTCCTTGTCTGATAAGGAACTCGATCTCATCCTTCAGCTGGTTGCATTCATTGGTATCATGTCCGTAGTCGTTATGATAACGACAGAACGGTGTAGTATCTCTTCTCGAAATATCCTTCCGAATGGGAGCCGGTTTCTTATAAGGCACACTAGAACTCGTGGCCTGATAAACCTCTCCTTGAGACTCAATAAGGAGAGTGTAGTTAGTGAACCGTGGTTCATAACGATTACCCTTGGCTCGTTTATTGTCAGAGGTGGAAGGCTCATTGTGCGGCCGTTTCCCCCCATTCTTGCCGTTGCCGTTCCCGTTGCCTTTGTCGTTGTCGTTGGGTTTGGACCCATTGGCGGCTTTGGTGGGCTCGGCAGTCCCCTTGGCTTTGCCTGGGGTCTTCTCTTCATTGGTGATGGCATCCTCGAGCTTGATATATCGATCAGCTCGATCCAAAAATTCCCGGGTAGTTCTGACTCCGTGTTTTCTGACGCTGTCCCAGAGAGGCGTGCGGCGCTTAACCCCTGCAGTTATGGCCATCATCTTGCCTTCGTCTCCCACTATTTTTGCCCCAGCTGCTGCTAGCATAAAGCACTAGACGTAGTCCTTCAGTGGCTCTCCGTCTTGCTGGCGTATTTCGACCAGCTGATTTGCCTCAGTTGGGTGCACACGACCCGCATAGAATGTCCGTAAAATTCTTTCACGAACATTTCCCAGGAAACTATACTTGCAGGAGGGAATTTGAAAAACCACTCCTGTACGGCATTAGAAAGTGTTGCAGGGAAGATCCTGCACCGAGTGTCTTCGGACACTTTCTAAATGTCCATTTGTATCTGAAACTTGTTGACGTGAGATACCGGGTCACCATACCCGTCATAACCAAATATGAACTCCCATCAATAAAATGAGCAATTAAAGGCTCCTAAACCAAGTCCTAGCCTCTAGGATGTCGAATTCTTTTAAACCAGGTAGTAGGTTTGATCCCGAGCCCTTAGGTTCAAGTTTCTGTCACTTAAAACCCATTTTGGCAAAATTTCACATTTAGAGCTGCAACCCCAAGCACTTGAGTCATAGCCCCGCTCAAGTCAGGGGCCCAAAGCCCACCCTGATAGCATTAGCGCCACGGTGCTCCTAACTAGCGTCGTGGCTCTAATAGCCCAGCAGCACCATCTTCTCCTTCGTCCAGCTTGAGCTGCAGTGCCCAAGAACAGGGTCCCAGCTTGACCTGGAACTCAGATTTTTCCCCTGTTTTTTCTCAAAACCAAACACAACTAAACCTTCCTCAAATCATCCCCAAAATCAACACCAATCCTCACCACAACACAACCAACATTTAAACAGCAAAACCCAAGCTTTGGAAACACTTAAAACCTCATCAAATTCCCAATTACACAATCAAAATTATCAAGCTTATAAACCAACTAAAAAACAGAGCAAAAACCAGGAACTAAGGCTTAGAATTCTTACCCTAATTACGAATTAACCTCCTGTCGATTGCTAAACATGATTCCTAAGCTCCAAGCCTCCAAAACCTCAAGAACCTTAAGCTTCAATCTCTTGGTTAGCTCAGAAACCCCAAACCGTAAGAGAAAAGAAAGATGATCGAGAGAGAGAGTGTGTGTAAAAGAACTCTGTTTTGCCTAAGACCCTTCTACAACCAGACACCCTTAAGTCTATCTAATGGCTAAAACACTAAAATGCCCCTATGGTCATCTAAAACCTTTAAAGCCACCAAGGGCAATACTAACATTTCTCACCTATCCCATTAATCATAATTAACAACCTCCAATTTTCCGTTACTCCCAATATACTCAAATAATAATTAAATCATATCCCATTACCCATTTATTCTGGGTAATTTACTAAGCATCAAATTACCCCTAGACTTACCCTAAGCCTAAAAATTAATCCCGTTATGACCAAACCGCTAAATTTCTCTCATCCATAAATCACAAACATGCACATAAATATACCAATATGGTCTTAACAGATCAAAATTACAAAAATTCCCTTCTAATAAGAAGTGGGCCCACAGGCATGCTATTATCATCATATAGTTCACATAATCATGCACTTAATCACATAATTGCATAATTATTCAATTATGGCCCTTCTGGCCCCCTAATCCAGGCATTAAACCATATTAACGAATTTGGGTCGTTACAACGGGATTACCCTTGGAAACATCAAGTGGCTAAGGGCTAACATAGCGGTAATTTGGTCATTTTTCTAGAGGATAGCCTTGGGTAAGACTCTAGACTCAATCAGAAGAGAAGCCTTTAGTCACTCTCTCAGCCTTTTACTCTCTCTCTAGCTTGGGGATTTTGCTAAAATTCAAGGAAGAAGCTTAGGTTTAAAGGGGAATGAAGCTTGAAGATTTGGGGTTTATCTCAGGTTCGGATTCTCAGTTGAGGTAAGGATTTCATTATGATTTGTTTGTTGAATTTCTGCTATGATTTAAGGGTGTTCATGGGGTTTGAACTTTAGGCTGGTTTGTGGATTTTAGTGAGATCATGGGATAGTTTTGGGGTTCTTATACTAAATATGTTGTTTTGATATGAACTCTAGACTGAATTTTGGATTTAATCTTTGATTTGGGAGGATTTTAGAGGGTTTTGCTTGTAAAAATGAAGGGGGAATTTTGGGTTTAGAGCTCGAGTCGCAGACCTGTTCTTCAGGCGTTGTGGCCCAAATGCGTGAGAAGACCCTGGAGGGTCCCTGATGTTGCCCATGAGCCACGACGTAGGTAAGGCGCGTCGGGGCCCGTGTTCCCCAGAAGAGAGCCCCAATGCTTTCTTACTTGTAGCACACTGCGGCCCTAGGGGGATAGGTCGCAGCTAAAATTAAGAAAAATAGGCAATACAGGGTTTTAAGCTCAGGAACCCACACTTAAGGGCTCAGGATGGATTCTACTACCCAGTTTAGTAGGATTCGAGGTCTCGGAGGCTAGAATATTATTCTGAAGATTTTAATTGGTTTAGAGCTTGATGGATATTTATTATTATTGTGTTGTGACTAGGTTTTACCGCCAAGGCTCGGGTTTAGGGATCATGCTCGGGATCGCACTAGTTAGTCATCTCGTGACACAGGTAAGAATATTATTTGTACCCATGGAGTCGGGCATGGCTCGATCATCTGTGTTTAATGCTATGTATGAGTATTTGTAATTTTTATACCATGCTTGTGTGATTATAATTGATTGGCGAAGGCCGAGTTCGATAAAGGTCGGGAACAGCAATAAGCATGCTAAATGCAGGCCTAACGAAAATAAGGATTTTGAATGCAGGTCGCAATGGCATGGCCATCTAGGGTGTTGTACTCACCCATTTGGTGAAGACTGAGATCCTGATGCCTAGTAATGCACCTGGGTCGGCATAGGTTGCTACGTGAATATTTGGTGTTATATGTTTAAAGTTATGCATTTACTAGAATGATTTGTTATATGTTATGTATGTGGATTTTTCTTGCTAGGTCGTGGCTCACGGGTGCTCTATGGTTCAGGTAAAGGCAAAGGAAAGGCCGACCAAGCATAAGTTGGACGGCATGGAGCGGTGCATACATGTTTGGCCTACTTGGCCGACACGGTTGGGGTTGTTTTTAGGGACACATTGAAACGTTTGATTTTGTCGCTTAGGTCGACTGTACCCAAACTTGTGTATTGTAAATATATTTCAAAACAGTATTTTGGGATCCCAATGTAACCCTTTTATAATTTTAATGAATATCCAAACCTTTTATACTAAATATTCAGTAACTGAGTCTTTAATTGGATTAATCACACTTTTCAGTCTAAAACCTCGATTAGCAAGCTAATGACACATTTTAAAATCACATGGTAACGACTCTAGGGTAGTAGGGCGTTACAAGCATGGTATTCAATCCCAACTCACTGCACCTATAACGCCACAACAATATGTTCTTTTAGAAAGACAGAACATAACCTTGTTGGATATGGTTAGATCGATGATTAGTTTCTCATCAGTGCCTTTGCATTCTGGGGTTATGCAATAAAATGTGTTCTATTGTGACAGTCTGAATCCTGTGATTCGTAAAGCGAAAGACCGGGTAAAAAGTTGTGCAATCCCACACCGCCTGGGGAAGGTCAAGTGTGATGATTCTAAGATAGTGTAGGTATGGGACTACACAGCTGAAGATGGCTTAAATGGATTGATGGGTACTACCTATGCCAACAAGCTGCATCTTCTTTTTGGTAGCCCATCACTTGAGAATTCCAAAGTTAAGCGTGCTTGACCTGGAGTAGTCTCAAGATGGGTGACCTCCTGGGAAGCTTTCCTAGGAAGTGTGTGAGTGAGGACAAAACATGCTAGAAAGACTTGTGTTTGTTTGCAGAGCTATTCGTCATTCCAGGAAGCAGCCATAGTGATGTGGAGCGTTACAAATTAACATCATAAAATAAAATTTAACGATGTGTTCTTATATGCGTCTAATCCTCCACATCGGATCCATTATCATACTCAGGGTCTGGTATTCTTCTTATAGATTTAACCTTTCTAACCACACCTGAGTTGGGCTAATTTCTGAAAATAACACGAGAAAGGCATTCAAAACATATTCCAAAAACAATGTGTATACTTACTTGGTAACGAGTAGGTCCTATGTAGCTATCGTGTGTATTCGTGGGAACGTTCAGGACCAATATAGTTGTGGGCTCTGATACCAACTGTAATGACCTAAATATTTCTAAGACCTTAGATCATTAAAACTACTAGACATAGGTACTATTTTGGGGAAAAACATACATAAGGAATAACATAACTTAATTTAAAACCCAAAAATAAATATTGTGCAATATTCAAAGTGTTGACCCAGATTTTGGCCAACTGACACGGAGTCAAAATACGCTTGACGTGGAAGGATACGTTGGAAAGAATGCGATGACAAAAATAATAAGAACACAAGATTTTATAGTGGTTCGGCCCTAGGATCTGGTAATAACCAACGTCCACTTAGATTGTTATTGATATAAGATCCAAAGGAGTGATCAAAGAACTAGGGTTCAATGAGTTTCACCAACCTCTGAAGAACAACAAAATATCTCAAATAGAATCACTCTAGTCTCAAATAACTCGAAAGCCCAAAAGTCCCTCCCTTGAGCTATATTTCTCTATTTATAGGCTCAAGGGGGGTTACATGAATTTGTTACAGATATTCTTTCCCAAATAATCGAATACTCAGGAAATTGTGGGAGTCAATTCCGGGATTTACAAAGATCTTTATAAAAATATCATGAAGCATGCGGAACCTGCGACCATACTGGTCGCAGGTAAGTTTCGGCTGCCTAATGCTTGTAATTTGTCTTCTGGTCGATACCCTAGCAGAGTTCCGCCAAGTGTCAGCCACATGTCCGAGAATCACTTGCCATGTCATTCGTGCCCGTTTTTTGGATAACACAAAGTAGCATATGAAATATAAAATACGGTATGGGTACCCATTGTTTAACACATAAAAACATAAACCATAAACTTTAATTGTTTAAAAACTAAGTGTGGAATTTCAAAAGAAACATAATTCAAAAGACTGAATATAATGCCATCCTCGATCGACACGCAGTCCATTCAATCCATTCATCCTTAACACACAAGCCAAGCTGTCATGAATCTTTTCGCCTTCCATAATCATTTTTATGCATCAAGCTAAAAATAAAGGAGTGAGCCTAATGCCCAGCAAGGAAAATCTACTAACACATAAATCATAAATCATAAATTATAAATCATAAACATAAGACTTAATCATAAACATATACTATAAAACATATGACTATAAAAACATATATCATATAGGAATAAAATATTAATGGCCATTAACTCATTAACATGGCATGTGATAAACCATCTAGGTCCTCTATCTACTATTCGAGGTAGGTTAGATCACATGGTAGTATATGATAACCCATCTAGGTCCTCTGTCTACTAATTGAGGTAGGGTAAATCAAAACTCTAAACCATGAAAATGATAAAATTTCTTGGTGTTTGCTATCTAAGCAACTATAAGCCCCAAGCGACATAAAAATATTTTGAGGTTTGTTATCTAAGAAACTATAAGCCCTAAATTACTACAAGACATATTTAAATATATCATAGCATAAAACATATCATAACATAAACATATAAACACATAAACACATAAAATCTATCCTATTTTCCTTACCAAAAATCGTGATATTTGAGAACAAGAACGGGATTAGAACACTCCTAAAAACCAACAGTAAGAATGGTGAGTTTCTAAAGAAAAGAGATGAAAAGAAAACTAATCCATCAAAGAAGAAACTTACCGAGAAGAACCTTAAGTTTTCAAGAAACTTAAACACCTATCCAAGAATCATAAACAAGATTAGGATCTGAAAAGAAAGAAAATAAAGAAACTAAAGAACCATAAAGATCTGAACTTAAGGATAAGAATAACTTGAATGATCTTATGAATTGATCTAAACCTCAATACCAAAATCTCACTATATCTTACTTCCCAAGTGTTTAGAAAAGCTTAGAATGATAAAGCTTTTAACCCAAAAACCCAAGTGTTTCTCTCTATAGTAACACAAGCAACTTGGAGGCTCTGAAGACTGCTTGAAGAATGAAGAAAATGACTGAGTACTAGGTCCTATTTATAGAGTTCGAGGAGTGAAACTAACCCCTTTTAATTTGAATAAATAAATGAATATAAAATGAAAAAGATTTGAATTTTCGTTCAACTGACGCCCATAACTTAGTCAAAATCGTTCAAAGGCAGGTCCAAGTGGTTAAGGCTGTTTTTAAATTTAAAAATCTTTAATATTAAAAAATAAAGCACTAGGGGCGATATATCGCCTAGACCATTTTCCCGAGCCCCATTCGAACATTCGTGCAAATTCGACGTGTTTTCCGTATCTTCCGTAGGCGATATATCGACCCCTATAGCTGCGATATATCAGCATACGTTGATATATCAACCACATATTTGCACTTTTTCAGGATATTTTGAATTGAGTAAACAGCTTTGACTGAGTCATAATATGATCCTAATAGCTGCTGGAAGGTTCTAGAGCTTCTAGATTCTTCTTGTATTTAAACTATTCATCATAAATACTTAATTGCTTAATAAACATGATTATGACAAGTGTCATACTCTTATTAATTATATCTAAATCTTAGGTTAAAATAAATAATATTTCTATGACCAGCAATATTAATCAAACCTTATGTTATACTTAATATTTCTAAACTATAGGTTAAACTTATAAAATCGATAACTGTTGCTATGAGTGTCCAACTAAGTCCCGACTAGAACCAAAATCCACGGAATCTAACATACTACAAACTAATACTAACTACTACTACTATCTAGCTAGCTAAGTAAATATTATGGGATACTACAATTCTCCCCTACTTAAAAGAATTTCGTTCCCGAAATTTAGTTACCGAAAATTCCAGATACCGAGCTAATATGTCTTCCTCCAACTCCCACGTTGCCTCCTATTCAAAACTATTACACCATAGGACCTTGACTATCATAATACTCTTAGACTGTAATTCCTTCACCCCTCTATCTAGGATGCTAACCGGACGTTCATCGTAACTCAAGTCTTTCTAGAGTGCTATAGTATCGTACTTGAGGACGTGAGATGGATCTAACACATATCTATGCAACATCGAGATATGGAACACATTATGGCTATCTGCTAGAGTTGGCGGTAGGCTAATCTATATGCAACTATTCCCACCTTGTCCAATATCTCAAAATGACCTATAAACCTGGGACTAAGCTTGTAATGCCCCAAAATCCCTAATAAGGTTTAGGATCTTGATTAGGAGGCTGGGAGGGCCATAATTGATTTAATTATATTATTAAATGATTATATGCATGTTTATGTGAATTATATTATTATATGATGATAAATGCATGCGTATGGGTTCATTTTTAATTATAAGGGCATTTTGATAATTTGGCCCATTGAGGGCGTAATTGTGTATTTTCATGCATGAGGATGAATTATAAATAATACCACATTATATGTGGATTTGTTCGAGCTATTCGGCATGAGACGATCATGGAATGCAAGTTCTCGGTCTGGTCATAACGGGATTAGTTTCGGGGCTCGGGGTGAGTCTCGGGGTAATTTTGAGTATTAGAACATTACCGGGAATTAAAGGGTAATGGGATGTGGTTTATTAGCATTTGGGAATATTGAGAATAATGGGAATTGGAGGGTGTTAATTATGATTAACGAAATAGGCGGGAAAGGATAGTTTTTCCCTTGGTGGCCTTAAGAGGATTTGAAATGATCTAGGGGTATTTTAGTCTTTTCACCCTAAAAGAATATATATTAGCCATTTGATGGCTGTAGAAGTAGCCAAAACAGAGCAAAGGTTCATCCTCTCCCGTGCACCATTTCTCCACCTTTTTTCTTTGAATTTGTATGCTCAATTTGGGGAATCAAGCTAGGAAACCAAGCTGTGATAAGCTAGGGTTGTGTTCCACCATTGAAGAAGGTGTGTTGCTGAGATTGAGGTGAGTTTTTAACCATAGAATCTCTTGTTCTTGCTCTGTTTTCACTTGGGTTTTTGAATTGGGAAGTTGAGAATTTGATGGAAGTTTTGGCAAGGGTTCTTGGGGTTATGATGCCTAGGACATGTGGGGATGTTTTGGGTTCATTTGGGACTTAAAATGAAGTTGGGAAGCTTTTGGTTCAGGTTGGAAATGGAGGAGTCGAAGGGGAAAGTTTCAGGGCCATTTCTGGCTAGGTGTAGGGCTATAGCGCCCACAAGGGGGCGCTACAACGCTACTCTGTGAAGCCTTAAGTCTGACTTGAATGCTGGGGCGCTAGTGGGGTAGCGCTGGGGCGCTACCCTGTTCCATCAGATTCCCATTTTGGGTGCTTTTAAGAGTTTTTGGCTCGAGGTTTCAATCCCTAAGGCTTGGGATCGAATCTACTCACCGTTTGGGTACAATTCGGGGTCCCGGGAGTGAGGTTTAGGTTAAGACCCTTTCATTCTTTGTTTTCATTAATTTGAGATTATGTTTGGTTATGACAAGGTGACTGCTAAGGGATTAAAGAATCGATCGTTCTCAAAGGTCGTTCAATTGTCATTTCTCACTCGAACCAGAGGTAAGAAAACTGCACCCAGTATGTGATGCATGTGATGCATGAGAAACATGTGGTTAGGGCATGCCATGAATGTTAAATATGAGATTGATCAGAGCTTGAATCTTTGTGTTTGTGCATGATCCTAATTATGCTATAAATTGTTAAGTAAGCATGCTGAATGCCCTATATTAAGATATTTGACATATGAAATATGCCTGGTAGTATTGCTTACTTGTGAATGGCACTGACTTACTAGTCAGAATCGGCAATGGTGTCAGAACTAGCTGTGAAGCTGTGACTTGCTAGTCAAGTTCGAGAGTAGTTTTGAGCATTGAGCGACATAAGCGTCGTGAACGCAGAGCCTATAAAAGATTAGATCTAATCGACATCTGCATTGAATGACTCATCGTGAGCATTAATGCCGGACCAACCTCAAGTTTGATGAAAACTATAAGCGCTTGTCTAGTCTATGACTAGTTATTAAGAGCCAGGGCTAGAAGGCCCAGGTGACTGTATCGTCACATGGCTAAGGGTACGGAACCCACACTAGTGACTTGTTTATTAGTCACTCATCTAAGGGTGCAGATCCCATGTTAGTGACTTGCTTATTAGTCACTCATCTAAGGGTGCAGATCCCATGCTAGTGACTTGTTTATTAGTCACTCATCTAAGGGTGCAGATCCCATGTTAGTGACTTTGATTAGGGCTTTAAGCCCAACATGGTTATCGGAACCACCAATGTTAACGCACTCATCTTATTGCGATTGACTTGATAGACATCCACACAGGAGGGCAGGATTCCTTATCCTGGATACCCCATCATTATTTGAACTTATTCGCATGTGTGATTATGGCTATTATTTCTAGGCACGCATATTATGATTTGATGACATGTTATTACTGTTCATGAGCATATTGAGTTTTCTTGCTGGGCTTCGGCTCATGGGTGTTGTGTGGTGAAGGTAAAGGCAAAAGAAATCTGGACCATCCTTGAGTTGGAGAGCTTAGGTGACGATGTGTACATATGCGGCTGCTCGTCCGCCACAGCCGAGGGTTGAAGAGGAACTAGGGTTAAACCCTGTTTTGCCGCCTAGATCGGCTAGTTGTAAATATTTTCTTGTAATGAACCTTTAAATTATATTTTTGGGTTCCCAATGTATACAGTAAATGTTTTAATAAAACGTTATATCTTAACCAAAATTTCTAACCCTAAATCGCTAATCATACTTAGTTACACGATTATGGCCAAATGACTCGATTAGCGAGTTTAGCACTGTTTAAAAGACACACCGTAATGGTCCCTGAAGTTTAGGGCGTTATAACTTGGTATCAGATTAAGCCAAGGTTAAGGGTTCCTGAAGACAAACTAGGCATGTACACTCGTCACTGAAGATAGCTTCACTCAAGTAATGGTAAATATTTTTGTAGTTATGTGTTTAACTGCTTAAATAGAATGTAAATGCTTTACCTACACATTGTATTAGGGAGCATGAGATTCTGATAGATCCTGGCTCTTGACTATATGATTACATGCTCTGTGAATATATATATATATATATATGAATGTGATTATATGATTACTTGCTCCATGAACATATATAATTGTGATATTTTCATGCTGGAGTTGGAAGCATAAGGTGAATGTTGGAAGAGCAGGGGTTATGATTGATGTATGAATGCCATGGGCATGTTTTTAGCACTGCAGCGATTTGTGATTATAGTGTGGTAAGATTGTTCCCGTGGGGAAAGCTCTTGATATGCTCATCATATTTAATGGATCAAGTTATTGACTGTAGATTCAACCAGCAGGTGTGTATCCAAAACAAATAATGAGGCCTGATGGTGGTTATACTGAGGTTGGGAGTTATAGTCAGGGGATGAGTTCTTCATTTGCCCCTCAGAATTTCCAGCAAATGCTTGCAGATGTGCGATTAAGATTGCAGAGAGAGGAGGAAGAGATTAGGTGTTTAAAGCAATAGCAGAATCTGTTGGGGAGCACCTCTTCCTTTGCCATGCCAGGAGTGGCACCAGTTTTGGCTCAGCCTAAGGTTAAGAGCAGATGGGAATTTCTTTGTGGAAGATTCCAGGAGTATTACCCTCCAGTCTTTGAGGGAGGCCTAGATCCATTCAGAGCTGAGTAATGGATGGGCATGGTCAGTTCCATTCTCGATAGTATGGGGCTGGTGGGTCACGATAGGGTGATTTGTGCGACATATGTATTGCGGGATGGTGCCTGGACGTGGTGGAAAGTAATATCCCAGACACAGGATACAGCTGTGATGGATTGGAAAGAATTTAGGCAGCTGTTCAATGAAATATATTATTGTGATGCATCCAAGACTGCAGAGATGAATGAGTTTCTGAATCTCATTCAGGGAAATGCAACAGTAACCGAGCATGTTAACAGATTTGATTGGTTGGTCGAGTTTGCTTTTGATATGGTACCCACAGAGGTAGCTCGAAAGGAAAAGTTTATTCAGGGACTGAATCTCAGAATAGCTCAAGGCATTAGAGTTACCCCAGTGCATGAAACCTCCACCTACGCTCAGGTGGTAGGCAAGGCTCTTATTGTTGAGAGCACTGGAAATCAGATTAAGCAAGAAAGTGCTGGAGAGCATAGAGCTCAAGCAGTGATGCCTCCATTTATTGGACTAAGCAAGAAGGAGTGGAGGACTTACCCAGAATGCACTTGGTGTAAGAGGCGTCATTTGGGAAAATGTTGAGCAAGGGTATGTTTCTTTTGTGGAATGGTGGGGCATCATAGGAAGAATTGCCCAAGGTTAAGAAAGGATGAGCAAAAAAGGGATGGACAGCTCGACTCCAACTCGAGTGTTCGTTCCGATGCAGTCAGAGACTGAGACTGAGACTAGTTCCTCAGGAATGGCAGGTCAGCTTTCTAATTTTGATTCTTGTATTGTGCTAACTGGTTTTGGTGCCATGTTGTTTCTTTGTTTGTTGCATATAAAGAAGCATAGAGATGTTATGCAGGTCACATGGTTATGTTGTGATGGGAATGTGGTACTATATTGGGGATTTAAGTGATGAATTAGGTTATGATGGAAAGTACTCATCAGTGATTTTGATAAAAGTTGGTTATGACTGGCTTTAGTTTAATCCTAGATATGGATTGGTTAAGTAATTATGGGGCAATGCTAAATGGCTAGGAAAGGATAATAATACTTGGGTTTGAGAGTGGGAAACCCTTGTGGTAGCTGGCACTGTGCATGGACTTCATATGTTTATGACATCTGTATCTAGAGCTAGAGTTTTATTGCAGGGGGATGCATAGAACTCCTAGCTAGTGTGGTGGATATCACTTAGATTGTGCCAGTGGGATCAGGACAAAGTAGATTAGTCTGTGAGTTTCTGGATATGCTTCCAGGGGGAATTTCCAGGGATACATTTATATGAAGGGATAGAATGGTGATTGGATTAGTGCCAGGGATGGAATTTGGTCTAGGGCACTATTTGGAATGGCTTCAGCAAAGTTGTAAGAACCTAAAAGCTCAGTCATTGAATAAGATGGTATTCTCCAAGGCAGATCTTTGATCTAGTTATTACCAGCTAGAGATCAGGCAGAATGATATGCAGAAAACTGATGTTATATCAGATAAGGGCACTAGGAGTGCTGATTTATGTTGAGAGGGTAATTAATGTTGAGTTGGCTTGATAAATTAGATGGACAGAGCATTCAAAGGATTATCTGAATTGGATTTGTGATCTTCTTGATCGATGGTATTATGGTATACTCTCATTTGGATATTTTCCAAGGCCAAGGAACGCCTTAGGGGCAGGAGTTTCCTTGGATGGGCAGGATATTAAATGTGCTTCGGGAAAGAGTTTTGAGTCTTCTTACAGATCAGAATCAATTGGTAGGTTGTTATGACACCTCCGTGACAAGGATAAGTGATTTCTTAAGCATCATGTTGATTAAAGATTCTGACCAGAACTAGAGTAAAGTTTCTGGTGGGCCAGGTGGCCAGTTCTATGCTTGAGATTATCCTTTTGGAAAGGATCAAGAAGGAAACAATTAAGTGAACCACAAATAAGAAGATTGAGGAAAATGTCTTAGCTGGTTTAGCTAACGATTATGCAGTGTTAGTTATGAGTTTAATGAGGTATAAGGATTGGATATGGAATCCGATGGACATTGGGATTAATTGGGAGATTCTGGATGAATCTCATGCTATTCTCTTCATCCAGGCATCATGAAAAAATGTACCAGAGTTTGAAAGCTTTTTATAGTGATGGCCTGGGATGGAGAGGGACATAATGGTATATGTGACAAAGTTCTTAACTTGTTAGCATGTCAAGATCGAGTATCAGAAACCAGTACGACCATTGCAGCCTTTGAGTATTTTATAATAGATTAAGGAAACATCGTGATGGGTTTCGTGGTAGGCTGCCCAGGTTAGTGGGTCAACATGAATTCGATTAGGTCATTATGGACCAATATTCCAAGTGAGTTCATTTCTGCCAGTAAGGACAAGTAATATATCTCAATAATATATGTTAAATATTATTTGATTCGGGAGCAACACACTCGTATATCTCGTTAAGAATGATGGAGAAATTAGACAAACCTTGTGAAATATTTAGAACTAGGTTTATGATAGAATTTCCTTCGGGCGAAGTGGTCCTATCATCACAGATAGTACGAGGCGTACCGATCAAAATTGAGGACGTAGAACTAAAAGGAGACCTGATAGAGTTAGAGATCAAATACTTCAACGTGATACTGGGCATGGATTGGCTAGCAAGGCATGGTGCAACCATCGATTGCAGACGCAAGCAAGTGATGTTCGAAACTCCTGACGGTCAGAGACTATGCTTTATGGGAAAGGTTTCAGGACTACGTACGCCGCTTATTTCATCTCTCAAAGCTCAGAGGATGATAGAAAAAGGATATCATGCATTCTTATCCAGCGTCACGGATGTGTTAAAGCAAACACCACTAAAGGTTGGATACGTCTGCATCATAATATAATTTATAGAAGTATTTCTTGACGACTTACCAGGTTTGCCGCCGACTCGGGAAATTGACTTCACAATCGAACCAGTACCGGGAACCGAGCCTATCTCAAAGGCACCATACCGGATGGCACCTACTGAACTAGTTGTGAAGAAGAATGACGAAAGCATACGGATGTGTATAGATTACCGCGAGCTGAATAAGGTGACAATTAAAAATAAAGGGCTAGTCGTCATTCCAGGAAGCAGCCATAGTGACTTGGAGTGTTACATCTATACATACTCAATGTTGTTCCATCTAATTCTATTCATAAAATACCATTGGAATTATAGAATGGTACTAAACCTAGTTTACGCCATTTCCGTATATGGGGTTTTCCTGCACACATGCTTAAAGGAAAGACAGGGAAGTTGGAATCACGCACTGAGGTGTGCATGTTTGTAGGATATTCCAAAGAAACAAAAGGTGGTGTATTTTATAGTCCAAAAGATAACAAAATTTTTGTATCTACAAATGCTACTTTTCTGGAGCATGACTATATAAATAACCACAAACCTCAAAGTAAAGTTGTACTTGAGGAAATTGTGTCAAAAAAACAAGACCAATCGCCGATTGTGGAAATTGAAAAATGACTAGAGGATATCACTAGTTCTATTCAGAAAAAATGAAGAGCTTCGTAGTGGGAGGGTTGGTAAACAACCAGTTCGCTATGAACATGAAGTTTAGATGCTTGTGTCGGACACAAACAAAGACGAACCATTGGCATATAGAGATGCAATGAAAGATTCTGACAAAGAAAAATGGCTAAATTCTATGGACCTTGAAATGGAATCAATGTATTCCAATTCTGTCTGGACTCTTGAAGATCCACTTGAAAATGTTAAACCTATTGGTTGCAAATGGATATTCAAGAAGAAAAGAGTAGCAGATGGAAAAGTAGAGACTTTCAAAGCAAGGCTAATAGCAAAAGGCTACACACAGAAATAAGTTGATTATGAAGAAACTTTTTCACCTATGGCCATGTTTAAATCTATCTGCATACTCTTATCCATAGCTGATTGCATGGATTATGAGATTTGGCAAATAGACGTTAAAATAACTTTTTTGAATGGCTATCTCGATGAAACCATTTACATGTCTCAACTAGAAGGGTTCGAAATTAAAGGTCAGGAGTAAAATTTTTGCAAGCTTCTTAAGTCTATTTATAGACTCAAACAAGCTTCGAGATCTTGGAATCTTAGATTTGATCAAAAAAAATCAAAATGTTTGGTTTTGAACAAAACGTTGATGAACCTTGTGTTTACAAACAAATCGAAGATAAGATTGTGGTATTCCTTGTTCGTTACGTTGATGATATTCTACTAATTGGGAATGACATAGAAACATTACCAAAAGTAAAGAAATGGTTAGCTGAGCAATTCTAAATGAAAGATTTGGGAGAAGCCAAATATGTTTCAGGAATTCAAATTTGTAGGGATCGAAAGAACAAAGTTTTTGCACTGTCTCAAGCAACTTATATTGATAAAGTGCTAAAATTCTTTGGCATGCAAAACTCCAAGAAATTCACTATGCCTACCCGGTCAGGAGTTACATTGTCTAAAGAACAATGTCCACAAACACCTCATGAAGAGGAGGACATGAGACAATATCCCTATGCTTTTGTGGTAGACAGTCTAATGTATGCAGTGTTGTGCACTAGACTTGACATCTGTTATGCAGTAAGGATAGTCAGTCATTATCAATCCAATACTGGATTGAGTCATTGGACGGTAGTAAAGAATATTATCAAGTATCTTAGACATACTAGAGATTACATGCTTGTGTATTCAGATGAAGACCTGAACCCCACTGGATATACTGATTATGATTTCATATTAGACTAAGATAGTCAAAGTTCGACATCTGGATCAGTTTTCACACTTGGAGGAGGTGTTGTAGTTTGGAGAAGTACTAAACAATCCAGTATTACAGATTCCACCATGGAAGTCGAATACATAGCAGCTCCTAAAGCAGCCAAAGAGGTTGTGTGGCTCAAGAAGTTCTATATTGATCGGGAAGTAGTTCCAGACATGGATAAGCCACTTGTTCTGTACTATGATAACAGTGGGGCAGTAGCTAATTCAAAGGAACCCAGAAGTCACAAGAGGGGAAAGCACATTGAGCGGAAATATTACTTGATCTGAGAGATAATCAACCGTGGAGATGTTGTTGTCTTGAAGATTGCCTCTGAAGTAATCTTGCAGATCCGTTCTCAAAAACTTTATCTATTAAATATTTTCAGGTTCATGTAAGAAGCATGGGGTTGAGGGAAATGCCTCATTTTCTTTTGGGCAAGTGCGAGATTGTTGGGAAGAGTGCCCTTAATGCAATTGTAGTTAACAATGGCTTTATTGAAATTAATAAATGAATTAAATTATTGTGTATATGTAGCTTATGTACTATATTATTGTTAATAATATTAAGTAAATATCAGAAAATTCCAAAGTTCATCTATGGGGACTCACTGATGTATATGGTTAGGGACATAGCTTAACAGATATGGAATCTATACCTTCTTATAGATTGAATGATGGTTCATCTTTACTGACTTTTTCGGAAACTAGAAATATGTTATGAAATAAGAGCTGGAAAGAAAGGATTAGAGATGAACAATCACAGTTTTTACGTGGTTGGAGCGTTAATGAGTCTTAGTCAACAAGTCACTAGTATTAGGCTTTAAAGAGTTTTGACAATGGAGTTTTTCTACAAGTTAAGTAGAGTTTTTGCTTACAAGAGAAATTCAGGGATCCCTGCTACAGTTCACAACTGATCTTATTTATAGGCAGTCAAGTAGCTTGGGTCGGACTAATCCAAGCCCAATAAGGATGTAATTACAATTTTCTCGCTAACGGAGCCATAATACAAAGAAAGTAACATAATTAGATGTTGTTAATCTGGGCCCATTGGGCCGACATAGGCGTGGCCAAGCCTTACACTGCCCATTGTACGTTGGCACGGACTGGCCCACATAGGCTACTAAGGGGATCCTGGGGACATGATCTGTCAGAGTAGTGGCAGTACTATTTCCTAAGAACAGTGTACATTCCGTGCATACCCTCTTCTGCAGGTTTTCCTCTACAGGTTAGTTGAGGAGACCAACTGCCGGATTTCGTGGGGACAATTTAGAATCAGGGAAAAATAGGCTTGCCTTATTTGGACGTATGGTCTGGGTTCGTTTACTAATGTCCTGGTTCATTTACTGGAGTCCTTGTTCGTCCACTAGGACCCGAGTTCATTTTCCAAGGTGGACATCGTGATGGTGGAGACCTCCCCTAGGTTCTTGATAAGGTCCGTCTCCAGTGAATAGTTAGACTGCCACCTTAACCAGCATCTCGAAGGATGTAGGTTGGTTGTGGCCAGGAAGATGATTCGGGCCTGCATCTCAGTTCTAGTTCCTTCATTATGCTCGCGCCCATTGAATGTTGCTGAGCTCGATATCGTTTGGGCTATCAGGTTTTTCTCCTTCCCTATTTGGGCTCAAGATGGGCCCGGACCTCTTCTGAGGGCCGACAGACCCGTTGGGTCATACCACATGTCAAATGTGGAAAACAGGGATAACAGTTCCCTATTGGGTTAGCTTTTTGAACGGAAAAGGGTATAGACACCAAATTCATAATCAGATTATGAATTAACCTTCACTAGTGAAGTCAATGGTACATTAGGAAACAAGATATAATTAAAAGGGTAAAATGGTAATTTTATTCTCACTTAATTATGAATCATCAATAAATGATTAATTTGTATGTAATGATTATATCTATGGACACTTTATGGTTACAATAAAGTACTCAGTAAACATATGTCTTTAATTCTCAAGAGTGCAGTCTCATATTTATAGTGTAGTAATCATGTGATTAATAAATATGATTATTGAATCAATGAGTTTTGGTTAATAATCTATTATTTATTGGAGCTTGGAATTATTGATCCATAGCTTTCCAGGGCGGCTCTATCAACACTACTCAAGGTAAGAGTTGATACAATGGTCAAACTGTGAATGAACTATTTGAGAGAATATTTATTCTTCGCGATAAATATACAATAATATGATAATTGAAGTTGCACAATTTATTATTGCATTAATGCAATTTTCGAAATTGTATAGAAATAAAATAAATTTATTTTAATCAATTATTTTATTTAAGTGAGAGAGGATAAATATGGATAGTCAAAATTAGTTTTGATTATTATATTTATTTAATTAATAATAAGATGATAATGAAAATTCAAATTTTGAATTTTGAATTTTGAAATTTGAGTTGTTATCTTTTCCTTAAAAAGATGTTACCTTATTTGAATATCTAATTATTAATTAATTAAAATAAATATGTATGAAAAACATCAAATCCCCTTATTTTAGAAAGTGTTACACGCATAGGGTATCCTGGATTTCCCTATGCATGTACCACTACTGATGGTGATCAATTACTGGTTTTTTTATATTATTTAATTAATAAATAAAATATTTTGAAAAAAGTTCTAAAATAGAATGTAAGACTTTGTCTTCAATTATCATTTATTTTTATTATTATTAAAATGATCACTATTATTATTATTATTGTTATTAAAATAATGCATATATATTATATGATAGAAAATAGGTAAAGAAGTAGTTTTTGAAGTATAAAAATGATCCCCATTTCTCACAAAAGAAAAATCTCACTTTCTCTCTAGCGTATAATAAAAAATCTCATATGTTGAGAATACTTTTAATTCACAAATTTTATTCGTGTTCTCTATGTGTCCACCCACATCTTGAGGTGTAGAGAACGTCTTGGAAGATTTTTGTGTGAGTACTCTAGCGAGGATATGAAGATCGAATTATATACGAAAAGATTCAATGACTCTTGATAGGCTACAAGAGGTAAATCATTTTGCATCAATTTTACGTATACATATTTTCTTGATTAGCATATTTCATATTAAATGATCCACATATAAAGTTTTTTATATGGAATTTTGTTGTTGTATACAATGCTACCATTACCGCAATTTCCGCTGCGCACTAGGAACAATTCCTTACATCGTAAACTATGCAAACTATGATTATGGAATGACCATATGGGTTAATATGTATCCATGTGAACATTCAAGGCCCTTGGGCTTATCACTAGTTGGGTCATGTACACTCTACAAACTTTAGCTAAATGAGCAATGTACGTTGCACGGGCTATAATTAAGTGGGCTCGTTGTTGGCTGCACAAACGACAACTATAGCGAGTCATCTAAGGTATACTTTAGGACTCTTGGGCCTTTAGTCATGAACCAATGGGCCAAGTTATTTGTACAGACAACGAGACAACCCCATTAGTTTGATTTGTAGAGTGTGGGCTCCACAAATTTAAGTCAGTATAGTCTACCAAGATTTATACCCATGAAACGAAATTTCCTAATGGGGTCCTCACAGGAAAAAATTACCAATATACCTATGAAGTGAAAAGATGGATATTACAACTGTATAAGCGTAGGTCATGAGGCGATGAATTGGAGCCGACTCGATCAGATGTGTGCATGTCGTGATTAGTTGAACTGGGGCTCAAGGGGTTGCTACTTAAGTATTATTGTTATAAATGTTTTAACCTTTGGTTTATGTTGTGTCTTAAACGTGTATTTTTACTTACGTCGTGCATGTAAAACATGATTTATTTAAAATATCAAGATCTCAAGTTGCATGTTTTGTAAAAGGTGTTAATTCATGTTTATTTCAATAAAAGTTTTGTTTTTCTTATAGAGATTCATGTAAACAATAATTCTTAAGGCTTTGAGAGTCAAAAGGAGAGTGGGGATTTTGTAAGTGGGTGGACTATGGATCGCACTAGGAGAGCAAGCCATTGAAGATCTAACTTGAGAATTTGTAAGGTGAACTCTTTAAACTTTGTTACTAAAGTACTGACAGATCCAGGTTTTGATGTTGTAAGATGGATTCAATTGTTTTTGGGATTATGAATGTTTATTAGAGGTTTAGGTTTGTTAATATCTGGATTCCAAGGGTTAGAAACATGTTAGGATAGTTGTTTTGGTGCAAAGTATTGAGTCCCCTTGTGTTTTGGGATGTTTGGGCTCGAAATGGTTGAGAAATCGCAAAAAATCTGGGTTTTTTCGCAATGGCGTCGCAGGTCAAGTGGATGAGTGTCGTGGCACAAATGCATCTCATTTAGGCTCCGAAATTTTCTCTGACTTCGGTAGCGCCGCGAACCTTTTGGGAGGGAGTCGTGGCTTGAATACATTTTTTGGTTATAATTTTTGGGTTTCATATTTTGACCATAACTTTTGACCCCGATGTCAGATTTGGACGTTCTTTATACGGTTGGAAAGCTTGTAAAAATATCTACAGTCCTAGAACATAACCCAAGTTTATATGTTATTGTTTTTGAGTCGGAATTATGAACTAACCTTGGTGTTAATTGATTTGATCAGTTTTGTTTAGGTTTGGCTAGAGATGTTTGAACAGAATCACACTTGGGTTGTTTTATCAAATAAATTGCTGAAATTCAGGTAAGAAGAGTGGTCACTGTAACACACTATGTGCATAGAAATAACAAATGTTATGTGTAATGCCCCGAATTTCCTAATAAGGTTTAGGACCTTGATTAGGAAGCCGGGAGGGCCATAATTGATTTATTGTGCTATTAAATGATAATATGCATGTTTAGGTGTATTAAATATGCATGTGAACTCATTTTTGAGTAATTGGGTGATTTTCATATTTTGGCCATTTCGGGCATATTTGGCATATATGTGATATGCGTGTGGTGCTATATTATTATTTGGTTATGCTAGGGTTACTCAGCACAAGACGATCCTAGGAGGTAAGCTAGTGGGAAAGTCACAACGAGATTTTTTCTTGACTCGGTGTGAGTCAAGGGGTATTTAGAGCATTACCGGGTTATTGGGTAATGGGAATTAATATTTGGTGATAAATTGGGAGTTAGTAAGATCAGGGGAAATTTTGGAAGTTTTGACTATAATGTTCCCGGGGGTGTTTTCGGGACCCCGAGCACTAGGTTTTATTTGAGATTACTTAAGCTTGAAGTAACATTTTAAAAGAATAAAAGAACGTTCTGTACGTTCTCTTTCCCTCAAAGTTTCCTTTTCGTCTCCCGATCGCATTTTCGAAGGTAACTTGAGTTCTAGGACTCGGATTCAAGCGAGGATCGAGGCATAGCGATCCTAGGGGAGATTAGAAGAGTATTACCCGAAGGATTTAGTTGGAAACAACTCAATTGAAGGTAATTCAAGTTTTAAGTTTTTAAAGTTTTTAAGCTTGAATTGGACTTTGTGTTTTGATGAGTTTTTGTTAGATTTGAAGCTTGGGTTTTATGGGTTTTGGATCATGGGGATGTTTGGAAACTTTGATTTTTGGATTTGGGGGTGCTTAGGTATGTTTTTGGGAGGTGTTAAATGGTTGAAAACGGAGAAAAATGGCTGGCCCGAAGTTGGGCCGCGGCCCTAGTTCGAAGAAGCAGGAGGAGGGCTTTGGCCTTGCTGGACGTCGCGGCCCTGGGTATAGGGAACCGCGACCCTTGCTCCTGGAGTGGCTGGGGGCCGTGGCTCAAGGTTCTAGGGTCGCATCCCTTGGTTGGTTTTGAGGCCGTTTGAGTGTTTTGACCTTAGGAACTTGGTTTTAGGCCTCGGGCTCATTCCTACTACACGGATTGGTGGGGTTTGATGTCTTGGAGGCTAGGTTTTGGTTCTGGAATTGGTTTTAGAACTTGAACTCATCAGATCACCA
This sequence comes from Humulus lupulus, assembly GCF_963169125.1. Classification (NCBI taxonomy): domain Eukaryota; kingdom Viridiplantae; phylum Streptophyta; class Magnoliopsida; order Rosales; family Cannabaceae; genus Humulus; species Humulus lupulus. Next base: position 28,185,696 of record NC_084795.1, read on the forward strand.
TTTTTGGTTGTGACTAGGTTATCATTAGAGGCTTGGAATCGAGATCGTGCTTGTGGCTCGTTTATCGGTAACCTGTGCTTGGACCAAAGGTAAGAAAACTGCACCTCATATGTGACATGCATGGTTATTCTTGATGCATGTTGGATGATTAAATATGATGCATGTGATGCACGAGAAACATGTGATTAGGGCATGCCATGAATATTGAATATGAGATTGTTCAGAGCTTGAGCCTCTATGTGCATGCATGATCTTAATTGTGCTAGTAATTGTTAAGTAAGCATGCTGAATGCCCTGTATTTGGATATTAGACATATGATATATGTTTGGTGGCATTGCTTACTTGTGCATGGCCCTGATCACTCAGATTTGGCATTGGTCGTGTGTTACCGACCTGGGAGCCAGTAACGACATAAGCATCATGAACGCAGGGCCGATAAAAGATTAGATCTAATCGGCATTCTGCATTAGATGACACAACAAGAGCATTAATGCCGGACCGACCTCAAGTTCGATGAAAACTAAAAGCGCTTGTGTGACTTACCCATCAGTAACTCATCTGTTAAGTTATAGACTTACCCATCAGTCTCTCATCTGTTTAAGCTAGTGACTTACCCAACAGTCACTCATCTGTTTAAGCTAGTGACTACCCATCAGTCACTCATCTGATTAGAGCCATTGTAGGAAAGCCTAGGTAACAGTTTCGTTACACGGCTATGGGCACCGAGCCCCATAGTGACTTGCTTGTTAGTCACTCAGTATGGTTAACAGAACCTCAAAGTGATATTCACTCATCTGTTCAGAGCTATAAGCTCTGTATGATAATTTTGATCATCATATGCATGGCTTTGGGTGCTGAGCCCCGTAGTGACTTGCTAGTTGGTCACTCAATATGGTTTACCAAAACCTTATGTGTCGAAACACTCATCTGATTAGGATTGACTTGATAGTCATCCAATCAGAAGGGAAAGATTTCTTATCATGGATACCCCAACATTGTTTGAACTTATTTGCAAGCTTGAATAAATCTATGTTTGCTAGGCATGCCAGATATGATTTGATATCATAATATGATTGTTCATGAGCATATTGAGTTTTCTTGCTGGGCTTCGGCTCATGGGTGCTATGTGGTGCAGGTAAAGGCAAAAGAAAGCTGGACCATCCTTGAGTTGGAGGGCTTAGGTGACGATGTGTACATATGCAGCTGCTCGACCGCCACAGTCGAGGTTTGAAGGAGAGGAACTAGGGTTAAACCCTGTTTTGCCGCTTAGATCGGCTGGTTGTAAATATTTTGTTGTAATAAACCTTTAAATTATATTTTTGGGATCCCAATGTATACAGTAAACGTTCTAGTGAAATGTTATATCCTAACCAAAATTTTTAATCCCTAAACCGCTAATCATACTTAGTTACACGTTTATGGCCAAATGATTCAATTAGCGAGTTTAGCACTGTTTGCAATGTGCACCGTAACGGTCCCTGGAGTTTAGGGCATTACATTATGTATTGGTAATTTATATTGCATGTTTATGTATATTGTATGGTTACATTGATACTGTCAACACTTGCTTACATTGTTTGGTTGTTGTAAGCTTGCATGACATACTTATATTATGAAAATGCATGTTTACGTTACGATAAAATTGCATGCTTACGTTATGATTAAATGCATGCTTGCGTTTCTCGTGCTTAGTTGCACACTTGACCAGGTTAGCACCGGTTTATGACTGGTATGACATTGCTAATACATGTTACGATTGTATGACGAGATGTTGTGGTATGGTATGATTATGAATTAATTATGATATGTTATGGTATGTTAAGTTATTGTAGCACCCTACTACCCAGGGACCGTTACGTTGTGCATTTTAAATAGTTCTAAACTCGCTAAATGAGTTATTTGGCCATAATCGTATAACTAAATGTAATTAATGGTTTAGGGTTAAAAATTTGGTCAAAGACACAACATTTCACTAAAATGTTTACTATATACATTGGGATCCCAAAATACATTTTAAAGGATAATTAGAATAAAAGAGTTACAACTAGCCGACCTAAGCGGCAAAATATGGTTTAACCCTAGTTCCTCTTTAAACCCTCGGCCATGGTGGTCGAGCAGACGCATATGTACACATGGTCACCTAAGCTCTCAAACTCAAGGATGGTCCAGCATTCTTTTACCTTTACCTGCACCACATAGCACCCGTGAGTCGAAGCTCAACAAGAAAACTCAAACATGCTAATAAGCAGACAATAACATAACATGTCACCAAATCATAATAAGCATGTCTAGCAATAATAACCCAATTCACGTGTACATGCAAGTACTAATAAATGATTATGGAGTCCTGCACTCTGAGTAGATGACTAATAAGTGTCTCTCTCTGGGGTAGATGACTAATAAGTCTCTCTGAGGTAGATGACTGATAAGTCTCTCTAAGGTAGATGACTGATAAGTCTCTCTGAGGTAGATGACTAATAAGTCTCTCTGAAGTAGATGACTAATAAGTCTCTCTAAATAGATGACTAATAAGTCTCTCTGGGGTTTTACGCCCCAAGTCATGTGACATTTCAGTCACCTGAGCCTTTTAGCCCTGGCTCTGAGTAACTAGCCTTTAGACTAGATAAGCGCTTTAGTTTTCTTCGACCAATAGGTTGGTCAAGCATTTAATGCTCATATTGATTAGATCTAATCATTTCGGCCTGTGTTAAACACGCTAATGTTGCTCTTGACTCATAAGTCAATACCATACGACCAGTGCTCAGTACTACGGCCGACCATGACTGATAAGTCAGAGCTTCACGACCAATACTAAACACCAATGTCGTTTCTAACTAATAAGTTAGTGTCATGCACAAGTAAGTCATGATGCGAGACATATGTAATGAAATCAATGTCCATTTATAGAGCACTCAACATGCCTCATCAATAATCACCAGCATAATTATAATCATGCACATTCAAACATCCAGATATAAGGCATTCATCATGCTTAACCAATAATCATAATCATGCACAATTACAGAGACTAAAGCTCTGATCAATTTCATATTCAACATTTATGCCATGTCATAATCACATGTATCATAGACATCACATGCATCACATACTGGGTGCAGTTTTCTTACCTTAGACTTTAGCATAAAATAAATGAAGAACGACCCCTTGAGAAAGATCTTGTCCTTGCCCTTAGCGGTCACCTAATCATAACCAAATATGAAATCCCATCAATAAAATGAATATTAAAAGGTTCATGCACTAAAACCCAGCTCCCGGAACCCCGAATCCTACTAAAACAGTTAGTAGATTCGATCCCGAGCCAAGAGAATCGAAAACCCGCGCTTAAACTCACTAAAACCCATTCTGGCACAAAAGGGACAGGCGGGCTGCGACCTGCCCCCAAGGGCGGTGGTGCGCCCCCAAGATAGAGAGCCCCTTGTTTGGGGTGCCAGGCGCGGGCTGTGACTCGACCCTGTGGGTCGCGGTGCGGTTGCTTGACAGAGCCTAGGGGAGGCTCTAGAACACATTCAAGTCGCGACTTACATGAACTCAGTTACGACTTGACCTCGCGAACCCAGCTCCCCTACATTTTTCTCATTCTTAACATCAACCAAAATTCATCAAACCAATCCCAATATCATAATTAATCATCACCACAACATCATCACTACTTTAACAGCAAAACCCAAGCCTAGAAACACATAAAACCACTCCAAACATCCAATTACATAATCAAGATATCAACCTTATAAACTATCTCAAAAATAGAGTAAACCAGAGATTTAAACTGAGAATCCTTACCTAAATCCCAGAATTGAACTCTTTTCAGTTGCTGAACACAATTCTAAACTCTCCAGCTTTAATCCTCAAGTTTCAATTCCCTAGCTTGCCTCACAAATCAAAACTGAGAGAGAGAGAGAGAGAGAGAGAGAGAGAGAGAAGAGAAAAAAAACTATGTTTTGATGTCTGAGTAATCCACAACCTTCCTTGGCTGAATATATCCATTTGTCAAAATGACCAAAATGCCCCTAGGGCCAAATTAATTCCTCAAAGCCACCCAAGGGCATAATTGTCATTTCCCACCTATCCCGTTAATCATAATTAATGTCCTCCAATTCCCATTATTCCTAATATCCTCAAATAATTAATAAATCATATCCCATTACCCGCTCATTTCCGATAATGTACTAAGCATCAAATTACCACTAGGCTCACCCCGAGCCCGGTAATTAATCTCGTTGTGACCAAACTGCTAACTTGCATCCTAGGATCGTCTCATGTCGAATAGATCAAACATATCCACATAATAATGTGGTCTCACCCATATATCACATACATGCACATAAATATACAATTATGCTCTCAATGGCCAAAATTACGAAAATGTCCTTCTAATAAGAAGTGGGCCCACATGCATGCAATTATCATCATATAATAATATAAATCACATAATCATGCATGTAATCACATAATGATGCACATAAATATCACATAATTCCGTAATTTTCCATCCTGCCCCCCCCCCCCCCCCCCCAAATCAAGGCCCTAAGCCTTATCAGGAAATTTGGGACGTTATAGTTATGCTATGAGAATGATGTGATGCGATGTGAATTATTATTGAACTCTATATATGTTAAAGTATGGATTATGATTAGTATATGAATTAGGTTGTGATAATTTGAATTATTTTATGTTTTATGTTTTATATTTTATGTTTTCTGTTTGGGATTTGGGGGTTGTGACCTCACTACAACAAAATAGGAGTATTATGACTACATGTGGAAGACATTAAAGGCATTTAATGTCTTCCTTAGTGCAAGACGTTGCTCTAGGAGCCATCTTATGTGACCATGTGATGACTCCCATGGGGATACTTTGAATACATTCAACGTCTCCCCCTAGAAGACATCATGGGGTACCTACGATGTATTCTAATGGGAGACGTTGAATGTATTCAAAGTCTCCCAACAGGAGTCATCGTAGGATTTTTTATTTGTAAAAAAAATGAAAATTAACTATTTAATATTTTTAATATATTAATTATTAAAATAAAATCAATTGAATAAATTTATTAATGTAATTGATATTATATTTAATTATATGGTATATTAATATATTTGAAATACATATTTTTTTTTATAAAATATTAATAAAGTGAAATTGAATACATTTATTAGTAAAATTGATATTACATATATATACAAACATAATAAAAAATTTAAACAAATTAAATGAATATAATATTACACAAAAATTCAAATGAGTCAAAAGGTAGACCATTTGTAATACAATGAAGTACATTTACAACTAGTGAAAGGCATATTTCAATACTTGTAGTGGCTGGAATTCCATATTTCACATAAACCTCTCTCAAACTCCAAGTCCCAAGTTCCCTTGAGCAACACACATGCTATTGAAAAGCTTACACCTTTGTGTGGTTGATCATATCACCTCACTAATGACAAAACTTGAATGACAAATTTTTTAGTCCAACATTGCAAATAACCAAGCCGAATAATGTATAGTAATGTTTCATTCTCTAACTGGAATGAAACAAGAAACAAAAACACTAAATTCAAAATAAATGCTTCCAAATGCATAATTAAGTTAGGGAGTTGTGACTTGCTTCCAAAAGCAAGTTTTGAAACATTAACTTCCATTACATAACAACATTTTCCTTCACAAACCACAACATTTTCAAACTCAAAGCAGTAAACAGATAATTTTTAACAAAGACTTAAAGTTAAATGTAGAACAAAAAGTTTAATTCTTACCTCATAAATATATCCTTAAGGTTGCCAAGCTCCTCTGGAATTGACCCATGGAATGCATTGTAGGTGACAGACCTGAAATTGAACCATAAAAAACTACAAGAATAAACGCTATTAGCGGCGTAAGTTGTAGAGTCCAAGAACTTTACTTAGCTAGTTAGATAGTAGTATTATAGTATTTATAGCATTATCTTTGTAACTGTGGATTTTTGGTTCAGACCGGGAATTATTTGGACACTCATAGTAGTACTTGTAGATTTTCTAAGTTTAACCTATAGTTTAAGAATATTAATGTTAACCTAAGGTTTGATTATATGACTGATATTAAGGATAATATTTATTATACTATAAGGTTTAGATAATGACCAATAGGATTTTAAGCACATGTTATGTATGGATGATTAAGGATTAAGTATTTTGAGGATTAAATTTAATAAGGGTAAAAGTTTGAATGCTATAAGGTCAGTCAGCAGCTTTGAATACGTTGAGGGCTTAGTCAAGGCTGTTTACTCCATTCAAACTTAGCTAAAAATGTGTAATTTCGTGTTTAATTAACCAGCGTGTGCCGATATATCGCGGCTCTAGGGGGCGATATATCGCAGCACGTAGATACGGAAAACACGAGACGATGCACGACAGCCTCGGGCATACTGGCCCAGGCGATATATCGCCTACAGGGGGCGATATATCGCCTCCTCCAGCATATTTTGAAACATTTTGAATTTGTTTTCCATTCAGCCATTCAACCTCTTGATAAGTCCAGCACCTTTTTGAACGAGTCTTCAGCCTCTGCTGAACGATTATTCAAATTATTTTCACCTAAAAAGCTATTATTTTTATTCAAGTAAAATTAAGATCCTTTCATTCCTAAACTCTATAAATAGGACCTAGTACCCAGCCATTATTCACATTTTACTCTAATTTCAGAGGCTGCAAGTGCTAGGAGAGTGTGAAAGTTAAACACTTGGGTGGGGAAATCATAAGCTTGATCATCATAAGCTTATCAAACACTTGGGGAAGTAAGGTTTCATAGTATTTCGGTTCGAGGTTTAGATTGGTCTACAAGTCTTCAAGGTATTTCTATACCCTAGTTCATTGGTATTATGTTATTTTCTTTCTCATAGTCTTCTACTCAGTCTTCTAACCTTATTCTTATTTTGGTTAGGAAACCTAAGAACTTGCACATAAGTTTTTGGTAAGTATGTTTCTCCAAGGTTTAGTTCTTCCATTCCTTTCATTTCTCTTTTTCTTCTATAGGCTCACCTTTTCTTAATGGTTATTAGGAGTGTTCCAAAAGTCCCAACGCTGTCCTCTTATCCCGGTAACTTTGGTAAGGAAAATAGGATAGAATCTATATGTTTTATGCTTATGTTATCTTATGTTTTATGTTATGAAATATGTTATAAAATATGTTATGAATATGTATGTTTGTAGGCTTGGGCATATGACCCATATGACTAACAAGACCCCAAATAGATTATGGGCATATGACCTACTTAGCTAGTAGGACCCCACTAATCTCATGGGCATATGTCTTGTTTAGTCTATGGGACCCCAAGTAATAATGGCCATTATAGTATGTGTATGATAAAGTGTTATGTTAAGTTTTTTATGTTTCTTATGAAATATGTGTTAGATTTTCCTTGCTGGGCATTAGGCTCATTCCTTTTTGTTTATATGTGCAGGAAAATAGCTATAGTGGCAGTAAGATTCGTGGATGCTTGGGAGAATGTGTATCGGTGATGAATGGATTCAAGGAGTCGAGAGTTCGATTTCGAGGATGTAGTCTTTTTATTTATGGTTTATGTGTAATTTTTCCGCACTTGTTATGTAATCCTTTTTATTTTAAATTATGTTATGTTTTGTTTTTAAAACAATGGGATCCCATATCCTGCCTTAAGTTATGTAAGTTTTAACATTGGTTTTTACAAGTTTTTAATAAAGTTATGGTATTTTCGCAAATGTAAGTTTTACTAAGGATTTGTATGTATAGTTTCGTTAATGGTCCAAAAGTCTAGAGTAGTTGGGTCGTTACATAAGTATTAGCAGCGGACCAAGTCCGCCTGTATTGTACAGTCTATTAGCGGCGGACTTGGGGTCCGCTACTAATAATAAGTGAGTATTTAAAAAAATATTAAAAAATATATTAGCGGCGGAGGGTCCGCCGCTAATATGCCAAATTAAATGCCCGGGAATAGTTTTTAAAATTTATTAGCGGCAGATAATCACCTGTATTAGAGGCGGACTATCCGCCGCTAATAGTATTAGCGGTGGGTAATCACCTTTTATTAGAGGCGGGCTACCTGCCGCGAATAATACTATTGGCAGCGGGAGAAACTAATAGCGGCGGGTCCCGCCGCTAATGCTTATGCATAGGTTACAAATTGGCACCGTACCTTTCCTCTTCGCGTCTGTTCTCCTTTCTTCTTCTCCGTCTTCTCCGACTGCCATTCTCACCATTCTTATGGGAGTGCGGCAAGTGTAAGTAACCAATTATTAATACTATTATGAAACCAATTTTTATTGTAGTTATTTAATGTTGTTTTTTTTCTTTAATTTTTTATGTTATATGTAACGAACTGTTGATCAATATAGAGCCTTTAACGAAATGTTGTCGTCACTGATGACAAAATATATACAAAAGGCGCAACACTTTGTGGACAGAGATTGCTATTGTTGCCAAATTCTAACTTTTTAAAACTGATATCTTTCAATTTTCTTAGGTTAAAAACCCTCACGCAGTATGCATCCCATACCCAGCACAGGGCCATATAAACCCTCTTCTTGATTTTCACATAAATATTATGTATGCCATGCTATTTTCACTACTAGTGTAACTAGATATGCAATAAAGAATTGTGAATTTCTTTTCCAAATACTATGTTACTTTGATCTTTTCAAAATGCGTTTGTAGATATATGATTATGCTGCATCATATTATACATTGGTTTTGTGCTTATACTTTGGTTTTGGCAGTAACTCTTTTGTGATTGGTCTTGGTGGCTGTCATTTTCGGATTACACTTGGTGGCTTTAGGAATTTCGGACTATTGGCTTAGTGGATTAGAGGTATTTTTTTATGATTTATGTTGATATCGATAGTTCGGACTACTGTCATTGATTATTGATGTATTTTGATTTTAGATTTTATATTTGGTACTTTGTTGCTGAATTGTTGTTACTTGTTAGTATTTTTTAATGATGAATCTGTCATTCTTGCACTATGTGAACAATTCTCTGTTTTGGCTTTGTGTTCCTAGTCTCTGCTTATTTGGAATGGCTTTTTTAATGCTGATAATGCTCTCGGTTTGTTTGGATTTATTGAAAATTTAGAAGGCTTCTTTACAAAAACAATGTCACATATTTCTAAAACATTTTCTTTTTAAAATTTGGTATTTTATTTACCACATTTTAAAATCGAAAAAAAATTATGTCACATTTCTTGTGGTTAATGTTTAAATTCCATAATTATTTAAAAAAGAAACTTTTTGCTTTTGAAATAAAAACTTTAGCAAAAAGACTAATATTTGAGAGGATTGACACAAAGATTTTAGATTTTGTCCCCTATGTTGCGAATTTTGTAGCTACGCAAGTATACGTAATCGCTTTTGTAGTTTATTTCGGTAAGACCGATATCATTCCCACAGAGACTGATTTATCAATTACCAAATAATTAATTTTTAGTTTCTATTTGACCAATGAAAACTGGCTTTGTGAATTTTGAAAACAAGAAAACATAAATAAATGAAAATTGCATAAATCAAATAATAACAAGAACACAATGATTAAATTCATTGTAAAACAATTAGGAATCCTAATCTTCTCTACTATCCACTCTATTAATCTTTAATTCAATTACTACTGAAACTCTTCTCACTGAAATGATAGGCATGCAAAAGTGTTAACTATTTGAGTTAAGAGATAGAAAACTCGACCTAATGTGAATTCCCTATATTTCTATGGTCAATTCAAACAATAGGAAGCAATGAATACAACCATAAATCACATAAACCAATTTGATACTCTCGTTCTAAATTGAAATCTATGTCTATTCAATTTTAGCATATTCAAATCTCACTTTTCAGATTTTGATTCAAATTCATAAATCTTATGTAAAATGTGCGCAGTCAATTACAAACACAATAGACACAAATTGAATAGATTTCAGATGAAGAAGAAATAGATAAATGCATTAAATCATAATAGAGTTTCAAGAGAGTCAACTAGAAAACCTAAACAGAAATTTAGTTCATAAACATGACTAAATCAAACATAAACATAGAATTTAACATAATCTATATCAAAAGATAAAGAAAAGAACTCTAGGTTTTTGTTTCTTCTCTAGCCTCCTTGCTTAATCTGATCTCCTCCTCTAAAAATGTCATTAAAGAAGCTTTTATAGACCCTAATTCATTTTTGCATGAAAAGACAAGATTACCCCTGAAAATTCCCCTAAATTGTGTTTCTGTACAGACCCTAGCGCTAGGTGCTGTAACCCGCATCAAAATATGCTCTCTGTTTCTCGGCAGCGCTGGGGCGCTGGTTTGTGGCGCTGGGGCGCTACTTTGCACAGAATAAAACTGACTCGTTTTGAACAGCCTACAGCGTCAGCTCATTGTATTTTGATCATAACTCCTTCAATATACCTCTGAATTGAATGATTCAAAAAGCTGTTGAAAGCTAAGATAAATATCTGAAACTTCCATTTCTAGACGTGTTTCCAGAAAGTGAATAAATTCTTGTCAAAATGTGGCTTAAAGTCTCAGACTTGCGTTATAAAACATAAACGACGTGTGTTGAGCCTCTTTAATGTAGTATCTTCCACACATGATGTCTTGAAACTCCACAATCAACACTAAATCCATCTTATTCATCATATTTAACATGTTTCTTCTCATCTCATGCCATATTATGTACTTGACCATTAAAACCTGAAACAAAAAGAAAACAAGCGTAAATCTGCACTAAACAATCCTAAATAACTAAAAACACAACCTAAAACAATCTCTAAAACAAACCTAAAATGACCCTAACACCCTACTACCTGAAAAAAAAAATCTTGCATTGAACATGTTTCAGAAAAATAGAACAATAACTAATTTGTAAAATTATTATAATTATAATATGTAAAAATAGAACAAAAAAATTAATTAGAAGTTAATTTATTTTGTGATTGATGGTTGTTGACTACAACCATCAATTACAGGGATATCGGCACAGAAATTATAAGTTTAAAATATTATTAATAAAATAATGATAAAGATTAATAATTTATTTTTTAATTAATTTTTAATAATTAATTTTTTAATTAATTTTTAATAATTTAATTAATTAAATAATAAAATTTTGATATAATATTATCTAATTAAATAATTTAATTTAATTTATTTATTGAATAACATTATTTAATATTAAATAGTTATAAATTACATGAATATAGAAATTGATAATTATATTTAATAAAAGTTTAAAAAATTAAGAATAAATAATTATATAAATAATAATTTAATTAATTAAATAATAAAAGTTTGATATAATATTATCTAATTAAATAATTTAATTTAATTTGTTTATTGAATAACATTATTTAATATTTAATAGTTATAAATTACATGAATATAGAAATTGATAATTATATTTAATAAAAGTTTAAAAAATTATGAATAAATAATAAATTAGTTTAGGAAAAAATATTAATTTGTTCATAAATAACATTATCTAATAAAACATCATAAGATATTATAATATTGCATAAGATTTCAAAAATGATAACAAATCTCCTTTGTTATCCATTCCTATTCACATTACTAAAACTCACACTCTTATATCACTATAGATGGCGATTGACAAGACTTGGACAACATTGAGAAATCGTGGTTGTCAAGAATATAGGAATGGTCTGCAAGCTTTTTTGAGGATGGCGTCAGAACATAAAGATTCTGATGGAAGAATTAGGTGCCCGTGTGTGAGATGCAATAATAATAGATTTGAATCTTTGGATGTAGTTCGGGCACACGTATTCGATAGGGGTTTTCATCAAGCTTATGATAAGTGGATTTTTCATGGTGAGGTAGAAGAAATTGTTGCTAATGAGGTGGTTGATGAGAATGAAGACGATGAGATGATTCACGTTGTGGAAGACTTCCTTTCACCGACAACTGAGGAAGTAGAAAGGGATCCCGGTGGGAGTCAGTATTATGCGAGTTATTTGAGGAGATTGAAGCGGAGTTGTATCCTGGATGTGATTAGATTTCATGCCTGAACTTTTTAGCAAAGTTATTGCATCTAAAAGTTAGAGGGAAGGTGCCTAACAGCATATTTGATGAATTGTTGAAGTTGTTAAAGCTTGCATTTCCTAAGGAAAACAAAATTCCCGGATCGTACTACGAGGCAAAAAAGAGATTGAAAAAATTAGGGTTGGGATACGAGTCCATTCATGTGTGTCAGTATGATTGCTGCTTATTTTACAATGAGCATGAATCTAAAGAGACATGTCCAGTATGCGGAAGTAGTAGATGGATTACTTCCGAAATGATGAAAGGAAAAAAAGTGTCACACAAGGTGATGTGTTACTTTCCGTTGACCCCTCGGTTGAAAAGATTATACAATTCAAGGATTACAGCGAAACACATGATATGGCATCACGCTGGGAAATCAAAAGATGAAGGGGTGATGCGACACCCAATGGACGGCTCTACGTGGAAGGACTTTGATGCCAAGTATCCTGATTTTTCAAGGGATCCCAGAAATGTTCGTTTGGGCTTAGCTGCTGATGGATTTAATCCATTTGGAAATATGAACCTTGCATACAGCATGTGGCCTGTGGTGTTGGCAAATTATAATCTGTCACCTTGGTTGTGTATGAAAGACAATTATTTCATGTTGACCCTCCTTATTCCTGGGCCAAAATCACCCGGTAAGGACATGGATGTATTTTTGAGACCATTGGTGGATGAGTTGAAGGATCTGTGGGTTAACGGAGTTGATACAAGAGATAGTACGACCAACAGGATGTTCAAGATGCGGGCAGTCCTTTTGTGGACAGTGAACGATTTTCCAGCTCGCAGTAGTTTGTCTGGATGGAGTGGTCAGGGATACAAAGCTTGTCATACGTGTAATGAGGACACAACTTCCATCTGAGTGATCGGTAAGACATCTTATGTTGGTCATAGAAGATTCTTGCCAAGTACTCATCAAATGAGATGAGACACCGAGTTCGATGGAGAAGTTGAGAGAAGACGTCCTCCGAGACGGTTTATTTGTGAGGATATACTAGAACAAGTTAATGCTTTTGCAGCGCAAGTTCCAGGAAAACATGTCCAGTTTGGGGGTGTGAAACGTAAAAGAGGAGTAGATGAAGGTAATTGGAGGAAAAAAAGTATTTTTTACGAGCTTGAGTATTGATGTACAAACAAATTAAAACACAATATAGATGTCCTGCATGTTGAGAAGAATGTGTGTGATAGTCTCCTTGGCACCATCTTAGACAATGATAAATCTAAGGATACCACTAATGCCAGGCATGATTTGAAAAAGATGGGTGTGAGAGAATCATTGTGGATTTATGAAGATGAGAATGGGAAGCTGATGAAGCCGCACGCTCCTTATGTGTTAACTCCGGCGCAGAGGCAACAATTTTTTCAGTTTATAAAAGGAGTTAGATTTCCAGATGGCTTTTGTTAAAATTTGAAGAAGAAAGTGTCCGAGAATGATACAAATATTCTTGGGTTGAAGTCACACAATTGTCATGTAATAATGCAACGATTACTTTCTCTCGGTGTTCACAAGTTTCTTCCAAAATCTATATTGACCACTATTACAGAATTGTGCAATTTCTTTAGGCAAATATGTTCGAGGACTTTAAATGTTAAAGATATGGAGGAAGCACAAAATGATCTTATTCAGATATTGTGCAAGATGGAGTTGATTTTTCCTCCAGCTTTTTTTGACACAATGATTCATTTGGTATTACATTTTCCAGAAGAAGCTATATTGGGTGGCCCGGTATTTATGAGGTGGATGTATCCTTTTGAAAGGTACATGAAAAAATTAAAGAATTATGTGGGAAATAAAGCTCACTCTGAAGGGTCGATCACCGAAGGCTATGTTGCAGATAAGGCTTTGACCTTTTGTTCAATGTATTTCAAAGAAATTGAAACGAGATTTAACCGTCTTGATCGAAATGAAGATGCAACTTATATCCCACGAAACCGTACAATTTGCCAATCTCAATGCCGTCCACTCACAAAGGGAACTTTGAAGCCTCTCAATCATAACACTCGTGAAATAGATGAGTGGTTCATACTTGAGAATTCTCCTGAAATTGAGCCTTATTTAGAGTAAGTTTATTCCCTTATAAATTAGAACATGTGTGGTTATTATCAATTTTTTGTTATCAAGAATCGTAACACTATTCTAATTAACAGCGAACACCTACAAGAGATTAGTCAAAAATACCCAGATGGTGATCATGATCGTTTGCATAGAAAAAAATTTCGTTCGTGGTTTCATAAGAAGGTAGCTTTGAACTTTGAACATTCATTTTATTAATGATATATTTTGTGAATCTAATACCATTTTATGTATTTAGATATATGACTTGCACAAGCTTAGGTCTTTGGAAAATGGTGATGAATTGTTAGCTTTAGCATCTGGGTCAGATCATTTGTCAACCTATTACCAAGGTTGTATAGTCAATGGTGTTCGATTTATTGCACACGAACGAGATAAAAAGCGCACCACACAGAATAGTGGAGTGTCTGTTGCCGGAACAGAAGGTTTTAATTATTACGGCACGCTTGAAGAAGTAGTGACACTATCTTTCACTAGTGCATATTCAGTGGCATTATTTCGGTGCAAATGGTTTAATACAAATCCAAGAATGAAGAAAACAGTCATTGAAAATAATATCACCAGTATAAACGTCAATGGTGAATGGTACAAAGATGAGCCGTACATACTTGCTACTCAAGCTAAGCAAGTTTTCTATCTCGATGATTTACTTAGAGGTCGTGATTGGAAAGTTGTAGAAGATGTGAATCATCGCAGATTTGGGACATTAAGGACAATTCTGATGAGGTTAATGATGTTATTGATGTTGTACATGAAACAAGTTCATCAAATTTTGTGTTGACTGTGGACCTCGGAGAGTTGATTATGCAATCTGATCAACCTGCTGCATATGTTGGAGCTAATGAAGAGGGTGACAACGAAGCTGATATGTCAGGACATGAGGAAGTCGCAGATGCAGAGGATGAATTGTTAGTTGAGCCTTGTGAAGATGAAAATGTGTCTCCGATTACTGATGGAAATGATAGTGATTACTCTATTTAGTTTTTCTATTTGTGTAACAGAACTATATATTTAAATATAATAAAAAAAAATTGTAATTATTATTATTATGAATTGAATGTGATATACTTCTATTTTAATGCTAATTACTAACTAATAAATTTTAAACTGAAGTATAATGTCAACTGATATAGCAACTTATCACGGCGGAGATGGTGGGGGTCAAGACCCGCCAGATCCTTCTAGTGTACCATCATCTTGCGAGTCAGGTTAAATATTGCATATCAAAATTATTTTTAGAAATTATATTGTTAGAGAAATATAACATCAATACTAATACTGGTTATTGTTAATAAATTTTAAAGCCCCGCCGACGAGAAGAAAAGGTCGTGGCCTTGCTAGTAATAATGTCTTTGAAGAACGAAGGAAAAAATCCGGGAAACCATTGGATCTAGAGCTTGATCCTGTGATGAACAAAGTGGTTGAGCAGGAGGATCAAGATTTTATTCGCATGTTGGGCACTCTAGTTACCATTTTGTGTTCGGGACATTACTTGGATTTTGCTGATGTACCTCAACAGTTTAAGGATCAAGTACTTGATCGTATGAGGGTAAAAAAACTACAAATCTTGTACTTTTCACTATTTATTTCCATTATTTACAAAGTCATCTAATTTTGTTCTTAATGCAGTATTACTATAATATAGACGGTCATCCACAACGTGAGTCAGTTTTGGCAACTGTCAACAAGGAGATGGGCGAAAGATATCGCGAGAGAAAGAACAATAGACATAAACACTTCAAAAGTCATTATGCTGGACCAAAAGATTTGGAGAATGTCCTCTCTAAGCCACCTGACCATTGCACTAAGGAGGCTTGGCAGAATATTTGTGAATTGTTTTTTAGCGAAAGATTTTTGGCTCGTTCCGCTAAAAATCAAGCAAACAGAAAATAAATGAAGTATGTAACAACACAAGGCACAAAGTCATTGGCAGCTAAGCGTCACCAATATGTAAGTGAATATGTTAATTTAATTTTATAAAATAACACATTCTAAAACATTTTGTTTACATTTGTATAGGAGAACCCAGATGCGCATGTTGTTGATACTTGGTGGATGCTCATATGAAAAAATCGACAAAATCTTTTGTCAATGAGGCAGCTCAACAAGATTATGTAAGTGAATAGTATTGTTTTCTTGTTTCTAATGTTTCTAATTTTTGTTTATAATGTTATCTTTATACAGGAAAAAATGGCGGCAGAGGTTCAGAGGTCACAGCTTGAGAGGCAGAGTCAACAACAGAGTGAGGCATCTCTTAATGTATCTGGCGTTGATTCGTCCCCGGTCGATCAATACGAGATACTAAGTAAAGTACTCGGGGAGAGATCTGACTACCAAAGAGGAGTGGGTTATAGGGCGAAAGGGAAGGCAAGAAAGACAACCTCTAGCTCTACAGATCAAAGTCAGTCCCAAGCAAATACCGCTGCTACGCCTAATGAAGATATGACTACTATGGCTCTGATGATGAAGGCAATGCGTGAGACGCTTCAAATGGTGGTACCTGAGCAACCCAGTAATCTGTATGACCCACAGTTTGACAGTTTTCTGCAGAGGTATTTGCCACCACAATCCAAAGGTGGTTCGTCTTCTCAGAGTAACACTGCCAATCCTGATCTTCATACACCACCATAGCAGCAGTACCAGCCTCCTTCACAGTATCCGCCACAGCAGCAGTTTCAGCCTCATCCACAGTATCCGCCACATGTGTCGTCGCAACAACCTCCTCAGTATCAAAACCAATACATTTTTGGACGCTCTTACCAGTCTCCTCCACTATATTTTAGCTTTATCGATTTTCAAGAAGGATCGATGCAGCCTTCGCTACCTAATGTTAGGTATAAGGAGGTTGGAGGTTCGTCGCAGCAACCATATGTGAGATATGGTGAGTTTGGGGGCAGGTCGCAGCCACAGCCTCGAGATTAGTTTGGGGACCTCACGCTCGGACGATCATCACAGCCACCTTATATTCTTTCACCGCCACAGCCACAGCCGTCGCCCTCACCGCCACAGCCACAGCCACACCAAAATGTTGAAGATGAGGACAATTTCAATATTAATCTTAATGATTTTATTTAGTTATTAGTTTATGTATTTTGACTGAATTAATACTGTATTTATTTTTAATGACAATAGCGATATTAGCTAGGTTGATAAATATTAAAACTATTCACATTAATTTTAATGTTAGTTATGTTTAAATTAATTAAATGCTTATTTTGTTAAATTTTATTATGAATTATTTTTAAAAATAATTAAATTTAATAAATATTAATTTATTTCAAATCAATTTTAAAATATATTATAAAAACAATATTAGCGGCAGACCCCGCGGCTAATAATAATGCATCTGACAAAGATATTAGCGGCAGGCTCTGCCGCTAATAATATTATATCAGCGACTGGTGTGTCGGTCCACCGCTAATAAGCATTAATAGCAACAAATAATTAGCGGCGGATGTCACACTTATTAGCGGCGGAGGACCCCGCCACTGTGGTCAATTCTTGTAGTGAAAATAAATGTTAGTATTTTGACAGTATGATTTTGGTACTATATCACAACGTTGATGACATAATTGTGATAAGGTTCTAAAAATATGATTATTTTAGAAAAGTTAGCCAATTAAATCCACAACCCAAAAAATCTATAATTATTAGAACTGATAATGGTGTATGATATCCTAAAATATCTTCTTGCATGAACATACACAAGGGCAGATTATGAGTCTTTGGGTGATCTGCTTAGTTATACCGCGAGTGAATAGAAAAGAAAAAAAAAATAAAGATCAATCAGTGAGTAGTCAAACTTTTCTTGCAATCCTTCAATAATATATAAATAATTTTAAGTATATCTTTAGATTACATATAAAGAGAGAAAATAAAGAAAAATAAAACAATTGCAACTCACACAGTCGTATAAACACAAATATATATATATATATATATATTTAAGTAAAACTCATTCAAGTACCTATTTGCACACATTCCATATTTAAAGTGATAGGCACAAATTTAAATACCAATTTCACACAAATTTCTAAATGTATAACTCAAAATGAAATTGAAATATTCAAAACCCATTGTAACGCCTCACGTCACTATGGTTGCTTCCTGGAATGACGACTAGCCGTACAAACCAACACGAGTCTTTCCAGCGTGCTTTATCCTCACTCGCACGCTTCCTGGGAAAACTTCCCAGGAGGTCACCCATCATAAGATTGCTACAGGTCAAGCACGCTTAACTTTGGAGTTCTCAAGTGATGGGCTACCGAAAAAAAGATACATCTTATTGGCATTGGTAGTACCCATCAATCCATTTAAGCCATCTTCAACTATGTAGTCTCATACCTACACATTCTTAGAATCACCACACTTAACCTTCCCCAGGCGGTGTGGGATTGCACAGCTTTACCCGGTCTTTCCCCCTACAGATCACGGGATACTGACTGTCACAGGAGAGCCCATCGTGGGACGTGGGCAAAGCTGTAAAGCTGGCGGTAAAGCTGTGCAATCCCACATCGCCTGGGGAAGGTTAAGTGTGGTGATTCTAAGACTGTGTAGGTATGGGACTACATAGTTGAAGAGGGCTTAAATGGATTGATGGGTACTGCCTATGCCAACAAGATGCATCTTCTTTTCGGTGGCCCATCACTTGAGAACTCCAAAGTTAAGCGTACTTGACCTGGAGCAAACTTATGATGGGTGACCTCCTGGGAAGTTTTCCTAGAAAGCGTGCGAGTGAGGACAAAGCACGCTGGAAAGACTCGTGTTGGTTTGTAGGGTCAGTCGTCATTCCAGGAAGCAACCATAGTGACGTGGGGTGTTACACCCATTGCACAAATTTACCTATGCAAATCTAGCCCATTTTCAGCTACCTCTGCAAGCCCTTCTCCCACCTGAGCGAGCCTACCCCATTTCTAGGCACCTCTGCGAGCCTAACTCCGTCCTCCATGAATGACGACAACGAACTTCGCAAGCCCAGTCCTATCTTGCACGAGCGACAACGATGAACTCTCAAAGGCAGCTTCTAACCTATGTGGATGGCAACGATATGCTCTGTGAGATGGTGCCGAAAGAGAGGTAGAAGAGAAAGAAAAAGAGAGAGAGAGTGAGATCGTGGGAGATAGGGAAGAAGGAGGCGGCTAGGTTGTGAGTGGG
This sequence comes from Humulus lupulus, assembly GCF_963169125.1. Taxonomy (NCBI): domain Eukaryota; kingdom Viridiplantae; phylum Streptophyta; class Magnoliopsida; order Rosales; family Cannabaceae; genus Humulus; species Humulus lupulus. The sequence continues at coordinate 28,204,973 of NC_084795.1, forward strand.
AAGAAAATGGAGCCAAAGTGTGGAGAGAGAGAAAATAAGGTTTTAGAGAGAATAGGGTTTAGTTTTAAAAATAATAATTACTTTTTTTATATAAATATATATATAAACGTTGGAAGGAAGTAATAACTTGATCAGAGTTTTTATATAAATATATATATATTACAAACTACGTCTCCCTAAGGAGACTTCACATGTGTCTAACGTCTTCTTACGGGAGACGTGCCATATTTTTCAAATTTCACAATTTTAACGTCTCACATATGTTTTAATGAATTATAAATTTAGTCATAAATAAAAACTTTCAATGTCTCCAAACATAAGACATTAAAGATCCCTTCAAATTTTTAATGTCTTACACTTATTGTGTAAGACATCATAGGGAGTCATTAAAAGTAAAAATTGTTGTACTACATAGCTTTTCTTGCTGGGCGTTATCTCACGGGTACTCTGTGTTGCAGGTAAAGGTATAAGCGTAGTTGATGAGGCGATGAGTTGGAGCCGACTCAGTCAGATGTGTGCATGTCGTGATTGGTTGACTTGGGGGTCAAGGGGTTGCTACTTACGTATTATTGTTGTAAAGGTTTTAACCTTTGATTTATGTTGCGTCGTAAACATGTATTTTACTTGTGTCGTGCATGTAAAACATGATTTATTTAAAATATTGAGATCTCAAGTTGCATGTTTTGTAAAAGGTGTTAATTCATGTTTACTTCAATTAAAGTTTTGTTTTTCTTAAATAGATTCATGTAAACATTAATTTACTTAAACATGGAGTATTTAGTAAATTAATGGGTTTTAAGTCGGGTCATTACAACATGTTCATGACTATTTATATGTAGATGACATGGTCAAAAGATTATTAGCGTTATAACTCACAGTTGTAGATGACATGCTCATGACTGCAGTGACAAGGCTTTCCTAATTTTATGTACTGAAAAACACATTTTTATGTGAATTGTTAGGTGCCTAAAGTGTATTTAGTTAGTTTGAATCATCGTTGTCATGTATAATGGACATGAAAGGTTTGCTATTTGTTGTTGAATACATGCATATTATGGATCACTCTTTGATATTATGTGTGCACCCTCGTTTGGCTTAAAATGCCATAATGATGCAAGCCAATAACTTAGTCTCGATATTATATTTCGAGTGGATCCATACTGGTAGTTATCTCCAAACTTTGTGAATCTTCGATGTCTCGTTATGTATTATATTTGTATCCTATCGATGCAATATGATGCATAATTAGTTTATAGGCATTTTTGTTTCTTGAGATTCATGTGTATCGACATTATTGTTTAGTGAGCACATATTGGTGTAATTATGTAGTCCAAGTGGGAGAATGTTATAATATTTTATATGAACTGACATAATTAGGTGTTGCTCGCTCAGTGTCATTATTAACATATAAGAATGATTGCATAATCACTATTGCATGGTTTTACAATCGAACCATAATGGGATAGACATAACATACTAACACACTTGGGGCCAATAGACACACTCTAAAACGTCTTTGGCCAGCCCATTGGGCAAAGACAACCAATTCTCTCTTCATTGGGTATATAGGCCTAATAGGCTCATTATAACTCATAAAAGGGGGTTATTCCCTTTTATTTTTGTGCAATGTGTATGTGATGTACGTTGGTGCCTTAGAAAGAAGGAGAAGAGTAGTATCCATAGACACTCCTTGCACCATTTCTTAATTTCTTTCTTCTCTTGGCAGATTTTATTGAGGAGCAAGAGTCAATCATCATGACCATAGTTAAAAGGCTGGTATCTCTCCTATGTACTAGATTGGTATGTTTCAAGTTCTAATGAGGATAATATAAGATGATAGATGAGTTATTAATGGTTATTATGCTCATTATTATGTTGCAAATCTAACAGTACTCCCATGGAGGTCTCTATTGTGTTGGAATTGCTGGTCTCTGAACTGAACAATGAGCCTTGGAAAGGAAAGATCATCACTTTCAGCGAGTTCCCATAACTGCACATCATCGAAGGCAGCGATCTTGAATCCAAGACTAACTTCATGAAAACAATGGAGTGGGGAATGAACACTGATTTTTCAGAAAGTGTTTGTTCAAATTCATCAAGTGGCGGAGAATGGAAAGCTAAGAGCGGAAGACATGGTGAAGAGGGTGTTTGTGTTTAGTGTCATGGAGTTTGACAAAGTATGTTTGAATAGTTGGGAGACAAACTATGAGGTGATAAGGAGGAAGTTTAGGGAGAAAGGGTATGAGAAAGCGATGCCAGAGACAATGCTCTGGAACTTGAGGGACTCAAGATTGACGCCGGTGATGGGGAGCCAGAAAGGGGTGGCTTTGGTGAGTGGGTTCTCCAAGAATTTGATGAAGATTTTTTTAGATAATAGTAGAGAGATTGATCGAGAGTGCGTAATGGAGGTTGCCATATCCGGGGAAGTGTACCGGAAACTGTTAGCGGTGGACTAATTTGCTATGTATGTTGACGATAATCTTGTAACCAATCATATTCAAATATTATACCAATATTAGTTTCTATTTTAACTGTTTTATTTGTTGGTACGTGAAATATAATTTAAAATACCCAACTTTGTAGGGATTTCTTTTAGATCTTATGAAATTGAGATTCATAATTAATAAAATAAACTTAATACTACAAATTATTCTTATCTTGTTTTGTTATTTGACACTTTAAGGGTGCCTAACATCAAAGGAGTTGGCACCTTATAATTAGTTAACAATACCTCATAATAATTATTAAATTCAAATATATAGGACTCAATATTAGATTACACCAATAACAACATGTCACTCCTTTGTCGCGTATCAATTCTCTTTATGTCAAATTATCAGCTAATTTAAGGAAGAGTGAAAAAGCTGCAAAAATCAAAAAAAAGGGAAGAGTGGGAAATTTTGTTTATTTCTAAAACACTTAACCATGTCACATTTAATTGGCATAATTAAGGCCAACTGAATAAAATGGCTTAAGTTAAAGGAAGAGTAAACGATGAAGGCTAAAATGAAAAAGTATATAATGCTAATTTGATGTAAACATTACTGTATATGATTGGCATTTTAAAGGAATTACCCAAGGTGATCTTCATTTTAAGGTAAACCAACCTTATCCAAGAATGAGTTAGAAAAGCTTTGTGGGCTACTCTGGCATGGTTGTTGTTTGGTCTTTAGATTACATTAAATGGATGTTACGTCCTTGATTTCAGAGTCGCAGCGGAGATGGGGTTAGCATTGCTGGCTGGGATCCTGATAATAATAAATGTCAATGCTGCTGTTGACACTCAGAATGAGTAACAAAAATAATATTTTAATTTAGTAGAAGACTGAAAGAAATAACAAATAGGACAAAGAATTTAAGTCTGTTCCTTAACTCACATTTCAGTTGGCCATAATTTTGAATGGGTTAACACATTTCCTTAACTCACAACAAAGTACTTTATTATTGTCGTTTACCATCGATGTCTCTTCTATTATTGTCGTTTTATAAAATGGAGGAGCACTCTTTTGGGAATTAAAAGGATCATCTGGAGTTCTTAAACATTTTATAGCCTTAGCTAATTGCATTGTGCTGAGAAAGTAGTTAACACATTAAGTCGATTAAAATTTAAAAAGCTCTAACAATCAATAATTTAATGAATGATGGAAGATCCATCAAAAGCAACGTCAGTAGTATAGACCAAGCAAAATACAATAATACATTAGACATAGTTACTAGAAAACCCAAATATAAGAATGCAACAGACAAAATGTCAAGAAGTTATTATAGTAAAGAGAGAGCAGGTAGTAGAATTTTTATTCATAATAATTTAATAAGCAGTTTATTACTACACGCAACACTGCTCCAGTAAACAGCAGCAACATAGCCCACCCAAGCTGTAATACAGTGAATTAGCAAACACTAATAGATGTATATAAGAATGGAAAACCATAATTACTACTTAATTCTAACAAACTGAGAGAGAGAGAGAGAGAGCATACCAGGCTTTGAGGAAGGAACAGCAGCCAGAGTCAGAGTGGTCCTCATTTTCTATAGTGGGAGGAGGAGGAAGAGGAGGAGGTGGTGGTGGTGGTGGACCTGGTGGTGGCAGTGGTGGAGGATACTCTTCCCCATAAAAGTAATCCTGGTAGCTTTGTTGTGGTGGTGGTGGGGGTGGGGGTGGTGGTGGTGAAAGCGGCGGTGGGTATGCTGCTGCTTGTTGCCCTGAAATATATTTATTGCATGATTCATGTAAATTTCATTAAGAAGCTTAATTAGCTATAGGTAGAACCATGCAAATTGATTGGTGAAAAATCCAATAAAGATGAAAACTTGCCTGGTGGTGGGAAAGCCTCATCATCAGGAACACGCTGGTAGCTCATCTTTTGAGTTGATTGATTGGGTTTCACCACTCGGAAAACGGAGCAAACTAAACTATTATTAAGTTATACAAGTAGGTAGAGGAGTTGGAAAACTAATAATTAAGCCCCTTACCTTTATATTTCTGTAAGGCTATTATTGTACTTTGCACAAGTCTATAACTATAAGACAGTGAATTGAGAAGACCCAACCAACATTCATAAGGATCACCTACCTCTCCTCCTAACATTATTTAGTCTCGGCTACTCATCTTAGCTAACTTAACATATATATATATATATATATATATATACAAAGAGAAAACATCAAAGGAACCTTCATTTGTTATATATGTTTATTACAATCTTTTACTTTCCCTTTGGTTCTAATATAATTATTTTGTAAACTTTGGCTTTGACATAATGCTTTCTACTTTTAATATTTCTAGTTAACTTTAACAGAATATTTTAAATATTTAATGTAATATATTTTTAAAATTAATTAATATATATTTAATAATTATATTAATATAAATTCAAATTCAAATATAAATTTAAATATTATAAATATCATTATTATAATAAAATATATTATAAAACTAAATATTTAATAATTATATTTATATAAATTTAAATATTATTATGATAATAATATATATTCTTAATTGTTTACAAATTATATTAATATGAATTCAAATATTATAAAATATTATTATTATAATAATACTTATATTAATATAAATTTAAATATTATAAAATATTATTATAATAATAATAATATATAATTCTTAATTTTTATTAAAAAAATTATCATTTTTTTTTATGTTTAAAAGGTTATCATATTAATTTATATCCTACTATATACTAAGGAAGGATATACCCTTTTAGTAAAATTCTAATGATTATTTCACCTATTTCCATATGTATCCTTTTTTTTCTACTGTCTTTTACTTATAATTATTATGACACTATACATAAATGTATATATGCTTCTAACAAATATCTTATTTCCATTACCAAATATTTTTTTTATTTTTTTGTCTTTTACCACTTGGAGAAAAGTGTCCAATCCAAGTATTATATCTATCAAATTAGTGCTTTCTTTTCTTTTCTTTCTTATTTTTCTTTTTATTTGGGAAAACTATCTAATATGACAAATATATATAAATATATATATATTAAAATAGAATTTCATTTTTGTCATTTAGCTTATTTTTTTGTGAAGACTTATTTATTTTAAATTTTAATTAGTGAAATCATTAATTATCAAAATATTTTTTTTTATAAGAATTGTCATCATGAGTATAAAATGTGACAAAAACTATACATGCACATTCATTAACGTATAGTATAATTATTAAATACTCTTTACAAGTTAGTTTAGTTAAATTTCTTCTAAGTTATTCAATGAAAAATAAGACAAAAAAAGATTAATATAAATTCACTACTATACAAACTATTTCGTAACAATTTACGCATATTTAGTTTTGTTTAATTTTATAATTTTAGATTTTCATAATCTAAGATGTAATACAAGAGCTTGAGTAAAGAAAGAAAAGAAGGTGGATGATAGTTTGTTGAAAATAAATTATGAATGAGCAAAGTGAGAATGATATATTTTATGAGTTTAAAATGTGTTAAATAAAAATAAATTTCTTTAATCAATTTAAAATGAGGTTAACTTTAAACAAAAAAAAAACATAAATGAGAATAAGTTTAGTTTGGAGATATAACATTATTTTGGGTATCAAGTACATGTAAATATATATAGTTTTGAAGATAATGTAATTACTAATAAAATAGATTTTGGCATTAAAATTATTATTTTTTATAAAAAAAATATGACAGCAACAATGTTTTGGTTTAATTTTTTTATTTAATATGTTTATATTATTCTTTTATATATAATATTATTTATTTATTTTAAATTTATATAACAATGATATAAATTTAATAAAAATAATTAATAAAATTTTATAAATAAAATCAAACAAATGTGAATATGGAATGTTGTCTGTATGTAGTACAATAATAAGTGTATGGTAGAAACCTAATCCACTATAATAATATTTAATTATCAGATAGTTTATTAGACTGGAGACGAGATTTGTTAGTGAAAAATCACATGACATATAAAATGAAATTGTGAATGAGGAGCAAAATGACAAAGCAAAAAAGGTCCTTTTTTTTTTCTATCAATACCAACCTAATATAAAATTAGAATTTTGTCTCACTGGCTAAAATCTAGTGTAGTGTTTATCCATCTTTTTTAATATATATTAATATTTTAGAGATAAATTTATAATATTAATAACAAGAATAATTAGTATTTTTATCCTTAAAACTTCAGATTGTGTTCTCTAAAATATATGACATTGTTGAAAACGTCTCATGAATTATATTATTTATAGAAATCTAGTCTTTTCGTTACATTTTGTCGTTTAAACAATATGACATTGTAAATTTTGATATATTATTGTCACGTATAGAATAATTAACATTTTTACTCCTGAATTTTGACCATTATCAAATCTTATCATTTTTTATTAGAAAAATTAATTACAAAATTTAAAAAAAATCACTTTTTGTATTATTCTTTAAAAATTAATTTAAACCTAATAGATTTTAAAAAAAAAATTCAAAAATTAAAATTAAAACAGTAACATTAAAAAAGCATTAAATCTTAAAAAAAATCTTATTATTAGTTCAAATTTATAATAATTAAATATATAAAAATTCAAAGTTTATATGAAATTACAATCTAATACCAAATAAATATACATTCTTTGTCGAAAAAACAAAAACAAAATATACATTTAAATTCAAATCAAATTATACTCATTTTCTTTATTTTACAAAAGAAGAAAAAAATTATAAGAAAATAAAACGATTGGAGCCTGTTGACGCCGTTTTTCGTCAACAGTGAAAGAAGAGCACGTAAACAACAAACAGTAATGACCAATTAAAAAATAACAACACAAAACACGATTTTTACGTGGTTCAGCAGTTAAATCTGCCTAGTCCACGAGTCTCTGTTATTAAACTCAAGATTATCTCTGAAAATTCTTAAGCATGAATTCTTCAGAGTTTTCTCTCAAGGTTCAGAATTTCGGTCCATTACAATGGTGCACGACTTCTCTATTTATAGAGAAGGATGCAGAATATTATCCCACATATTTTGGGTAGTTACTCTTTTTGTGTAAATAAATTAAATTGCTTTAAATGCCTGCAATCCGATATAAAATGAAACGTCCCCTGAAGACCAGGGGGCATATAACTAATCGAATAATATCCCATGATTTTATGGGATTTACAATAGTAAATGCAGAGCACGCCCCTTATAAACAACACTTATAGATATTCAAAGTCATTATCATATATCTCCAAGGCCTTAATCTCCCAGATTTCTCATCAGCTTTCGAGCTAATGACATCTCCTGAGGTCACATGGCTTCGAGATCGTACGTACGTCAGGCTCGGAGTCCCTGATCCGAGGTCATTCCTGAGGATAGAGGCGTCTCGGGAGCTACCTTTCGAGATCGTGAACGTTTCGAGGCCACCACATTCGAGGTCGTCTCGAGTCTTGCAGGCTCGATATTTAATCCTAGAGCATACTTCGAACTTTACGGGTTCATTCGCTGCGAATCCAGCTTTCGAGGTCACATTTAACATGGCTCGAAATCTGGGTATAACATCTTGCCCCCTCAAAAGTATTTGTTCGAATCCTAAGAGAAGGAAACTTTTGAACTACTTTCTTCGGGAACCGTACCGTCATACTCCTGAAAATGGACATGCGTCAGTTGGGCATTGCTCACTTATGATACTTGAGTACCTTGGAAACATGCCCACGATCATTCGTCTGCCACCTTTTCGGTACCATCTTATCAGTAATCCCCATCCGTTGGATCTTGCAAGGATTTCATTCAACGCTCCAGATTAATCTCCTTTTTCCATCTATATATATATAAGACCCCATTCATCATCTTCTTTTTTATTTTCGTTCATCAGGAGCAAGAAAAGGACGAAACCAGAGGCCATCTTAGAAAACTTCTATCTCGTGCATGTTCTCTCAGCCAAAAAAGCAAAGAACCTCCGGTTTGCTCGAGTCCGTGAGTTCATATTTGCAGCCTCTCCTTCAGTCAGCAATTTCTCTGCAATCGCCATTATTGTGTAAGTGTGCAATCTTTGTTTTCCCTTTTGCCAGTTTTTGTTCGTATTGTTCTTGATGTGTCTTCGAATGTACTAGTTTATTTTCTTAGCATAATACGTTAGGGGATTTTTATCCGATATGCTCTTATGTCTTTTTTAGATTTCCATACTGAATTTACATCACTGGTTCATACCCAGTTTTGATGTTTGAGCAAGATTCCTGTTTTCTGGGTTTTAAAATTTTAAGAGACGTTTCTTGTACACCAAGATTTCGGGTAAAAAACCTTGGCTTTGACAAATGCACGAAACCCAAGGCTGCCTTTTCTGGTTATCCGCCACTCTTTTTCCCCCAATTTTCGGGATTTTCAAAAAATTATCCACTCTCCTCCCTTTCTCGTGGAACGCACGTCCTGACTCTTTAATAAGGGTCTTAATATATGGCTTGTTTTGTTCCTAGACTCTGAGCTCGTCCTATTGAACTCGTAATTCTTGTATGCATGGCCCTCACCATTTTTTCTTTCTCGCTAGATGTCACAGAATCTGGAAAGACGGTGGGGGTCGTTGCTGGCAATCCCTTACGAGCCAAAAACCCCGAGCCCAGAATCGATGTTCGCCCGGAATCAACGTCGGATACGGGAGTACGAGCTTGCGCACGAGCAGGAGGATATTCGAGCTCATTATCGCCGCCAAATAGACGAGGTCATAGAGAAGAAGAGGAGAATTCTTCGGGAGGCTCTTTATCCAGAGTCCAACTCAGGGCCTAGGCCGATTCCCCTCGACCCTGCACTAAAGGTCACTGTCGCATTCAATCCAGGAGAACTTCAATTTTCACTAATGGGGGAACCTTCTTCCTCACAGCCGAGGAAAGAAATGTTCAAGGCGAGCACTATTGGAGCTCGGTTACCTCGACTAGTCAGATAATTGACATCTTGGCCCACCATGGCCTCGGCTTGTCAGGTTCTTTGAAGTGTTGAGCTCCGGCCGACCACGAACGGAGTTGTTTCGCCCCTGGGGGCCGCGACGCCAAACTAAAATACGCGGCATGGAGCCAGGAACACATGAGAGCGGGGGCACTGTTGCCTTTGAAGCCTTTTTTCAAGGACTTCACAGATTTCGTTGGGTTGGCTCCGTTCCAGCTCAACACCAATTCTTACAGGGTGCTGTCTTCCCTGAGGTCGCTATACAACGAGCTGTCGTGGGAAGGGCCTTCGCCTCAAGAGATTTTATATCTCTTTTGTCTGAAAAGCAACCCCTCCCGAGCTCGGGGAGGAGATGGCTTTTATTAGAGCTATCCCAAAGAGAAGAAGGTCTTTGAAGATCTTCCCAATCATCCGCCTGATTTCAAAAAGGCCTTCTTCTGGACAGACGATCTGTCCCCGTCTCGACGCTACTCGTTCAGATGGATTCGTAAGTATTCCCGTTATCTTTATCTCTGTGCTCGATATTTTAGCTCTTAGATCCGTACTTAGTTGAAATGTATCTTGCTTTTCAGCCAATTTTCAGCATCCCACTCCTGACAAGACAATGAAGGGACATAAGGAGACCCTGCTCCAACTCCCTCATGGTAGGAGGTCTCTCCTGTACCTTTTACATGAGGATAAGCTCCGAAAATGCGGACTTTTGGGGGAGGGCCAGTCTACCTCTGACTGGTCCAATAAAAAGTATGAGCACTGGGAGCAGGTGCCGCTGCCCACAAGCGTCCTCCCTCCGAGGAGAGAGGTGAGGTCCCCACTTCCAGTTCGCATAAGGAGTCCGCCGTCGGGGAACGAGGCTAATGACGAAGCCTCGAGCTCAGACTCGGATGAAGGTAAAGCCCTCCATACTTCGAGAATGTGGTCCCCCACCTTACTAAGGCATAAGCCCAATAGGTTAGTCTCATGCCCACATGATAGATACCACTTCTACATATGGAGTTGGGTAGACGACTGTGTCCATAGGTTTGATAGTGGGCTCGGGAAGTATGACACCATGTATACTTCGGACGAGGTGTGGAACGGGATAGCTGTCCAATACGAGACCAACGATTATAGGGACCTTTCGAGGTTATCACCCACCTATAGGGAAGGTACTCCCCCTGATTCTTTTGAAGATGGCGGAATTTCATGGTCCCCGAGCTCTAGTTCGGGGAAGAGTTCCAGTTAGGTCTTTTCTTCACTTGGTTTTTTTTTTTCCAAGCTTATTATCATTATGTCTTTCTCTGATTGGAACTGTGCAGGTGCCATGGACTCCGACCTCGACGCTGTGCTTTATAGCGATGAGGGATCCGGAGCTCAGAAGAGTAAACGTCCGAGAATCCCGCGGAGGTCCGACCGACCACCCAAGATCCCCAGACGCCACGAGAAGACCCCAACGGCCCAGACTACTGCGAGCACAACCGAGGAACCGATTGTCCAGGTTGATGCATCTGGCTCAACCGTGCCCATCTCGCTTCCTCCGACCGATACTCAAATAACAGTTGGTCGGCCCCCAAAGAAACCTTCTGTCTCCAGGGTTTAGCTGCCGACGGCCCGACCTCATATTGAGGAGTTCGTGCTTGATGGCGCCGCTGTGACCCAAGGGGCTGTGCTCAGCTCGGATGTCCTCTCTCGAGTGGGTCAGAGCTTTTCAGGCTTCGGCGCCGACCATTAGGATCTTGTGCACAAGGCCTCGGACTGCAATACTCTTTATGATAAGAGTATCGAAATCACCACCGCAGTAGCCTTCGCAACTCTCCTTTAAGTGTTTGTGCCTCAACTCGCGATCTAATTCGTTCTTTGTATTTCAGGCCCTTGTCGTTTCAGCACAGCTTAACTATAAGCTGACCAACGAGGTGCACACGAGGATGTCTCTGGCCCAAAATTCGAAGGATCTCCAGCTTAAGATGGCTGATGAACTCAAAGACTCGAAGTCCGAACTTGAAAAAATGAATACCCGTCTCGTGGAGCTGGAGAAGATGAATGCCGAGCTTGAACAGGCGAAGACTCGTCTTGAGAAGGCTAATGCTAAGCTCGAAGAGGAGAAATCTGCTACCTTCGACATCATGGAGAGCGAGAAGGTCCGCCTCCTGGACGAGTTTAAAGAGCAGAAGGAGAAAGCGATCGACCAAGCCATGTACAAAATTTGGGCTGATAATGCCGACCTCGACACCAGCTTCCTGGGTCCTCTCGAGGCCAAGTATGTTGAGCGGTGGAATGCCCGTCTTGAGGCAAGTGAAGCTGCTCAGAAGGATAGTCATGCTATTCGTCCTGGGGGGTCCGGTGTTACTGATGCTGAGAAGGCCAAGGAGACTCCTCCTTCTTAAATCTGATCTCGGGGAAATCACTTATTGGGGCTGCGTCCCCTTATTTTTGTAACTATTTTAATTTATGTCCATGGGGCTGATACAATTTCTTTTAACATTGACTTTTATATGCTTTACATTTCTTGGCTCGAAATATTTTGCACATTTTATATGGATGAATCATTTATGTTTATTTATTCATACAAACATATTGTGGATTTAGGCTCGAAACTCGATGCATTCATGCATTGTTTGTTCAAATTATCCGTTCCCGACCTCGTTATTCATCAAAGTCGGATGTTACTTTAACCATGAACTCGAAAGTACTTGTATGGTATGTAACGTGAATGGTTTGGTTATATCTTTTTTTTTTTTTGCTTAGTTACTTTTCCTCATCCTTGGTTTTTATTCCAAGGTTAAGAGTTTGAAACTATTTTTCTTTAAGATATTCCAGCCTCGATCTTGACTTATCCCGAAGTAGGTTTGGGTTCCTACTTATCTTCGATTAGTTTTTTTGGCTGGTTTGTTCCAAACCTGTTAAGTTTGCACATCTGGTTAACTCCAAACGTTTTCTATTTTTGATAATTCGGTTATGTCCGAACTATCTAAGCTCGCGTATCTGGTTATATCCAAATACTTCATGTTTTTTATAACTCGGTTGTGTCCGAACTATCTAAGCTCGCGTATCTGGTTATATCCAAATACTTCATGTTTTTGATAACTCGGTTGTATCCGAACTATCTAAGCTCGCGTATCTGGTTATATCCAAATACTTCATGTTTTTGATAACTCGGGTGTGTCCGAACTATCTAAGCTCGCGTATCTGGTTATATCCAAATACTTCATGTTTTTGATAACTCGGTTGTGTCCAAACTATCTAAGCTTGAGTATCTGGTTATATCCAAATACTTCATGTTTTTGATAACTCGGTTGTGTCCGAACTATCTAAGCTCGCGTATCTGGTTATATCCAAATACTTCATGTTATTGATAATTCGGTTATGTCCGAACTATCTAAGCTCGCGCATCTGGTTATATCCAAATACTTTATTTATTTTTTATTTTTTAAGCTGATGGTATATATACCAATGATGCCCCCTTAATATCCTATGAGTGTGACCATAGGTTATTAAATTAAGAGAGATTGCAAAAATAAAAAATAAAAATAAATAATATACTGAATGAAATAAATCTTTATTTGATGGAAATCAAAAAGCAAACAAACTAATACAAATAGAAACTCATGGTTATAGGCAACACTTTTCCTACAATACTGATAGTAAGGTCTAAGGTGTTCGCCATTCCATGCTCGTGGTACCAGGCTCCCGTCCAATCTCGCAAGTTTGTACACACCGGGACGGATGATTGACTCTATCTGGTATGGTCCTTCCCAATTCAGCCCGAGCACCCCAGCTGCTGGATCTCGCGTTGCCAAGAATACGCGTCTTAACATCAGATCTCCCATTCCGAACTTTCGATCTCGAACCCTCTTGTTGAAATACCTGGTAGTTCGTTGCTGGTAAGTAGTGTTTCTCAGCTGAGCCTCTTCTCTCTTTTCTTCAATCAGGTCTAAGGTTTCCTCGAGCTGAGTGTGGTTTGAACTTTGATCGTAAATCTGAGTTCGGATCATTGGAATTTCGACCTTGAATGGGCAACATTGCCTCGCAGTCGTATGCTAGGGAGAACGGGGTATGCCCCGTTGATGTTCGAGCTGTGGTCCTATATCCCCAAAGGACTTGGGGAAATTCTTCGGGCCACCGTCCCTTCGATTCCTCCAACTTTTTCTTCAGAGAACTTTTGAGAGTTTTGTTTACAGCCTCGACCTGGCCATTCGCTTGAGGGTGGGCTACTGATGAAAAACTCTTTATTATGCCGTTCTTTTCACAAAAGTTGGTGAACAAGTCGCAATCGAACTGGGTTCCATTGTCGGATACGATCTTCCTTGGTACCCCATATCAGCACACGATGCTTTTTACCACGAAATCAAGGATCTTTTTTGAAGTTATAGTCGCCAATGGTTCAGCCTCCGTCCACTTTGTGAAGTAATCCACAGCAACCACAGCATATTTTACTCCGCCCTTACCAGTCGATAGAGAGCCTATGAGGTCGATGCCCCATACCGCGAAAGGCCATGGGGAAGTCAACATGGTCAGCTCGGATGGTGGAGCTCGGGGTATCGTGGCGAATCTCTGGCATTTGTCGCATTTCTTCACGTACTCGAAAGAATCCGTTTTGATGGTTGGCCAGAAATATCCTTGGCGTATGATCTTCTTGGACAGGCTATGCCCCCCGGTGTGATCTCCGCAAAATCCTTCATGAATTTCTTCAATGATCTTCTTAGCTTCGGGAGGGGTTACGCATCTAAGTAACGGCATGGAATATCCCCTTCCGTATAGCTTTTCGTCCAAATTGGTGTAACGGGGAAGTTGATACATCAACTTTCAAGCCTGGTTCTGATCTTTTGGAAGGACTCCATTTTCGAGATAATCAACTATTGGGGTCATCCAGGTCGGCTCTGTTTCTATCATACACACATCTTCCTCTTCTGGCTCGTTAATGCTAGGTGCTGATAGGTGTTCTATGGGTACAACATTCAGTTCTTCATTTTCGGTGAATGTGGTGAGTCGAGCTAAGGCATCTGCATTAGAGTTTTGCTCGCGGGGAACCTATTCGATTGTATAGAATTCGAAACACTCTAATGCGGATTTTGCCTTCTCCAAATAAGTTGCCATTCTTGTACCACGAGCCTGGTATTCTCCTAGGATTTGATTAACCATGAGCTGGGAGTCACTGTAGCAATGTATAGCTCTTGCTTTGAGCTCCTTTGCTATACGAAGTCCCGCGAGTAAAGCCTCGTATTCGGCCTCATTATTCGACGCTTTAAAGCCAAATCTTAAGGCAGAATGAAATCTGCTTCCTGCGGGGGTAACCAAAATGACCCCTGCCCCCGCTCCATTTTCATTTGATGAGCCGTCGACGTAAAGTTTCCACAGCTCGTGGGCCGTGGTTATTACCTCGTCGTCGTCTATTCCAGTACATTCCACTATAAAGTCTGCCAATGCCTGTGCCTTAATGGTCGTTCTTGGGTGGTAGGTGATCTCGAACTGTCTGAGCTCAACAACCCATTTAAAGAAGTCGACCTGAAGCTTCTAGTTTAGACAAGACTTGTCTAAGCGGTTGATCAGTCAGCACATGGATGGGATGCGCCTGAAAGTAGGGGCGGAGTTTACGAGATGAATGAATTAAACTGAGCGTGAGTTTCTCCATCAATGGGTATCTTGACTCTGCCCCCAGTAATCGTTTACTGATGTAGTAAACGGGTCTTTGCACCTTCTCTTCTTCTCGAACGAGCACTGCGCTTATCGCGTGTTCGGTGGTTGAAAGGTATAGGTACAGTATTTCCCCCGTTTCAGGTTTCGACAGGATGGGTGGTTCTGCAAGGTGCTTTTTGAGCTCCTGAAAAGCCAGCTCGCATTCCTCCGTCCATTCAAATTTCTTACCTCCCCTTAATAAGTTAAAAAATGGAAGACCACGGTCCGTAGATTTCGAGATGAATCTGCTTAGGGCTGCCATCCTGCCAGTCAAGCTTTGGACATCTTTGTGCCTCCGAGGTGAGGGCATGTCAATCAGGGCCTTGATCTTGTCGGGGTTAGCCTCAATTCCACGAGAGTTTACAATAAAGCCCAGAAATTTTCCTGAAGACACCCCAAAAGTGCACTTCTGAGGATTTAGCTTCATGTTATACTTCCTGAGCACGCCGAAGCACTCTTCGAGGTCATCAACATGGTTCTTGTCGAGTTGAGACTGGACAAGCATGTCATCAACATAAACCTCCATGTTGTTCCTTATTTGTTCTGAAAACATCATGTTTACGAGTCGCTGGTATGTGGCTCCAGCATTCTTGAGCCCGAATGGCATGACATTATAGCAGTATAGCCCTTTATCCGTGATGAAGCTCGTATGTTCTTGGTCGGGGGCATGCATGGGAATCTGGTTATATCCAGAATAAGCATCCATGAACGACATCAGGCCATGCCCCGCCGTGGCATCCACGAGCTGGTCAATCCTTGGTAACGGAAAACAGTCTTTTGGGCAAGCTTTGTTGAGGTCTGAGTAATCAATACAGGTTCGCCACGTCCCATTGGGCTTTGGGACCAACACCGGATTGGCTACCCAGTCGGGGTAGAAGGCATCCCTAATGAATCGGTTTGCCTTTAACCTGTCAACCTCCTCCTTCAGTGCTTTCTTTCTGTCTTCGTCCAGCTGTCTTCGCTTTTGTTGCTTCGGGGGAAAGCTTTTGTCTATGTTCAGTGCGTGGCTTGCTACATTCGGGCTTATCCCCACCATGTCTGAGTGTGACCATGCGAAGACATCCTGGTTCTTCTTCAAAAAGAAAATTAATTGCTATTTTGCCTCATCTTGGAGGTGTTTTCCGACCTTCACCTTCTTCGAGGGATCAGCTTCCTCGAGCTGAATTTCTTCGAGCTCCTCTAAAGGTTTGAGGTCAACTTTCTCCTCAATCCTTGGATCAATCTCCTCGTCAATCTCTAAGACCGTTCCATCTTTGTTTTGTACGATGACGAGTGCTTGTGCACTCGTCTGTTTCTTTCCTCTCAAGGAGATGCTGTAGCATTCCCTCCCTGCTAATTGGTCTCCTTTCAATGTCCCGACCCCGCTAGGGGTTGGGAACTTAAGGGCCAAATGCCTTACTGATGAAACTGCCCCCAGCCCGACCAGGGCGGGTCTCCCGAGCAGCACATTGTAGGCTGATGGTAAGTCTACTACCACGAACTGCATCATCTTGGTTTCCGAGACTGGGTAGTCTCCCAAGGTCACGGGGAGCTCGATGGATCCCATGCAAGCGGTTCCTTCTCTTGAAAAGCCATACAAATTTGTTGCACACGCTTTCAGGTTGCGAAGGGAGAGTCCCATCTTCTCGAGGGTTGCTTTGTAAAGAATGTTGACTGAGCTCCCATTATCTATGAGAACTCGGTGGACCCTCTTGTTGGCCAGCTGAAGAGTAATGACCAGCGGATCATGGTGAGGAAACTGGACATGGGATGCGTCTTCCTCGGTGAAGGTTATTGGTTGTGTCTCAATCCTCTGGCTGTTTGGAGCCCTAGGTTCGGGTTCATAAGGAGACCCGTCCCCAGTCTTCAGCTCGTTAACATATCTCTTTTGGGCGTTCCTGCCCACTCCTGCGAGATGAGGCCCTCCTAAGATGGTTATTACATCCTCTCCATCTATCGGCGGGGGCCTGTCTTCTTCCCGAGCTCGGGAACTATTGTTTTGTGTTGTCGAAGGCGCGGCTACTCTCTGGCTCGCGGCTGCCTGACCAGTATTCTGGTTTTTGACATATTGCCGGAAGTAACCTCTCGAGATCAATCCTTCGATCTCGTCCTTCAGTTGTCGACATTCATCGGTTGTGTGGTCGGTGTCTCTGTGAAATCGGCAATACTTACTGGAGTCCCTCTTGGACTTTTGATTTCTCATCGGGTCCGGACGCCTAAAGGGGACCTGGTTTTCATTAGCCAGGTATATGTTCTCCCGAGACTCATTGAGCTCGGTATATACTCTATACACGGAGAAATATCTCTCCCCTTTCTTTTTCTTTCCTCCTTCGGCTTCAGGGTTACTTCCTAAGTTCTTTTTCCTCTTGGAGGGGTTCTCCGTGGCAGGCTTTGAAGCTGCTGGGTCCGCCAAGGCTGAGGCAAAGTTGATATTTATCGTTGTAGTTTCGGGCTGGGAAGTCGCATTGAGCGTCGACCTTGCTTCCTCTACATTGACAAACCTCTGCGCTCGTCTATTAAACTCAGTTATGGACCTTACCGGTTTCCTTTGCATGTCATCCCAAAGGGCACTTCCCGGCATTACGCCAGCTCGGACAGCCATTAGGTTCCCACTGTCATCCACGTCTCGAGCTCGGGCGACTTCCAGATTAAATCTTGTTAAGTAACTTTTTAGTGTTTCGCCCGGCTGTTGTCAGACATTAGTTAAGGTGGATGCCTTTGGTCTGACCCCCATCATTGCTCTGAACTGCTTCTTAAAGTCTTTAGACAACTGCTCCCAAGAAGTTATTGAGTGTCTCTTATATTTTTCGAACCAACTTTTGGCAGGTCCTGTCAATGATGCTGGAAACAACATGCACCTGAGCTCGTAACCCACGTTACTGGCTCTCATGATAGTGTTGAACGTGCTCAGGTGACTACACGGGTCGGTCTTTCCTTCAAACGTTGGGACGTGAGGGATCCGGAACCCTTGAGGAAATGGAGTATTGGAAATATGAGGAGCAAATGGTTCGAGCTCCTCGTCAGAGTCTTCATACCGATCATTCCTTTGCTCGTTTTTCAAAAGCTTGAAAGCCTTTTCAAGCTGGTCAATTCTTTCTTGGACTGGGTCCACAAGAGGCACTGTCTGGAATCGGCTGTCATCGATCACAATCCCAAGCTTGCGTCTCCGCAAGGGATCTCTACGCCTATTCAAGCGATTCCTCAAGTCCGAATTCGTTTGGTCACCATTACCTCGACTCTGATTCAGGTGATCTCGCAGGTCGTGACGATTTTTGCGGCTTCCGGAATTCTTACGACCTCAGTCATGCTTACTGACCGACCTGGTATCTCCGAACTCATCACTGGTAAAACTCATTGCTTGGTTATTTCGTGATGGATTCTTCCCACGTCGCCTCGTCTCCGCCGTGCAAGACCGAGACGTTTCACTTTTCTCAGATGGGGCGCCTCTCCGCTCCTGGAAAGCCTCCCCGTTTCCTTGTCTTCCCCCCGTACGCCCTTCGCCCTGATCTCGAACGGGTTGAGTGTTCCTGCGGGGGGGGGGGGGGGGGGGGGGGGGGGGCGAAGGATATCTTATGGGTGATGGAGGGAACCGTATAGGCGAGGGCCCAGAATTTGCCCGAGATGGGTCGGTCGCATTTGGTTCCCTCCCAGGTACCTGAGTCCGAGCCTCTGCAGGGGTTCGGTTATTCTCAGTTCCTGCAGGCACTTCCACAGGCGGGTTAGCCGGGGCCCGAGCCCGAGTACTCCTCTGGGGCCTAGGTGGAGCGGGTGGCTCTGCTGGTGCCGGAGGTTGAGTCGGCCTCCTTGTGGCAGCATCTTTTCGTGGACGCCCACGGGGTCTACAGGGAGAAACATGCACGTCCCTTGGAGGAGGGACTTGGTTTTCGCGCGGAGGCGGGGGCTGAGTCACCTGCGCCTCTGCGGCTATCCTTGCCAACTCCTCATTCCATCTGTTGGTCTCTGCCAACTGCTGCTTCAATTGTCGGTTCTCAAGTTCCACAATAGGAACATACCGCTTAGGATTGTAGTACATATCCTCATCTGTCGGTGGAGGAGGTGGTCCCCGGGAATCAGAAGACCCACTTCTCTCTTCAACATCCGGGTTCTCCATTGGCTGTTTTCCAGGACGTCTTGGGTAATTTTCTTCAGGTGTGTTCTGATTGTTAGTGGCCATGACTTTTTCAGGGATGAATGCTTAAGGCTCTCAATGAAAGCACCAAACTGTTGACGCCGTTTTTCGTCAATAGTGAAAGAAGAGCACGTAAACAACAAAGTAATGACCAATTAAAAAATAACAACACAAAACACGTTTTTTACGTGGTTCAGCAGTTAAATCTGCCTAGTCCACGAGTCTCTGTTATTAAACTCAAGATTATCTCTAAAAATTCTTAAGCATGAATTCTTCAGAGTTTTCTCTCAAGGTTCAGAATTTCGGTCCATTACAATGGTGCACGACTTCTCTATTTATAGAGAAGGATGCAGAATACTATCCCACATATTTTGGGTAGTTACTCTTTTTGTGTAAATAAATTAAATGGCTTTAAATGCCTGCAATCCGATATAAAAGGAAACGTCCCCTGAAGACCAGGGGGCGTATAACTAATCGAATAATATCCCATGATTTTATGGGATTTACAATAGTAAATGCAGAGCACGCCCCTTATAAACAACAATTATAGATATTCAAAGTCATTATCATATATCTCCAAGGCCTTAATCTCCCAGATTTCTCATCAGCTTTCGAGCTAATGACATCTCCTGAGGTCACATGGCTTCGAGATCGTACGTACGTCAGGCTCGGAGTCCCTGATCCGAGGTCATTCCTGAGGATAGAGGCGTCTCGGGAGCTACCTTTCGAGATCATGAACGTTTCGATGCCACCACATTCGAGGTCGTCTCGAGTCTTGCAGGCTCGATATTTAATCCTGGAGCATACTTCGAACTTTACGGGTTCATTCGCTGCGAATCCAGCTTTCGAGGTCACATTTAACATGGCTCGAAATCTGGGTATAACAGAGCCGTTCAACTCAAAATCGAGCATGAGGAATCGTTTTTTTTTAATTTATAAAAAAATAAATAAGTTGCTAATATGAGCCTATTGAATTAATTAAGATTTATTTATATTTAATTTTTTTATTTCATTCATATTTGGTTTTTTAATATCTAGATTGAATTTTAAATTTTTTATTAGAGTATAAATGACTTTTATTTAATTTTTTTAGATTTATTTTAAGAATTTAATTATTTTATAAGAATTAATAAAAAAAATTAAATTTAAAATCTTTTTTAATAAAAAGATACAATTTGATAATACTTAAAATTTTATGGGATAAAAATGTTAATTATTCTATAAAAGGGGAGCTAACAGAGAAACTATGTTTTAAAAATTGGGGAGTTTTTAACCTGAACTATGTTTTAGGGGCGCTGATAAATTCGGTGGAAAAAATACTAATTATTCTAATAACAATCCTCTCTTTGTAACTAGAATCTTCTGGCTGGGTCTTTTTTCCCTTGGAAACAACCAGTCAATAAGGCAAAAGGTCATATCCTTAGCTGCAAAGAAAACAAAACCGCGTGTTAGAACAATAACAACTCATTCTTAACTCTTTGTGTAAAATTAAGTTCACAATCCAAAATCCACCGAAATCCCATCAAACCAATCTTTCTCATTCTCATCGTAAATATAAATCATCCCCTTGATAAAAAATCAACCAACCAACCATGTCAGGAACAGAACCCCACCAATCATCTCCACAACCAAAACAAGAAGCTGAGCCTGAGTCTCATAATCCCACCACTCCTCCTTCGACCGAAGACGCCAAGAAATGGGGAACCCACGTGATGGGAGCACCAGCCTCCCCCGGCGTACACCCAGATAATAAAAAAGCCGCCTTGTGGAGCGCCGGCGACGACCAACAGGTGTACCATCAACCGTACGTGCAGTATGATCCGATCGAAAAGCCCAGCACCAACCCCTTTGAACCAGTGATAAACATCTTCAACTCTTGGAGCGCCAAGACCGAGACCATTGCCCGCAACATCTGGCACAACCGTAAGTAAAAAAAGAGATGTTTTTTATTTGTAAAAAATCGATCTTTCGGTATAATTTGATGAAGTGATTAATATTATAATTGCAGTGAAAACTGGACCGTCGGTGTCGAAAGTTGCGTGGGGGAAGGTGAATCTTACGGCGAAAGCGATCACAGAAGGGGGATTTGAGTCCCTGTTCAAGCAGATATTCGCAACTGAGCCGAATGAGAAGCTTAAGAAGACCTTTGCTTGTTACCTTTCGACATCCACTGGGCCTGTTGCTGGTACCCTTTATCTATCCACAGCTCGTTTGGCTTTCTGTAGTGATAGGCCTCTGTTTTTCCATGCTCCCTCGGGACAAGAAGCTTGGAGCTATTACAAGGTATGAAGATTTTTATATATAAAAATGTACATGTGTGTGTTTTGAGAGATGAGACTTGGAATGAATGAGATGTGTTTTTTATGGTGTGGAACAGGTTGTAATACCATTGGGGAACATAGAAAAAGTGAACCCAGTGACGATGAAGGAAAATCTGCCAGAGAAATATATTCAGGTTGTTACCTCAGATGGGCATGATTTCTGGTTCATGGGTTTTGTTAGTTTTGAAAAGGCATCACATCACATCTTGAGCAGTGTTTCAGATTTCAGGGCTGGAAATTATACAGGGCAGCCTGTTGCTTCTACTTGAAATTGGAACTCTCTCAATATATATGCAAGAGTGTTGCTATTTGTCAACTTGGATGTCTAACATCATATTAGTTGATATTCTATAGCACTTTAGGATGTTTCTTAGCATTTCTCATATATGTATGTGTATGTTTTCTATAGCTAAATTTGATATAGATGTATCTATCGATGTAAAAAAATAAACGGAGTGTGAAGAAAGTAGTACATTGACATATTTAGTATATTTTAGTAAATTACTTCAATAGTATTTTAAAAAATGTGTTAAATTTGTTATAGGTTAAAAGTTGTATAAAATTTAGTACAATATATAGTATAGATTACATTTGGTACAACAATAAATATTTTTTTTATTTATTATGTTGTCACTCATTTATTAATTAATGATTACTTTTTTTACAATAAAAATTGAAGAAACAAATGTGTATTTTTTATACTATTAATAAATATTAAATAAATTATATGTTAAAAGTGGTATAAAATTTAGTACAATATATTATAGATTAAATTTGGCACAACAATAAATATTATTATTTTTTATTTATTATGTTGTCGCTAATTTATTAATTAATGGTTACTGTTTTTACAATAAAAATTGAAGAAAAAAAATGTGTTTTTTTATATTATTAATTAATAATAAATAAATTATTAATTTATTTTAGTTAATTTTGGAGTATAATTATACACATTGAGTTAAATATAATATTGATTTATTTTTTATACTAAATTTATTTTGTATTAGAGAAGTTCTAAGCTAATACATTTGTTGTAAATGTATTTTTATTTGAACTTCTCAAAGTCAAAAAGTAACTTTAATCCGGTATGTATTTTCCTTAGTTATCTCTCTCTTTTTGAGCATTAGTATATATAATCTATTTTCATTGTAACACTAGTTAGTCAAGATTGTTACAAAGTATGTTTAAAATAGTATTTAACTATTTGGACTTAAATGTGTAATTAAAGATTAAATCAAAGTTAGTTATTAAAAAATTTGGTCAACGAAGTAATTATTTTTCATTAAAAATTTTAAGTTTATACATTGGATCCCAAAAAGTGGTTACAAACTGATAAAAGACAGATAGAATACAAATTAGTTGTTTTAAGTGGCAAAACGGGGTTCAACCTTAGTTCCTCCTAAGCTAAACTGACTGTGACGGTCGAGTAGGCTGCATATGTACACAGCGCCCCTGAAACTCTCCAACTCATGACTGGTCCAGCTGTTCTTTTCCCTAACTTGCACCACATAACGTCCATGAGCCAAGGCTCAGCAAAAAAACTTAAATCAACAGATATAAATGAACAACAATATATAAACAATAAGCGTAAATCAATAAATTCAATAAGCAACAGGACATAACCAATAAGCTTAGCAGTAATAATCTCATCAATCAAACACATAATCCAATTCTAACAATCAATAGAGTTAGTTAAGTGTAATTGACACTTCTGTCTATATTTATATGACGTTCAGGCCCGACGCCCTTAGACTGAGTCCTTTGGTCTTATAGCCAACCCCAACACGCGTAGGTCAGACTGCGTCGGCCCCGACGCCCTTAGGCTGGCCTTCAAAATAGATATAATCATATATATATTGCACAACACACAATCAAATGCAACATATCCAAGCATGCCCTACCAAATATTCTCAAATACAGTTATAGCCATATTCTCACATGTAGTTATAGTCATACTCGTATTTATTAACAGGGTCTGAGCCCCGATCACAGCCTAGGTGCAGTTTTCTTACTTCGAGTTCTGTGCGATAGACGATATGGCCTCAAGTACGATCTTGATCTTGAGCCTTGCGATAATTAAGTCACAACATAAACAAACTCCTGTTAGGGATTGACTTCAAATCTCGAGCCTCACCCTAGACCCTATTCTGAAGATTATTATTCCCAGTTTTCGGGACGTTGGAAACGTCCCTTGAGCCCTCAAGTGGGCCACCAAATAGATTCCCGGTCACGCCTGCAGAAAGTTTGGGCTTTCTAGGGTACTGGCACAGTCGCGCTCTAAGCCTGCGCGATCGCCCAACTAACTCTGAAACCAAAATCCTCACTTCCTAAGACACTAGTGCAATCACGCCCCAACCTAGCACGATCGCGCTAGATCACCAGAAACCTGAAAACGAGCCCAGGTTCTTATTTTCTTTCCCAAACCGAGCCCCTGCGTACCAGACCCATAAAATCGACCTAAAACTGACTCACCAATAGGTTTTCGTTAAAAAACAACCCACAAGCCAATACTACAACATCAAAACACTAACGTAGCATCATTGAAAACATTAAACATACTCTAGGATCACAATTCATAAGTTTGAGTTTCAAACCCAAAATGTCAGCTCATAATCCAATAACTCAATTCAATACTCTGGTTTGTAACCCAAATTCAAAGCTTACACAAGGTTACAAACACACTCCCACCATTCGTACTCACACTTACACAGCCTAGGACCCTAATTTTTCCAAAATTAAACCCAAATTCTCAATTAATTCAAGAACACATGAACATAGGTGAAGAACACCAAAAGAACTTACCTTAGGGATGAAATCCTTGACCTCTAATGGTTGAAAAAGATCCTAGCTATTGCTGAACCCTTCCTTAGTGCTAAATTTCTCTTCAAGCCTCCTTAAATCCCCACAATTCTTCTCAAACTCAAGGCTTTTTCCCTAGCACCCTAGAGCACCTCAAGAGAGAACCAAAGAAGAGGGAAACAAACGTATGTGTTTTCGCTAAGGTTGTTTCTCATTCCCCTGATGATAGGTCAAATGACCATAATACCCCTACCAACAATTAACCCCCAAGGCAACATTCAAGGATACCAAGGTCATTTTGCCACAAACTCCACTAAACCTCAATTAACACCCTAAATTTCCCTATTAAGTTACTAACCCTCCAAATATAAATATTTTTCTTCAATAATATGTCAATAATTCCCAAAGTGCACCAAATTACCAAAATATCCCTTGGCTCACCCCGAGCCGGGTATAAATCCTCGTCGTGACTTTCCCGCCAAATCGCTCTAAAGGATCGACTTAAGCCAGTTATCGCAAATATATCCACATAGTGATGTGGTTCCAATCACATAACATGTATAATTACAGGTATATCCTTAACTGGTCAAAATTACGAAAATGTCATTTTTCACAAAAACGGACCCACAAACACATTTAATGCTAATAAGCATGTATAAATATTCATATCATAATATAACTCATAAATTTCACATAATCTCACATATATTCAATTAAATCCATATATAAATCCGATTACGTCCTCCTGGCACAATAATCAAGGCACTCAGCCCTAATAGCGAATTCAGGACGTTACATTTATAAACAAATAAAATGTCATTTCTTCAAAAAAAAAATATTATTTATAATAGATTTGAAACATTCAATGTAATTCAATGTTTTATTGTTTATTGCCTATGCTATTTTGGTGATAGTTCATTATTTATCTCCCTTCAAATCTTGAAGAGAGTTTAAGTTGGTTTTTGAGCAGAGCTCGAGGTGAGGCTGGAGGGAGTCCAAAAAACCATTGGACCAGCAGCAAGAGATTAGTTGTTTGAAGATTTTTACTAAAACTATGAAGTAAGTTGTTTGATTTGTAAAGCAACTTGAAAAATAATTTTAATTATTTTTTCTATGTTAAATTTCCTAACAACTCTAAATATTTGATAATGTATACAATGTTTGGTTTTCTATAGTTCATTTTAGGATTTTCAAAAGATATTTATTTCAATAATTTGATAATCTTTTTTAGAAAAAAATTACTTCAAAAATATAATATTTAATTTTACAATACTTATACCAAACATATATCAACCAATAATAATATATAAAAAAAGATCAAACATATATTAAAAATTAAAAAATGATGAAATTATTACTAGTATATTTTTTTTCATACAAAAAAAAAAATCTATAAAAGAAAGATAAATTATAGTAAATGACCCAAAACAATGACATCAAGAAGCTAATGTTCTCATTTTTTAAATTGTAAAGAAATTATTATTTTACATTGTTGATTACCTAAATTTTAATTTTCTATAATTTTTTTTTTTATTTAAGAGCATATGACTTTAATATAGTGGTATATGCATATTAGTTTTGTTTAATTAGTTTTTACTTTAAAGTTATATTGATTTTTTATGTTTTTTATGGGTTGTTGGTATATTATTTTACAACTAGTGTATATGTTTTTTGTGCTATGGTATATAATTTTTTTTATGATATTTAGTTTCTATCTTATTATACATAATGGTAGTATATAATTTTGTATCATGGTATATACATTTTAGTGGTAGTATATAATTTTGTTAGCATAGTATATACATTTTTTAGTAATAATTTTGTAAATTTTGTTGGTATATTATTTTTTAACTCAATATATATATATTGTGGTATGGTACATATATCATTCAACAACCCATCAAAAATGAAAAAAATCAAAATAATTTTAAAATAAAAACTAATTAAACAAAACTAATAAACATTGTTGACGCGGTTCTTCGCCAACAGGAAATTAAGAAAAGAAGAGAAAGGGATTAGTGCTTAGGTTGAACCAAAACAGATATATGATCTTAGAAAAATGAAATGGTGACTCAGAATACGTTTTTTGAGTGGTTCAAAGGTTAAAATCCTTCTACTCCACTAGTCAGTATTATTGTTGTATACTCGGTATTCGATTACAGGGTATTTCTTGTAATAAAGAATCCAACCTCTATTAACTCCCAAGGTCTCCATATTTATAGGAGAAGGCACCTGGGAGTTGGTAAGAAGGTCATCCCGTGACCTTCTTACCTATCATGTCAACTCTGTGACATTCATGATTAATTCCTAAACCTGACACATAAGTGTGGTCAAATCAATAGGTAAGGAGATAATGGGCCGCACGGCCCAACCCAGTCGTGGGTGTCTGAATACGAACGTTCCTGCTGCGTGTCCGAGAAGTCAGGGATATATCAAACACGTGATGTATGATATATGCATGTTTACCTTGCGTGGCTGACATTATAAAGGGTCATAGCCTCCAACTCTAGCTCGTACTACGAGCTAGATACTTAACTCGACCTTCGGCCTTCAGAGCCCGGACTCTGTCCTTAAGTTACCAAAGGCGAACCCTCAGGTTACCTCGAGCTAAGGAGGTATGATCTTATGATGGCAGCTCCGATTTTGGGGATGTCCACGAGATAATCATGATTAGGCCGCAGCTCAGCTCGCTAATTAGCCCGTGGGAAAATCAGGGCGTACATCTGCCCCTCAAGCCCCTGCTCATGGCATACGACGTCGTATAAAGCCACAGTAGGGGCTTTTAGGCTTCCCCATGAACTCTTCACATTCCACATTTTATGCAGGCGCCTGATACGTGGAACATCGTGGTTGGTGACGGTACGTCTTCCGAGAATCGCATTTAATGGCTTAGCCTATGCCCAGCCGTCGTTTCGTATTTCACGTGGAGGGCCTTGGATCCCACATTAGGGCCATCCAACGACCCTTTTTACGTGACCCTTCACGTATATAAAAAGGGGGTGGCCACCCTACGCATGGGCCACCCTTTCATTTGAAATTTTTCAGAAACTCTCTCCTTCTTCTCTCTTCATCTCAGAAGAAAAAAAAAACCATCTTCTTTGTGACTGCCATTTTCAGCGTTCAAGAAGCTCAGGCGTAAGGACTCCTTCAAAGCTTGGGAAACAAATACTCCGACGAAGCTCCCACCTAGGCGACACCTTCATCCACCTCCCAACCAAACACTCTGTAAGTCTCCTGACCATGCGTGTTTTGAAAATATTTTTCACTGTAGCTTAGGTAAATATTTACTGTAGCCACATGCAAGGGTTTACTGGTATTTTTCGGTATGAAGGGTGAAAGCCTTTTAGGTTAGGGTATTTTTGCTGTAGGGAATCATTTAGGAGTATGGTTTACAAGATGCATTTTCTGGGGAAAATTTCTAGGTAGGATTTTTGGAATTTTGGGTGCAAAACCGGGTAGCTTAGGGGACACGCTTCATAGGCAGTTTTGGCCCTCTTTGCCTACTGAAACTTTCCCTCCAAGGCAAATTCTATCCTGACCTTCCTGACACACGAATTCTGAGTAATCGAGGATCTGTTGGGAGCACAGGCGCGTGTTCATTGAACCGCGTGGTCTCACTCTCCACGGGCTGGGCTTATCTCAGCTCGTGCAAAGAACACTCCTTTCGACTCTTCCTTATGCTTAGGTCGCCTTTTCTGAAATCTTTTCTTTTGTTCGCTAGGCGACCAGATGGCACCGAAGAGGAACGCTTCAAAGAAGACCATTGGCAGCTCGGCCTCCCAGCAAGACAAAGGAAAGGCGGTGATGCCGGACTCCCCGATCCCCAACTTTGGGCCGGCAGTGGAGCAGGAGCTCGAGGTGGCTCCTGATGCATTCTTCGAGGCGGAGAGGATCGTCTCAAAGATTACCGACCAGACGAAGATCAACAAGCTATTCCTCTCCCACAACATCGGGCTGGGGAGAGAGTCAGTGATTGCCCGACCTCCCGCGGAAGGCGAGCGGAGCTGCGCGCCGCTCGATGAGGAATTCGCGGCCTGGAGCAGCGAGCATTTCAAGGCGGGGGCCTTCCTCCCGCTGGACCAGTATTTTGCTGACTTCCTAAATTATGTGAAGTTGGCCCCATTCCAGCTCCCCCCAACTCTTATCGGTTGTTGGCGGGGTTGAGATATTTATTTTTGAAGCACGAGTGGGAGGTCCCCACTCCAGCAGATATTTTGTATTTTTTCTGCCTCAAGGCCAACCCGGATCAGCGGGGTCGAGGCGACGGGTTTTATTACTTAACCTGATTCCCCAACACGGCTGCGGTCATCGAGCTGCCCACCCACCCCAACGACCTTAAAGATCAATTATTTATGTCGACGGGGTTCAGGAACTGCGAGCTCCACTACTTCAATCGTCCTAGTAAGTGTTTTTTATCCTTAGCTCGTAAGTTAAGTGTCGTTTAGCTCCTCCTGTATCCCTTTCTGATTTAGATTAATCCTGCAGCCATCTTCACGAGGACAGAAAAATCGGTGACCCTCGGGGCCCAATACGAGACACTGGCGGGCTTGCCCCCCGGTGAGAAGGATTATCGCGTGCTTGTAACAGACGAGACGATGGTGCCCTGCAAGCTGATTTTCCCAAATCAGACTTTGAACCTAAGGAGGCCCCAGGGCTTCCCCCGGCTCGCGACACCAGACCCATCATCGTGGAGGAGGTCGCGGGAAATGAAGATGAGGAGGACGAGGACGACGAAGTTCCCCTCGTGAGGAACAGGAAGCGGGCGCTGGAGGTCGCCCAGAGGATGGGCGAGGAGATGATCCAGTCCGGAGCAGCCGCGGGTCCTTCTGGCCAAGGTAACCCTTACATGTTTAGGAATTTAGATAGGGCCATTGCCGACCCCCCGCTAGCTAGGTTCAATCCTAGACAGCTCGTCCATCATCACCGAAGTGATCCGGACCTGGACACAACCCTGCTCCACTATGTCGACCGGCTTGTGCTGGACTACCAAGATAGCCGGCCTAGGGGTACCGTAGTAGTAGATAACACCCTAGCCTTTAGGTCGATCCTATTCGAGGAGTATGGGACCAACCTTCGGTCATGGCCATCACTCCGGAGGGGTGCCGTAGCTCCGGGGCTTAGGAAATATGTAGAAGAATCTAGCCCTGAATCAGCCTCGGACCCAGAACTCGCGCCAGCTCGAGAAGTAATTAACCTAGATTCTTCTTCTAGTCCGGGGGGTAGGATTCCCTTTAGTATACATATACTTGAATTTCTCTTTTTCCCCCTTTGTTTTTGTTTCTGTATGATTGCTAACTCTTGTACTAACCATGTCTTGGTTTTGACAGAAGAGATGTCTCAGCCCGAAGAGAGCCTGCGAGGTGCGTTTGCTGGGGGGAACCCCTCAGCTGGGGCCGCTGGGCCAAGAATAAAGAGGCTCCGGACGTCTAGGCACGCCGCCGGGACCCCCACCAAGTCTCCTGCAAAGGAGAAGGAGCAACCCCCAGCTGCCCAGGTCGTGGGAGCGGTTCCTCCTGCTGCAGGGGGAAGCAACATGCCCCCACCCCCTCCGCGAGCTCCGGCCGCCGCCCGGGACGCAGGAACGGAGCTCGAGGCTTCGGCGATTGTACCCTCCGAGGTACGCATCCCAGTCAATCCCCAGGACCTGGAGAAGATCCTAGAGGCCTTCCGGGGAACGGTGTATGAGTCGGCGAACTACGTCGTCAGCCACATATACAAGTTCAACGAGAAGGAGCTCCGGGCCATCGAGACAATGAGCCCGGTGGGCGTGCTGGAGTCTTCACTGGGCATGACCCTAACTGTAAGCTGACTTTACCCTTTTATGGCTTTTTATTATTACACTTTGCCCTGTTTTTTCTTTCTTCTCTTTTTTCTAAGGCAATTGCATTTCCGTCTTCGCAGAGCGCCGTTGCCCTTCATCAGAGCATCGCCAGGACCAAAACTCAGCTCGAGGATATGAGGAGCGAGCACCAGACTACTCTACAGGCGGCTAAGGATGCCTTGGCGGCCTCGCAGGCCGAGTTGGAAAAAACCCGCCCAAATGTTCAAGTGCTCGAGGCCGCCCTTGCCACTGCACGGACAGACCTAGATGCCGCGAAGGCTGAGGCCAAGGCCTCCCTGGAGGCCGAGCAGACAACTTCGGAAAAGGCCTTGGAAGACCTGTTCTACCATTGCTGGGCCTACAATCCAGACGCTGACTTCTCTTTCCTGTCGGCGAACCTCTGGGAGCGCTTGCTGGTGAAGTTCCAAGCTCGCCTTGATAAAGAGGCGCCCTCCGAGGCCGGGGAAGGCTCCGGCGCAGCTGAGCAGGGCAAGACGGCGACCTCCAAGGGGCCACCTGGCGGAGCTTAGGGCCTTCTTCTCTCGTGCCCTTTCTTTCAACATTTTTAACTCCCCCCCTTTTTTTTGTGTAACCTATGCATGAGGTGCTTCCACCTCGAGACAATTTAACTTAATTTTATTTTCAATTGATTCTTTCTTTTGCCCCTACGCATTTTGGTTACAATTTTTGAAAAAACTCAGTTCGCGTTAATCTTTATCCATATCTCGAGCTCTTGATGAAGAACAACGATCAACAGATTTAAATCAACTTCTAAGTTTTATGACCCGGTTATATCCAGGAACTTAATTTGAAAACTTAGTTCGCGTTAACTTTTATCCATATCTCGAGCTCTTTAGGAAGAACAACGATCAACAGATTTAAATCAACTTCTAAGTTTTATGACCCGGTTATATCCAGGAACTTAATTTGAAAACTTAGTTCACGTTAACTTTTATCCATATCTCGAGCTCTTTAGGAAGAACAACGATCAATAGATTTAAATCAACTTCTAAGTTTTATGACCCGGTTATATCCAGGAACTTAATTTGAAAATTTAGTTCGCGTTAACTTTTATCCATATCTCGAGCTCTTTAGGAAGAACAACGATCAATAGATTTAAATCAACTTCTAAGTTTTATGACCCGGTTATATCCAGGAACTTAATTTGAAAACTTAGTTCGTGTTAACTTTTATCAATATCTCGTGCTCTTTAAGAAAAACAACAATCAACCGATTTAAATTAACTTCTAAGTTTTAAGGTGACCTGGTTAGATCCAGGATAGGACTTAGTTCGCGTTAATCCTTATCAATATCTCGCGTTTTTTAAGAAAAACAACGATCAATCGAAATGAATCAACTTCTAAGTCATTAAGGTGACCTGGTTAAATCCAGGATAGGACTTAGTTCGCGTTAATCCTTACCAATATCTCGCATTTTTTAAGAAAAACAACGATCAATCGATATGAATCAACTTCTAAGTCATTAAGGTGACCTGGTTATATCCAAGTACCATATGCCCCCCAAGTAACTGGGAAAGGGTCTTTCGTGGTTACTTTAGATTACACTTGAAAACATGTACAAATATAAACAAAAAGCTGATTCTCATTGCTTAATACATAAAAAATGGCCTTCTAGGCCTTACAAGTGAATCATTGATAGTATTTCTTTAAATGGATGGCGTTCCAAGTCCGCGGGACTGCCCCTCCATCAAGCCGAGCTAACTAATAAGTTCCCTCCTTTATGACCTCGATGACTTGATATGGTCCTTCCCAGTTCGGTCCCAAGACTCCATCTTTGGGATCCTTACCGGCTAAGAAGACTCTCCTTAGGACCAGGTCGCCAATGATAAAGGCACGCTTTTTGACTTTGGAGTTGAAATAGCGAATGATCTTTTGCTGATAATGGGCAAGCTGGAGTTGCGAATCTTCTCGCCTTTCATCAACTAGGTCAAGGGAATTGCACAGTAGCTCGTGGTTGCGGTCCTGGTCGTAAGATTCGACCCTATGCAAAAGCACCTTAATCTCCACGGGGAGGATTGCATCACTCCCAAAGGTTAGGGAAAAAGGAGTATGACCCGTAGGAGTCCGATGCGAGGTCTGGTATGCCCATAGGAGCTGGGGGAGCTGTTCTGGCCAGACCCCCTTCGCTTCATCTAATCTCTTCTTGAGGCTCGCCTTTAGAGTTTTGTTGACAGCTTCGACCTGGCCATTCGCCAGAGGATAGGCCACGGAGGAGAAACTTTTCACAATTCCATACCTTTCACAAAACTCGGTGAACAGGTCGTTGTCGAACTGAGTGCCATTATCGGAAACGATCTTCTTGGGCAGGCCGAATCGGCAAACAATGCTTTTAGCCACGAAGTCAAGCACTTTTTTGGACGTTATCGTCGCCAGAGGTTCTGCCTCAGCCCACTTCGTAAAGTAGTCGATGTCTACCACGGCATAACGGACCCCACCTTTTCCAGTAGGGAGGGTGCCCACCAAATCGATCCCCCAAACAGTGAACGGCCATGGGGACGAGATCATCTTCAGCTCGACTGGAGGAGCTTGGGCGACTGCAGCGAATCGCTGGCACTTGTCGCATTTCTTCACGTATGAAATCGAGTCTTTGGACAGAGTTGGCCAATAATATCCTTGCCTCAGGACCTTTAAGGTCAGGCTCTGCCCCCCAGTGTGGTCTCCGCAAAAACCCTCATGCACCACCTGCAGGATGGCCTTTGCTTCGCCTGGAAGAACGCATCGCAGGAGAGGTAGGGAATGCCCACGCCAGTATAACACTCCATCAACCATCGTATACCTCAGTGCTTGATACAGGACTCGCCGTGCATCATTACGCCCTTCAGGCAACTTTCCCTTGATGAGATACTCAAGGATGGGGGTCATCCAGGTTGGCCTGGCATCGATCATCTCGACCTCCGTCCAGACATCTTCTATGCTTGGTTTTTCCAAGAATTCTATTGGTACTAACCCCAAGGTCTCCGTTTCCCCAGAGGTGGCGAGCTTGGCAAGAGCATCTGCGTTAGCGTTCTGCTCCTGAGGTATCTGTTCGATCGAGCCTCGCCTGAACGCGGACAGCTCACCTTTTACCTTTGCCAGATAGGCGTCCATCTTGGGTCCCCGTGCTTGATATTCGCCCAGAACCTGGTTTACCACGAGCTAGGAGTCACTGAAGCATTGGACGGAGCTTGCCTTCAACTCCTGGGCTATCCTCAGCCCGGCCAGCAAAGCTTCGTATTCGGCCTTGTTGTTGGAGGCCTTGAATCTGAGTCTCAATGCCGAGTGGAATCTATGTCCCTCGAGGGATATCAAAATGATTCCAGCTCCGGAGCCATTCTCGTTGGACGAACCATCCACAAAGATCCTCCACGACGCTTGGGGCGAGGTGACTTGGGGTGAGTCTTCTGCGGGATCCTCCTGGAATCCCATGCATTCTGCCATAAAATCGGCCAGGGCCTGACTTTTTATAGCAGTTCGCGGAGTGTATAAAATCTCGAACTGACTGAGTTCGATTGCCCACTTTAACAAACGTCCCGATGCTTCAGGTTTTTGCAAAACCTGCCTTAAAGGTTGATCGGTCACGACGTGTATCGAGTGGGACTGGAAGTACGGCCTGAGCTTTTGCAAGGCCGTGATAAGGCAGAACGTCAATTTCTCCATCAACGGGTACCGGGATTCAGCCCCGAGAAGTCTCTTGCTGATGTAGTAGACTGGTCTCTGAACTCGGTCTTCTTCCCGGACCAATACGGCACTGGCTGCATCCTCAGTGACAGCCAGGTAGAGAAAAAGAGGCTCTCCTGCTTTTGGTTTGGATAGTACGGGCGGCTCGGCCAGATGTGCCTTCAGGTCGAGGAATGCGCTTTTGCACTCTTCTGTCCATTCGAACTTCTTGTTTCCTCGGAGCAGGTTGTAGAATGGCAAACACTTATCGGTGGACTTGGAAATAAACCGATTGAGGGCTGCCACTCTTCCTGTCAGGCCTTGGACATCTTTTCGCGACCTGGGCGAGGGAAGCTCGAGCAGTGATCTGATCTTGTCGGGGTTTGCCTCGATTCGTTGGGTATTGACAATGAACCCCAGGAATTTCCCTAACGCGACTCCAAAAGTGCACTTCTGTGGATTAAGCCTCATGCGATACTCTCGTAGTATCTTAAAACATTCTTCCAGGTCGGAGACATGGTTATCGACAGTCTTTGACTTGACTAGCATGTCATCAACGTACACTTCCATGTTTTTTCCGATCTGGTCTGCAAACATTCTATTTACTAACCTTTGGTAGGTAGCTCCAGCGTTCTTCAGCCCGAACGACATGACCTTGTAACAATAAACGTTAGTCGGGGTCATGAAACTGGTGTGCTCCTGATCCGCCGGATTCATGGCGATCTGATTGTAGCCCGAGTACGCGTCCATAAATGACATGAGCTCGTGCCCCGCCGTGGCATGTACCAACTGGTCAATCCTTGGCAGTGGAAAACAATCCTTGGGGCATGCTTTATTCAGGTCGGAGAAGTCTATGCAGGTCCGCCATTTTCCGTTGGCTTCGGGACCAGCACGGGGTTGGCGACCCATATTGGAAACTTGGCTTCACGGATAAAGCCATATTTTTTTAGCCGGGCTACCTCTTCCTCCAAGGCTTCAGCCCGGGTTGTTCCTAGGCGTCTTTGCTTCTGGGACTTGGCGGGAATGCTTTTATCCAGATGAAGTGTATGCATGATGACACTCGGGCTGATTCCCACCATGTCCTCATGGGACCACGCAAACACGTCCAGGTTATCCCGCAGAAATCTGATCAGCTCCGCCTTCCTCTTGCTGCAGAGGTTTTTCCCGAGCTTGACCATCCGTGATGGATTCTGCGGATCAATGTTCACTTCCTCGAGCTCCTCAATAGCCTGGAGCTCGGATCTGTCCTCGCCTATTCGGGGGTCAATATCCTCACTTAAGACGACATTTTCCCCTTTGGCGCTTTGAGGTTTTTCAATCTCAGGATCAGCTAAGGGTTCCTGAGATTCCTCTTCACCACCTTGAATGGCCATTGCCAGCTGCCCGGGTTTAGATTTTCCCTTCATAGAAATGTTGTAGCATTCCCTAGCAGCGAGTTGATCGCCACGGACAGTGCATATTCCCGTGGAAGTAGGGAATTTCATCGTGAGGTGGCGAATGGAAGTGACGGCCTCAAATGCCATGAACGTAGGTCGTCCCAAAATTGCGTTGTACGCAGCGGTGCAGTCAATGACCACGAACTCGAGGAGTTTCGAGACTGTTCGAGGTCCTTCTCCCAGGGTGATCACCAGCTCGATCGTCCCTATGGCGCCGATCCTTCTCCCGAAAAACCATACAACATCATGGAGGTCGCCTTCAGCTCGGCGACGGTCAAACCCATATTCTCTAACGTGGATCGGAATAGGAGGTTCACCAAGCTCCCGTTGTCGATCAACACCCTCCTCACTTTCTGATTGGCGAGCTGAACTGCCACGACCAAAGGGTCATTGTGAGGGAACCGGACATGGCCCGCATCTTCCTCCGTAAAAATGATCGGTTGCTTCTCCAATCGCTGCTGCTTTGGCAGGCGCTCTCTGGGACGAACTCTCTCCTCCTATCATGGGAGGAGGTACATCCTGATCTACCCGAGACCTAGGCTAACTGGCCGGGACTTCTGGAACAGGTCGACTTGCTAGAACCCTGTTCCGCGCGTACTGAGCCAAAGGACCGGCTCGGATGAGAGTCTCGATTTCATCTTTTAAATGCCT
The DNA here is from genome assembly GCF_963169125.1 of Humulus lupulus. NCBI lineage: Eukaryota > Viridiplantae > Streptophyta > Magnoliopsida > Rosales > Cannabaceae > Humulus > Humulus lupulus. The sequence goes on from NC_084795.1 coordinate 28,240,819, forward strand.
ACAATCGTCATTATTGTGGCCAACATCGTTATGAAAATGGCAAAACTTGGAGGTGTCTCTCTTCCCCTTTTGGTGCTTCAACGGCTCGGGCCTTTTCCAGGGGAGGCGAGTAGAATTAGCTAGGAAAATATTCTCCCTAGACTAGGTGATCTCTGTGCAAGTAGCGTAGACTGGCTTAAACTTGTCTACGGACTTATTCTTCTTTTGGCCGTGCTGGCTGCCTTCACCATTCCTCTTTCTTTTGCCTCCACCGAGCTGGTTATCTGTGTGACGTTTTGGGCCGCTGCCACGACCTCCGTCCCCACTCTAGCTAGCTGATCAGGGACATGGCTGGTTCCTGCAGCTGAGGTTCGGCTTCCTCCAAGTTTATCCATTCCTGGGCCCTGTTAAGGAATTCGTTAACCGAGCTGACTCCCTTTCTTTGTATGTCTTTCAAGAGATCCCCTCCGACGAGGATTCCAGTTCTCATGGCCATGAGCTTGGAGCTATTGTGACAGTCAGAATCCCGTGATCCGTAAGGGGAAAGACCGGGTAAGCTGTGCAATCCCACACCGCCTGGGGAAGGTCAAGTGTAATGATTCTAAAAACTGTGTAGGTATGGGACTACACAGTTGAAGAGGGCTTAAATGGATTGATGGGTACTACCTATATCAAGAAGGTGCATCTTCTTTTCGGTAGCCCATCACTTGAGAACTCCATGGTTAAGCGTGCTTGGCCTGGAGTAATCTAGGGATGGGTGACCTCCTGGGAAGTTTTCCCAGGAAGTGTGCGAGTGAGGACAAAGCACGCTGGAAAGACTTGTCTTGGTTTGTAGGGCCAGTTGTCATTCCAGAAAGCAGCCATAGTGATGTGGGGCGTCACAGCTATCATCCGCGTCTTTGGCCCGAGCAGCGACGTTCGCAATCCTGTTCAGGCAGGCCTTCAGAGTTTCGCCGGGCTGTTGCCTCACATTAGCCAAAGAGTCGGCCTGAACGCGAGCAGCCTGGGAGGCTTGGAATGCCCTTTTGAAATCTGCCGAGAAAGTCTTCCAGGAGCTGATTGAATGTCTTTTACCTTGCTTGAACCACTGCCTGGCAGGTCCAGTCAGTGTGGAAGGAAAGATTAGACACCTCAGCTCGGGGCCAATGTTGTGGGCCATCATCAGGGTGTTAAACATCCCTAGGTGACCCGACAGGTCTCCGTCTCCATTGAACTTAGACAGGTGCGGCATACGGAAACCAGGTGGGTACGCCGTTGTTGCTATGCTGGGGGCAAAGAGCTCCTTCTCGTCCCCAGAATCATATTCATCTTTTTATTTTTCTGACAGGAGCTTCCTCATTAGCTCTTCCATCTGGACCAGGCGCTCGAGGGTTTGGTCCTGATGTCCTTGGTTATTCCGGGGCTGTTCAACAGCTCCGGATCCATTGTACATATTTGGTGGGTTATTGCCCCTCCTATCTTGAGATAGGTTATTTGGGGCATTCCCTCCGTTACGTACTTCGGACAGGCCCCCCCTTGAGCCAGCATGGCTGTCTCCTCCTACCTGCTCCCCTCTATGAGAGTTAAGGCGATCCAGCAGATCGCCTCCCCGAGTGGCTTGTGGGCTTTGTGCTGAACTTAGGCGCTGACACAGGTCTTCACCAGAAAGGTCACTCCGGCGACTGCCGGTCCAGTAACTCTTGCTAGAGAGGTTTGGAGCTCGCCTTTGGTGCTGAGGACCTGGGCTTTCTCCTGGCGCCCTGCTACGCCGGGACGGTCCAGCTGATGGCGGATCTCTCCTGCTACTTCCGTAGGCTGGAATATCTCGGACGGGCCGAGGAGGAGATGGATATCTGATTGGAGACAGAGGATGCCTAACTGGAGAGGCGATCCTGGTCCCGTCAGGACGGATCAAGTTCGGTGGGGGCCTTTCGGCCCTGCTAACCTGCTGGTCCCGCGCCTGGCGATCTGGACGAGGCGCAGGACGGTTGTTGGGGATGGGCTGATGCTGTGAGCCCTCCCCGGATCTCCTTCGGGAATTTCCTCGGGCTCCCCTGGGCGCCCTCGAGGATGGTTGGGAGCTAGGAGTCGAAGTTCTGACCGAACGGTTGTACTGTTGTTGTCCGGTTCTAGGCACTTCTTCGAAGTTTGCCTCTCGATGGTGTGATGAAGGAGTGGAGTTGGCTGTCGGAAATCTGTCCGAGCGGCTATGCCTAGACCGGTTACCCCGGCGAGACTTAGTAGCCTCGCCTTGCCCCTGTCCGACGTTAGCGTCGGTTGTGAGAGGGGGTAGTCGGGCCAGCACATCCTTGATCTGTTGGCTAGCTATTGCTAGCTGACTCCTCAGCTGAGCATTCTCCATCTCCACCGCAGTGTAATAACACGGGTTTGGATTAGGTGGCCGGGGTGCCGAACTTCCGGTGTCATCTTGGCCCGCTGGCTGCTTTCTTGGCCGCTGCTAGGCTTCAGGAACTTGTTCACCAGGGATGGCAGTATGATGAGCCTCCTGCCCATCATGCTGTTCCGTTTCGTTACCGTGCCTGGATCGAGTAGTCACCATAGTTGGATGTTTGCGAGAGCACTAATCGAACTTTCTCTCAATGAAAGCACCAAACTTGTAATGCCCCAAATTTCCTAATAAGGTTTAGGACCTTGATTAGGAGGCCGGGAGGGCCATAATTGATTTATTATAGTATTTAATGATTATATGCATGTTTACGTGAATTATATTATTATATGATGGTGGATGCATGCATATGGGAGAATTTATTATTGTGAGGGTATTTTGGTAATTTGGCCACTGTGGGCGTAATTGTATATTTTGGGTGCATGATTGTGATTAATTAATATAGCCACACTATAAGGTTGATTGGTTCGAGCTATCGACATGAGACGATCATGAGATGTAAGTGTTCGGTCTAGTCATAACGGGTTTAAGTTCGGGGCTCGGGGTGAGTCTCGGGGTGAATTTAATGATTAGAGCATTACCGGGAATTAAAGGGTAATGGGATATGATTTATTGGTATTTTGGAATGTTGAGATTAGCGGGAATTGGAGAGCGTTAATTATAATTAACGGTATAGGTTGGAAATGACGAATTTACCCTTGGGAGTGTTTAGAAGCTTTTAAATTGGTCTAGGGGCATTATGGTATTTTGACCTTAAGGATTTATATCAGTTTTTGGGGGTTTGGAAGGCTGTAGAAACAGAGAAAAACAGAGCCTAACCTCATCCTTTCTTCCTTTCTCTCCCGTACAAACTTTCCTTCATCCTTTTCTTTGAATTTTGAGAGCCACCTTGAGGAGTTAAGCTTGGAGATCAAAGGGGGAAGCTAGGGAACTTGTCACAGCCATTAAAGGGGATTCAAAACCGTGTTTGAGGTGAGTTCCAGTTATGAATTTAAGGTGTGCTCTGTGTTTTTTAGTTAAGTTTTGAGTTTCTTAAGTTTTTAAGCTTAGGATTGGACTTTGTGAATTGTTGAGTTTTTGGTTGGTTTGAGCTTCAGGTTTTGGTGGTTTTGGACCATTGAGAAGTTTGGTAATATTGATTTGATGATTTGGAGATGTTTAGATGGGTTTTTGGAAGGTTTTAGAAGTGGAAAAACGAAGAAAAATGGCTGGTGCGAAGTTGGGCCGCGGCCCTGTTCTTGGGCGCCGCGGCCCTAGCTTGAAGAAGGTGGTGAAGGCTCTGTCAGGGGGGCGGGCCGCGGCATGGTCCATGTAGGGCCACGGCCCTTAAGGGAAAAATTGCCCAAAAGTGTGTTTTTGTGATGGAAACTTAACTCTAAGGGCCTAGGATCGATCCTACTACCTAGTTGAGTGGGATTTGATATTCCGGAGGCTTAGGTTGGGTTTGGAAGTATTTAATTACTCATTTTGATGAGGTTTTATATTTGGTTATGACTAGGTGACCGCTAATGGACTAGAAGTTGATCGTTCTCAAGGGTCGTTCTTTAAATCGTTCTAGCTCGACTTTGAGGTAAGAAAACTGCACCCTGTGTATATGAGACATGCATGGTTATTATTGACGCATGTCGGTTGATTATTATGTATGACATGCACGGTTATTATGATGCATGTTGGTTGATTAATGAGTATGACATGCGTGGTTATTATTGATGCATGTCGGTTGTTTATTATGTATGACATGCATGGCTATTCTTGATGCATGTTGGTTGATTATTAAACGTGACATGCATGGCTGGTATTGGTGCATGCTGGATTGCTAGATATTGCATATGATGCATGAGAAACATGTGATTAGGACATGCTTTATATACCGAGTATGATATTGTTCAGAGCTTGAGCCTCTGTGTTTATGCATGGTCCTAATAGTACGAATACATGTTTAGTAAGCATGTTGAATGCCTTGTTATCGATACGAAACATGTGATATATGATTGGTGGCATGACTTACTTGTGTATGACACTGACTAGTCAGGGACCGACTCTAAAGTCGGGAATCACGCATTGAATGGCTCTATGGCATTAATGCTAGACCGACCCTAAGGTCGATGAATCATGCATTGAATGGCTCCATGGCATTAATGCTGGACCGACTCTAAAGTCGAGAATCGTGCATTGAGTGGCTCTAAGGCACTAATGCCAGACCGACCCTAAGGTCAATGATCACGCATTGAATAGCTCCATGGCATTAGTGCGAGACCGACCCTAAGGTCGAAGAACTTATAAGCGCTTGCCTAGTCTATGACCAGATGTTTATAGCCAAGGTATATGACCCCGGTGACTGTTTGTCACATGGCTAAGGGACGCTGTCCATAGCACGACTCTAGAGTCGGGAGGAAGGTTATGTTGGTGACCATTCACCATGCACCTGTCCCAATCAAACTTATGAAAGGATCACCTATCAGTTAAGCCCTGGTGACCCTATCGTCACATGGCTAGAAGGAGCGATGCTCATTACTGTGACTTTTGGCTATTGTCACCTGTTTGTTTGGACTGATAGTCCTGTACGGTTATTAGGATCGTTGTTGATATTATATCACGCTTTATTGTGTTTTCTTGCTGGGCTTCGGCTCATGGGTGCTACGTGGTGCAGGTAAAGGCAAGAGGAAGCTAGACCATCCTTGAGTTGGAGAGCTTAGGTAATGACGTGTACATATGCGGCTGCTCGTCCGCCACGGCCGAGGTTTAAAGTGGAACTAGGGTTGAACCCTGTTTTGCCGCTTAGAACGGCCTGTTGTAAATATTTTCTGTAATAGACTCTGAAACTTTATTTTCAGGATCCCAATGTATATATTAAACGTTCTAGTGAGACGTTATCTCCTAACCAAAGTTTTAATCCCTAAACCGCTAACCTAGATCACGATTTTGGCCAAATGACTCGATTAGCGAGTTTGGCACTGCTTACAAGGCACACCGTAACGGTCCCTGGAGTTTGGGGCGTTACAAAACTGTTGACGCGGTTCTTCGCCAACAGGAAATTAAGAAAAGAAGATAAAGGGATTAGTGCTTAGGTTGAACCGAAATAGATATATGATCTTAGAAAAATGAAATGGTGACTCAGAATAAGTTTTTTGAGTGGTTCAAAGGTTAAAATCCTTCTACTCCACTAGTCAGTATTATTGCTGTATACTCGGTATTCGATTACAGGGTATTTCTTGTAATAAAGAATCCAACCTCTATTAACTCCCAAGGTCTCCATATTTATAGGAGAAGGCACCTGGGAGTTGGTAAGAAGGTCATCCCGTGACCTTCTTACCTATCATGTCAACTCTGTGACATTCATGATTAATTCCTAAACCTGACACATAAGTGTGGTCAAATCAATAGGTAAGGAGATAATGGGCCGCACGGCCCAACCCAGTCGTGGGTGTCTGAATACGCACGTTCCTGCTGCGTGTCCGAGAAGTCAGGGATATATCAAACACGTGATGTCTGATATATGCACGTTTACCTTGCGTGGCTGACTTTATAAAGGGTCATAGCCTCCAACTCTAGCTCGTACTACGAGCTGGATACTTAACTCGACCTTCGGCCTTCAGAGCCCGGACTCTGTCCTTAAGTTACCAGAGGCGAACCCTCAGGTTACCTCGAGCTAAGGAGGTATGATCTTATGATGGCAACTCCGGTTTTGGGGATGTCCACGAGATAATCATGATTAGGCCGCAGCTCAGCTTGCTAATCAGCCCGTGGGAAAATCAGGGCGTACATACATATACCATAATATTAAAATATTTATAATAAAATAGTAATTAGTTAAATGACATATTTGATAATATGTAATATTAAAAATGTGGCTTGACTACTTTACTACAAAATTAAAAACATGAACATTTTCTTACTTTCACACATCATTAAGACACCCCGTCAGTTGGATTCCTACCCCACCCCACCTCACCACCCCATTTTATTATGCCTAATTTTAGAGCAAACCCCTAAAAAGAAATCATACATTTGTCATTATAAAATGGTGGTCACGTATGAAACTTTTAGGGAAAATAAGAAGAAAAGATAGGCTTATGGGCAGTGTTCCCACCTAGAAGGCATTGCACTATTAATATGAGAATGAGAATTTTTAAAAAATATGGTTTTTATACTATTAATGTGCAAATATATGAGAATTATATTTTTATTAATTTGTATTGAAAAATTTATTGAAGACAATATTAAAATATGATAAACACAATTAGTAGCTAACAAAAATATAAAAATGACACATTTTTTATTATAGTTATATTTTCTTTGATTTTGAAGGTGATTTTATTTTATTTTTTTTCAATTTTTTATTTTATCCTTTATTTTTAATTATTTTTTTAGTTGTGTTTTCTTTCTTTTTTTCCTTACTTATTTGTTCTTCCATTTTTTTCTTTTTTTTTCTACCAATTTTTTCCTTTATCCTTTATTTTCTTTCTATTTTTTTCATTATTCTTCTTTTCATTTATCTATTTTTTTAATTTCATTTGTATTTTTTTTTTCTTTTTTTTTCCGTTTTTTCATCATTTTTTTATTTATTATTTTCTCCTTCCATTTTTGTTCTTTTTCACACATTTGAGCTTTTTTCTCTTTCTTTTTTTCTTCTTCCATTTTTTTTTTTCATTTTTTCTACCAATTTTTTCATTCATATTTTTTTCTTTCTATTTTTCCATTATCTTTATTTTTCTTCTTTTCATTTTTATTCATTCATCTATTTTTTTTCCTTCATCATTTCTTTTGTTTTGTTTTTTTTTCATATATTTTTAGTTTTCTTTCCTAAGTTTTTTTCCTTCTTTTTTCTTCCTTTTTTGTACTTATTCTTTTCTCATTCCATTTTTTCACACATATAATAACATTACATAAATATTTTATTTATTTATTAGCTTTTATTATTGTAATTTTTTTTTATAGTTTTTTCCACTATAGGTAAAAAAAAATCAAATCAATTTTTTCAGCATTTTTTTTTTTTCTGTAACCCTTATAGAAACACCAAATTTTGGAAAGAAAACTAATAAAAATATGAAAACATAAATGGGTAACTAGTTACCCTGATGGGAACATTCAAATCTAGAAAAAAAATTATATGAAGAAGATGGGAGAGAAGGGAAAGGGGGTGGATCTGATTTTTTTTTCTATCTTCAGATTTGTGGAAACTCGTTACCTTCTCGTTTTTTGTGTGTATATTTCTAGGGGTAACTGGTTACCTTCACGTTATGATGTGTGTGTATATTTTTTGGTTATTTATGGTAACGGGTTACCTATGTTACTAAAATCATAGTTACTTCTTCATTTTTTTTAATGAAGTGTTCTTCTTTTTTTTCATTCAAATTTGATGTTTCTTTTCATATTTAATATGAGTAACTCGTCACCCCTCTTATGGCAAAATGTTACTCCTCTTAGTATATGTTATTTAACATAGCTCTAGGATTTTTTTTACATAATTATTAAAGATCAATCAAGTAACTGGTTACCTTACACAAGATTTGAAAAAAGAAACATACAATATAAAAATAAGGAAAAAGTGTTGATAATAAATAAAATAATAATAAATACAATTCATATCACACAAAAAAAATTTGCAAAACAACCAAAGAAAAATTTAATATAAAATTAGTTATATAAAAATAATATAGAAAAACAAATAAGTTAAAAAAAATAGTAATCAAATTACAAACGTACCCTTCAAAATTAATAAAACTTGATTAAGAGTAAAACTATGACATAAACCAACTTTTATACAAAAATATGGGAAAATAAACCCATAAACGTGAAAAATGTTATAAAAAGTCATAGATTAACTTTTTTTTTTTAAAAACAACCATATTTTCACACCTTCTATTAAAAATCTCATATAAAATATAATTTCTTCTTAAACTATTGGGCTGAAAATCATGATGGCCCAATAAGTACTCCATTTTACTGTTTACATATCCTAAACAAAATTTATGATTTTAATTTTAAAAGTATATTATTTATGTTTTTTTTTCAAATGTTTACAAAAATATGGGAGTTTTTAAAAAATATATCTTATAGATTTTTTTTTCTTTCTAATATCTTATTTTTATGAGTTTTGTTTTTTCATATTTTTGTGTAAATTTTTTTTTATGTCATAGTTTTATTCTTAATTAAGTTTTTATAATTAGGAGGTTAATTTTTGTAATTTTCTTTTTATCCTTTTTTTTTTTTTTTCATTTTCCCACTTTGTTCTTTTTTTTTTTTCTTTTTTTTCTTCAGTTTTTTGTTTTTTTTTCATTCCTTTCATTTTTTCCTTCCATTTTTTTCCCACTAATTCTATTGTCCTTCAACTTTCTCTTTTCTCCCTTCATTTTTTTTCATATATATTATATTTCAATAGTACATAATTATATCATTATTTATTATTATACTTTTTTTTTACAGATTTTTGGGGCTACGAACATGAACTAATCTGAATAATACTTGATGGTTCCATACATCATCTCCAAGATTAATCCACAAAATAAAAAATAACTTTCATAGAATCTATATACAAATGCAAAAGTTAAAACAATATTAAATAAAAGAAGCAAAGAAATTCATAGGCAATAAGCTATATTATGTCGTTATTTATAGCCAGGCCGAGCTTCAAGAACACATTCAATACACTTATGCGAGGGAATGAAATAAATGAAGGAAAAAACCAAACACAATGTAAAGAAAAAAAAAGAAGAATGGAACAAATAGCACTCCGTTTGTGCAAATTCCCCATGAAACAACACCACCTCCAAACTTGTGGACACAAAAGAAAACACTCGTATGGGGTAAGAAAATGAAACAACATATATATCTATATAAAAATTGTGTAGAAAAAAAATTAAACAGATTTTTTTTTTAACTTTAACGGAATATACTTTTAAAACAAATTAAAAATAAATATATATTAATTATATTAATATAAATTCAAATATTATAAAATATCATTATTATAATAATATTTAATAATAAGCTAGATATTTATTAATTATATCCATATAAATTCAATTGCTATAAAATATTATTATAATAATATATAAAATATAATATTTAATCTTAATTTTTATAAAATTTTTCTAGAATAAATATTTAGTAATTATATTAATATAAATTCAAATATTATAAAATTTTATTATAATAATATTTAATACAAAACTAGATATTTAATAGTTATATTAATATAAATCTACATATTATGAAATATTAATATTACAATAATATATAATATATAATAAATACATTATATATAAGTGTCATGTGTACAAATAGTATGACCGTATGTAACTGTTACACCCAAATTTTGAAAATGAAAATTTTGATATCGAGAGTCAGGTTCGTAAAGTTTCAGCTCGAAACAAGCATATTCATCATATAATTAGCATTAATCAGAAAGTCAATAATAGTCTTGTTGAGTATAAAATGACAGCGTCGGAATTGGTGAGCTCAGAGCTACATGGTCTCGAAGGGGTTCCGAGGTCACAAGTCGAGCTCGAAGCTACAATGAAAGGGGATTCAACACTTGTATAAATCTCCTGGTTCAATTTTTGCCATCAGACAAGACAACTTGAGCTTAGGCATTATGAGCTCGGGAAGGGATGATCTTGATAGAGTCTCTTGTCAAGACCGAGGTAAAATAGGTTGACGAGCTCATGGTAATTGGCCGATCTCGGAGGCATTCAATTGTTCAAGGTAAAACAGACAAATGTGAACATAATTACTGTTCGGAGATCCCTATATATATGGGATTGATTATAATCTGTTAATAAATCATGAATATCATGGGATTTATGCACTTATTGTATAATTATATGCATTTAATTATATTTACTTTGCGCTTTGAATATTAACTCCCCCGAAATGTGAGGGGAGATATTCTGTAAGCCAGTCTATAAATAGACTGGTACTATTCATTTGTAGGGGATGGAGAAATTTGTATTGGGGAATACTCTGTTAAATTGCTTCCAAGAGCTTTGAGAGAATTCCATAGTTGAATAATATCGACTCATGGATTAGGCAAATTTTAACTGTCGAACCACGTAAAAATCGTGTCTTTTATTGTTTCTCTTCTGGTATTTTGTTTAATTGCTCTTCATTTCTAAGTTGACGAAAAACAGCGTCAATAGTTTGGTGCTTTCATTGAGAGCCATTAAACAAGACATGAGTATGTTTAGTCAGAAAAACATCCTGAATCATCAAGGGCCGCTGCAAACAACCCCAGTACTGGTGGGCGACCATTGCCCCAGATACCCGTGGAGCAGACTCCTCGTACTGAGGAATATCCCCGATGACCTGGAAAGCAGCCTATGGTGGACCCGGACCCTGAGGAGAGGAGCGATTCATCCAATTCTCGAGGGCCACCTGCTCCCAGGCTTGATGGGGATTTATACTACAACCCTGAAAGATATGTTCCTATCGTGGAACTTGAAAATCGCCAACTGCGCAAACAGTTGGCAGAGGCAAAAAAACGCAATGAGGAATTAGCCAGACAGGCTGCTGACGCCCAGGCACCTCCACGGAGGCCTAGAGGACGTCCTCGTGGGAGCACGGCCGCCAGGAGGGCGGAACAAGCATCGCAGCCGAATCAGTCGAGGCCCTGGAGGAGTACATGGGCTGAGGCCACTATCAACCCAACGACAGAATTATCAACAAGAACGGGTAATAACTGATCCCCTCAATAGCTCAGAACCCGAATCCTGATACTGCAAGAAACAACCTGGAACCTATCCGGGCAAACTCTGGGCCATCTAGGCCCGACAATGGGAGACAACCATTGTCACCCATAAGGCATCCGCCAACACAAATAAGGCACCCCTCGCCAGCCCAAGAGGTCCCACGACCTGCACCACGGAGGCCACCTCGCAGTGGCTGTCGAGATGGAAACCGACAGGCTAGGCCTGGACAGGGGAACGAAAGGGAGGCTACCCAAGATCGCAGAGCTCCTCAGCCTTCGAGAAGCCAAATGTCAAGATCACAAACTGCTAGAACAAGGAGACCAGCAGGGGACCCACCTCGTGATCACCGAGCCACATATCCAGAAAGGGCTACAAGTTACGAAAGCGAAAGCTCGAACTACACTCGGTCCGTAAGCATTTATAACACTGAGCCAAGGTATACGGGGAATCGAGGGAATCATCCTGATCTGCGGGATCATCTAAACCATAACTGAGGCCGAGATAATCCCCTGAACCCTGATCTGCGTGACCATCTGAAGGGTCATAAACAGCCAACATATAACCCTATACCAAGACAGGGAGTTGGAGTTTTTATTAACAATAATCAGCCCCCTCAGGTCTAGGCTCGACCCTTAGTGGATTTAGTCCAGTAAAGGATTGATCAGTTAGAAAGGGGATAAATATTTCTCCGTATACAAAGTGTATACCGAGCTCAACGAGACTCGGGAGAATATTTACCTGGCCAATGAAAACCAGGTCCCGTTCAAATGACCTGACCCCATGAGGAATCAGAAGGCGAAAAGAGACTCAAATAAAGGACGAGATTCCATAGAGACATTGGACACACAACCGAAGAATGTCAAAAATTAAAGGACGAGATCGAAGATTTGATCTTGAGGGGATATTTCAGTCAATACGTCAGAAACCAAAATCCCAATCAAGCCTCAACAAGTCAGAGGGTAGTAGGCGCGCAGCCTACCCAACACAATAACTCTTAAGCTTGGGAGGACGAGAGACCCCCTCCGATTGATGGAGAGGATGTAGTAACCATCTCGGGAGGACCTCATATCGCAGGTTCGGGCAGGAACGCCCAGAAAAGATACGTAAACAAGCTCAAGACTGGAGACGGTTCTCCTTACGAACCCGAGCCACGATCTCCAAAACAACAGAGGGTTGAGACTCATCCCATAACATTTACTGAAGAGGACACGTCGTATGTCCAATTCCCTCATACGACCCCCCGGTCATTACTCTCCAGCTCGCGAACAAGAGGGTACACCGAGTCTTGATTGATAACGGGAGCTCGGTGAATATCCTTGACAAAGCCACTCTAGAAAAGATGGGACTCGCGCTTTGCGATTTGAAAGTGTGTGCAACAACATTGTACGGTTTTTCAGGAGAAGGGATTGCATGTATGGGATCCATCGAACTCCCTGTAACCTTGGGAGACTATCTAGTCTCAGTAACCAAGATGATGGAGCTTTTCGTGGTGGACCTCCCATCGGCCTACAACGTACTGCTCGGGAGACCCGCCCTGATTGGGCTGGGGGCAGTGTCGTCTATTAGGCACTTGGCCATCAAGTTCCCAAAGTTTAGTGGCATCGGGACGCTAAAGTGAGACCAGCTCGCAGGAAGGGAGTGCTACAGCATTTCCATAAGAGGAAAAGTCAGACAAGTGCGCAAGCCCTAGTGGTTATCCAAGAAATAAATGGATCTGTTACATTGATGAGGAAATCGATCCCAGAGTAGATGAGAAGGTCGATCTTGAACCTTTGGAAGAGCTCGAGGAAGTTAATCTCAATGCAATAGATGTTACAAAGGTGGTGAAGGTGGGTAAGAACCTTTCTGAAAATTAAAGATAACAACTAATTTGCATCTTGAAAGAAAACCAGGATGTGTTCGCATGGTCACATTCGGACATGGTAGGAATCAGTCCGAATGTCATGAGCCATGCGCTCAATATTGACAAAAGCTTCCCCCCCCCCCCCCCCCCCCGAAGCAGCAAAAATAAAGACTCATGGATGATGATAGAAAGAAGGCCCTCAAAGAGGAGGTCGACATGTTAAAGGCAAATCGATTCATACGGGATGCCTTTTATCCTGATTGGATTGCCAATCTAGTGTTGGTCCCGAAGCCCAACGGAAAATGGCGAACCTGTATTGACTACTCAGATCTTAACAAGGCATGCCCTAAAGACTGTTTCCCCTTACCTTGGATAAATTAGCTCGTAGATGCCATTGCAGGCCATGTCATCATGTCATTCATGGAGGCTTATTCTAGATATAACCAGATCGCCATGCATGCACCAGATCAGGAACACACGAGCTTCATGACTGACAAAGGGCTATATAGTTACAATGTCATGCCTTTCGGGCTCAAAAATGCTGGAGCCACGTACCAAAGGTTGGTGAACAGGATGTTTGCCGAGCAGATAGGAAATAACATGGAAGTTTATGTTGACGATATGTTAGTTAAATCAAAACATAACGATAACCATGTCGATGATCTCGCAGAGTGCTTTACTGTACTTCGAAAGTACAACATGAAGCTTAACCCACAAAAGTGCTCGTTCGAAGTATCCTCGGGAAAGTTCCTTGGATTTACAATAAATGCACGAGGGATAGAGGTTAATACTGATAAAATTAAGGCATTGATAAAAATGCCCTCACCTCGAAAGCATAAGGATGTTTAGAGCTTAACTGGACGGATGGCGACATTAAGTAGGTTCATCTCGAAATCTACAGAACGTTGTCTTCCTTTTTTCAACCTTTTGAGAGGGGGCAAAAAAATCGAGTGGTCAGAAGAGTGCAAGTTCGCATTTCAAAACCTCAAGAAGCACCTTGCCGAACCACCAATCTTGTCGAAACCAATCATGGGAGAGGTTTTGTATCTATACCTCGCGACAACCGACCACGCCATTAGTGCGGTGTTGGTATGAGAGGAGAAGAAGGTACAAAAGCCTGTGTACTATGTCAACAAAAGGTTATTGGGGGCAGAATCGAGATACCCGTTGATAGAAATGCGACAACGGTCACAAGGCTTCCCACTTTCATGCCCAAGAGTTACTATCCTTTCCTTGCCATTTAGCATTGCCTCACACTTAGCTAATCAATCCATATCTCGGATCATCTCGAAATCAATCATAACCAACCTTATCATATCAACTGATGAGTCCTTTTTACCATAATCCAACTCATCTCTTAAATCACCAATACAGTACTACTATCCCATCATAACATAACCATGTGATCTGCATATCATCTTTATGCCTCTCTATAAGCAACAACAAAGAAATAGCATGGCACCAAAACCAGTCAGCATATTACAAAAATCAGAACTAGAAAGCTGACCTGCCACCCCTGAGGAACTAGTCTCAGTGTCAGTCTCTGGCTTCACTGGAACGAACACTCGAGCTAGAGTCAAGTTGTCCATCCCCTTTTGCTCATCCTTTCTTAGCCTTAGGCAATCCTTTTTGAAATGCCCAACCATTTTACATAAGAACACATGCCCTTGCTCGTCATTCTCCTAGATGACGCCTCTTGCATTGAGCACATATTGGATAAGTCTTCCAGCTTTCATTCTTGCTAGCTCCAATTAATGGTGGTGCCATTGCCTGAGCTCTGTGCTCTCTGGCACTCTTCTTCTCATTTCCTATGCTCTCAACAGCAAGAGCCTTCCCTACCACTTGAGCGTAGGTGGAGGTTTCATGCACTGGGGAAACTCTAATGCCCTGAGCTATTTTGGAATTCAACCCCTGAATAAACCTTTCCTTCCGAGCTACATCTGTAGGTACCGTGTCATAAGAAAACTTGGACAACCCATCAAATCTATTAACATACTCAGTTACTGATGTCTTTCCCTGAACGAGATTCAAAAACTCATTCATCTTAGCAATCTTGGCTGCATCACAGTAATATCTTTCATTGAACAGCTGCCTAAACTCATTCCAGTCCATCACAGTTATATCTCGAGTCTGGGATATTACTTCCCACCACGTTTGGGCATCATCCCGCAATACATATCGCACAAATCACTCTATCATGACCCACCAGCCCCATACTGTCAAGAATGGAACTGATCATGCCCATCCATTGCTCAACTTTGAATGGATCTAGGCCTCCCTCAAAGACTGGAGGGTAATACTTCTAGAATCTTCCACAGATAAATTCCCACCTGCTCTCAACCCTCGGCTGAGCCAAAGCTGGTGCCACTCCTGGAAAAACAAAGGAAGAGGTGTTTCTCAACGGACTCCTCTGTTGCTTCAAACACCTAATCTCTTCCTCATGCCTTTGCAATCTTGATTGCAAATCTGTAAACATTTGTTGAAAATTCTGAGTGGCAGATGAAGGACTCAACCCCTAGCTGAAACTCCCAGCCTCGATATAACCACCACTAGGCCTCATTATCTGCCTTGGATACAAACTTGCTGATTGAATCTGCAGTCAATAACTTGACCCATTAATCATGATGAGCATATCAAGAGCTTTCCCCACGGGAACAATTTTACCACACTACAATCACAAATCACTGAAGTGCTAAAATCATGCCCATGACATTCATACATCAATCATAATCCCTGCTCTTCCAACATTCACCTCATGCTTCTAACTCCAGCATGAAAATATAACATTTATATAATCACAGAGCAGGTAATCCTGTAATCACATTCATATATATATTCACGGAGCATATAATCATAAGGTCAAGCGCCAAGCTCTATCAGAATCTCATGCTCCCTAATACAATGTGCAAGTAAAGAATTTACTTTCTATTTAAGCAGCTAAGCACATAACTAAAGAAATCGTTACCATTCCCAGAGTGAAGCTATCTTCAGTGACGAGTGTATATGCCCAGCTTGTCTTCAGAAACCCTTAACCTTGGCTCGCTCTGATACCAAGTTGTAACGCCCTAAACTCCAGGGACCGTTACGGTGTGCATTATGAATAGTGCTAAACTCGCTAACTAAGTCATTTGGCCATAATCGTGTAACTAAGTATGATTAGCGGTTTAGGATTAAATTTTTTGGATAAGATATAGCGTTTCACGAAAACTTTTACTGTATACATTGGGATCCCAAAAATATAATTTAAAGGTTCATTACAAGAAAATATTTACAACCAGCTGATCTAAGCGGCAAAACAGGGTTTAACCCTAGTTCCTCTTTCAACCATCGGCCGTGGCGGACGAGCAGCCGCATATGTACACATCATCACCTAAACTCTCTAACTCAAGGATGGTCCAGCTTTCTTTTGCCTTTACATGCACCACATAGCACCCGTGAGCCGAAGCCCATTAAGAAAACTCAATATGCTCATGAACAATAATATCATGTCACAAAATCATAATTGGCATGCCTAGCAATTTATAGCCAATTCAAGCATGCAAATGAGTTCAGACAATATTGGGGAATCTAGGATAAGAAATCCTGCCCTCCTGATTGGATGACTATCAAGTCAATCCTAATCAGATGAGTGATTTAACACTGGTGGTTCCGTTAACCATAATTAGTGACTGACAAGCAAGTCACCACAGGGCTCAGCACCCACAACCATGCGAATGATAATTCTTATGATCATACAGAGCTTATAGCCCTGAACAGATGAGTGAATATCACTTTGATGTTCTGTTAAACCATAATGAGTGACTGATGAGCAAGTCATTAGGGGCTCAGTACCCATAGTCGTGTGACGAAACAGTCACCTGGGCTTTCTGGCAATGGCTCTAATCAGATGAGTGACTGACAAACAAGTCACTACGAGGCTCATTACCCACAGTCATGTGACGAAGTAGTCACCTGGGCTCAGCACCCATAGCCATGTGATTAAACAATCACTTGGACCTTCTGGCCCTGGCTCCAATCAAATGAGTGACTGCTGGGTAAGTCACTCGGGCTTAACACCCACAGCCATGTGACTAAACAGTCACTGGGGCTCTCTGGCCCTAGCTCTAAATGACTAGCCTTAGGCTAGACAAGTGCTTTTAGTTTTCATCGAGCTTGAGGTCGGTCCGACATTAATGCTCATTTGAGTCATTCAATGCAGATGTCGATTAGATCTAATCTTTGTCGGCTTGTGTTAAACACACTAAGACTGTTCTTGACTTATGAGTCAATACCATGTGACCGGTGCTCAGTGCTACTGCCGAACTTGACTAATGAGTCACAACTTCACAGTTAATACTAACACCATTGCCAATTATGACTAGTTAGTCAGTGCCACGCACAAGTAAGCAATGCTACCAGGCATATATCATATATCAAATATCCAAATGTAGGGCATTCAGCATGCTTACTTAACAATTGCTAGCATAATTATGATCATGCACAAACACAGAGACTCAAGCTCTGATCAATCTCATATTCAACATTCATGGCATGCCCTAATCACATGTTTCTCGTGCATCACATGCATCACATATTGGGTGCAGTTTTCTTACCTTTGGTTCGAGCGAGAAATACTTTAAAAACGACCCTTGAGAATGATCGATCATTTGATTCTTTAACGGTCCCCTAGTCATAACCAAATACAACCTCTAATTAATAAAATCAACACTAATAGGGTCTTGACCTAAACCTCACTCTCGGGACCCCGAATTGTACCCAAACAGTGAGTAGATTCGATCCCGAGCCTTAAGAATTGAAACCCCGAGCCAAAAACCCTTAAAACACCCAAAACGGGAATCTGATGTAATAGGGTAGCTCCCCAGCGCTACCCCACTAGTGCCCCAGTGCTCAATTCAGCATGCTCCCTTCCCTGAGTAGCACTGTAGCGCCCCTTAGTGGGCGCTATAGCGCTACACTCAGCCTAAAAATGTCCAGAAACTTCTCCCTTCGACTCCACCATTTCTAACCCAAACCAAAAGCTTCCCAAATTCATTTTAAACCCCAAATGAACCCAAATATCATCTACACATGTCCTAGGCATCACAACTCAAGCAACCCTAGCCAAAACTTCCATCAAATTCTCAACTTTCCAACTCAAAAACCAAACTGAAACTCCAATGAAAACAGAGGAAGAACAAGAGATTATATGGCTAAAAAATCACCTCAATCTCAGCTTAGCATCCTCTTCAACGGTAGAGCATAACCCAAAACACTCACGGCTTGGTTCCTTGACTTGGTTCCTCAAAAAGAGCTCCAAAATTCAAAGAGAAATGGAGAGGAAATGGTGCACGGGAGAGAAGATGAAGGAGACTCTGTTTTAGCTACTTCCACAGCCATCCAATGGCTAATATATATCCTTTTAGGGTGAAAAGACTAAAATACCCCGAGATCATTTCAAATCCTCTTAAGGCCACCAAGGGCAAAACTGTCATTTCCCGCCTATTTCGTTAATTATAATTAACACCCTCCAATTCCCGTTATTCTCGATATTATCAAATACCAATAATTCATATCCCATTACCCTTTAATTCTCGGTAATTTTCTAATCACCAAATCACCCCGAGACTCACCCCGAATCCCAAAACTATTCCCGTTATGACCAGACCGAAAACTTGCATTCCATGATCGTCTCATGCCGAATGGCTCGAACAAATCCACATATAATGTGGTATTATTTGTAATTCACCCACATGCATGAAAATACACAATTACGCCCTCAACAGGACAAATTACCAAAATGCCCTTATAATTAAAAATGGATCCATATGCATCCATTTATCATCATATCATAATATAATTCACATAAACATGAGTATAATAATTTAATGGCATAATAAATCAATTATGGCCCTCCCAGCCTCCTAATCAAGGCCCTAAACCTTATTAGGAATTTTGGGGCATTACATCGGACCTAACTAGGAAGGACCTTACTAGATCGAGTCTATCATCCGGCCTGGGGTGTATAAATTGGAAAGATTTAATGGGGAGTTGGTTCCGCAAGCTTGGAATGGCGAACATCTACGACCTTATTATCAATAATGTAGGAATGGTGTTTTCATTGTAACCAAGCTTGTTTATTTTTCTGACTTTTGTTAATAAAATGTTAAGTTTTGTTCAAAAGTTGACATCTTTATTAAATGTTGTATTTTTTGAAAACTCTCTTAATTCAATAACCTATGGTCACACTCATAGGATGTTAAGGGGGCATCAGTGGTATACAATCATACCATAAGTTTGATCAAATAAATAACATAGAATAAAAATGTCTGGATCGTTAACCCGACATGAAAGTTTTAAGTATACACGCAAACTAATACAGATGTCTGGACCTAACCCGACATAAAAGTTATAAGTGTATATGCGAACTAAAATTGCCTGGACTTAACCTAGCATTAAAATTAAAAGTGTACATGCAAACTAATATAGATGTCTGGACCTAACCTGACATAAAAGTTATAAGTGTATACACGAACTAAAAGTGTATGGAGTAATAACCAAACACGCAAGCTAAAGCTGTCTGGACTTAACCAGATTGTAAAAATTTATAAGTGGATGGATTACAAACCAAAAACGAGCTAAATTAGTTTGGAACAAACTACCTAAAACTAATCGACAAGCAAGAAAGTAGGAATAAAAAATAAACCAACTATAAATTAAGTCGATCCCGAGGCTAGAAAATTTTGCAAAAATTAGTTTCGACCTCACGACCTCGAGGAGCTACTCGAGGATGATAAAAAATGACTAGAAAAGCAAGATATAACTAACCTACTAAACTTACATGCCAATTAAGTACTTTCAAGTATGTGGGGAAAGTAAGGTTCGACCTTGACATTAACGTAGTCGAACATGGATATTTTGAAACTGTGCATGAATGCATTGGAATTCGAGCATAAATCCAATATATGTATTTGTACGGATAAACAAATATAAAAGCAAGGTTTTAATATAACATGCTCAAAATATTTTTACTTAGAAATGTAAAGCATAATATTAAAACAAAAAGCTAAAACAAAAATCAAATGCATAAAATATTTTCGAGCTAGAAGAATGTATGCATCAAAGATTAACGTTGCTATATAAAAATTAGCTCTAAATCGAGCTATGAATTGTCTTCACCATAAGGGCACGTATACATCAAATTAATTATAACAAAAGATAATAATGGGACGCAGCCCATGACCTCGCCCTCACGGAGCAGGCACCTCCCATTCAGCGGCTCCGGACGCTCTAGCCGTCTCCTCGACCTCAGCCCTGACATCTTCTTCGTCGAGGCGAGTCTGCCACCTCTCAATGAACTCGGCCTCGAGGTTGTCCAAGAAGTTGGTTTCAAGATCAGGATTGTTGACCCAGATGTGGTACATCGCCATGTCAACGACATGATCCTTTTTCTTCTTGAACTCCTCGAGGAGGTGGGTCTTTTCACCTTCGATTTTCTCGAAGGTTGCCTTCTTGTCCTCCTTCAGTTTCGCGTTGAGCTCTTGGAGTTCACTGATCTTGGAGTCCTTCCCCTTGATCTCGGAGTTCTTGACCTCGACTTCTTTCAAAGTCACGGCCATTGTAGACTCGAGATCAGACACCTTCTGAGCAGTTTCCAAGGCAACTTCCAGCTTCATTTCGAGTTTGAACGCCTTTAGCGTCGCGACCTTGGCCTCGTCTGCCAACTTTAACTGGAGGTTCTTGGCCTCTTGAGCGAGGGCTTGACTCGCGAAAACCTCATTGTTCAACTTAAAGCTATGTTGAACAAACAAAGTAAATGTCTGTGCGCAAAAAAAAAAAGAGTTATTAAACGTACAGAATAAGTCTGTATAATCAACATTATGGGGTAAAGTGACTTACCGAGGTTAAGAGCTCACTGCCCTTGTCAAATATGGTGTTTGTCTCGCAGCAGGAGGTAAGGAACTGCCATTGGGGAGCTTTGAGATTACTAAGGCTTTGGCTGACTCGGGATAAGACGTCCAAGCCCAAGTTGACTTCGTGCGATCCCGCGACTGTATCGAGCACATATTTGGGAACGTGGGTTGAGATTGACGGGAGACATTCCCAGGTAGGGACTAGTTTCCTAGGGGCCGGAGCAAGTTGCTAGGAGGATGAGACCAGAGGCGGGGGGCCACAGGTGCCACCATCTCCACTTCAGTAGTGACCCTGACCACGGATGTGGGGTTTGCAGCTTGGCTCAAATTTTGAACAGCTGAGGCTGGAGGAGTCACCTCAGTTTTCTTCAGGTCTTTGGAGGGGCGCCCTCCTCTTTGAGACGCCCTTGGGCGCTTACTTCCCTTGGCTCCTGCAGGGCGGTTGAGCACATTGTCCAAGTCGGAGTCCATGTCGTCTGCAAAACATACAAATTACAATTTAGTATTCGAGCCTAAGCCACTAAAAGAAGAAAAAATAAGGAGAAAAGAAACCTAATTGGTACTCTCTATCGAGCTTGAGCTGGGCGACCAAGTAATTTCTCTATCTTTCGAGGATGCTGGGGGAGTCCCTTCTTTATAAGTAGGGGTTGACCTTGAGAGGTCCCTATATATATTGGTCCTGTATTGAACAGTGACCTCGTCCCAGACCTCATTTATACTATACATGGTTTGAAACGGGCCTAGCCAACTATCGATCCTATGCACCCTATGATTAACCCAAGACCAAATGTAAAAATTATCCCTAGGGTCTGGGAAAATGATTAAGGTGTCGGGTTTGTGCTTAAGTAAGGAAGGTGACCACATTTTGGAGCTAAGCACTACTTTACCTCCACCACCAGAACTCGATGAAGCTTCGTCTTGAGCTTCGTTTCCCAAAGCAGGTCGGTCATGATGGTGAGCTGCAGGGGGCGAGCCCGCGAGCTCGAAGACCTCCTCATGGGAGGAAGCTTGTCGGTAGGAAGCGACACGTGATCCCACCGGGATTATTTGCGGTAGGCAGAGTCATTGGTCGACTGGCCATCCTCCAAAAGGTCGCAGGCTCGAACTCGCTCTTCGTGGAGAAGATACGACAGTGATCGTCGTCCATAAGGCAGTTGGAACAGGGCTGCCTTATGCTCCACCATTGAGTCGATGGGGGTGGGACGGTGGTAGTTGGTTGTAGAAACGGTTTAACGTTAGAATTCTGAGCTTTACGATTTGGTGAAAAAGAAAGAAGGTTAGGCTTGAGAATACTTACGAATGTGTTGGAAGAAGTAAAACTTCAAAGAAACGAGGTCATTCGTCCAGAAGAACGCGAGCTTGAAGTTCGGAGGATGGTTTGGCATATCCCCGAAAAGCTTCTTTTCCTTCAAATAGCTCAAGAGGTAGTAGAAGCCATCTCCTCCCCGAGCTCGAGAAGGGTTTCCCTTGAGTAAAAAGAGATATAAAATCTCTCGAGGTGAGGGTCCTTCCCACCTCAGATTGTGATATAATGATTTAAGGGCCGAGAAGATCCTGTAGGAGTTGGTCTGGAGTTGGAAGGGAGCAAGTCCAACGAAGTCTAGAAAATACTTTGTAACGCCCCATGTCACTATGGCTGCTTCCTAGAATGACAAATGGCCCTACAAACCAACATGAGTCTTTCCAGCGTGCTTTGTCTTCACTCGCACGCTTCCTAGGAAAACTTCCCAGGAGGTCACCCATCTTGAGATTACTCCAGGTCAAGCATGCTTAACTTTGGAGTTCTCAAGTGATGGGCTACTGAAAAGAAGATGCATCTTGTTGATATAGGTAGTACCCATCAATCCATTTAAGCCATCTTCAACTATGTAGTCCCATACCCACACAATCTTAGAATCATCACACTTGACCTTCCCTAGGCAGTGTGAGATTGCACAGCTTTACCCGGTCTTTCCCCCTACGGATCACGGGATTCTGATTGTCACAATCACCCCCCTTAGGAGTCTGACGTCCTCGTCGGCCACACTTCCGTCTGGGTCAAGGCTCTGATACCATTTGTAACGCCCCACGCCACTATGGTTACTTCCTAGAATGACGATTGGCCCTACAAACTAACACGAGTCTTTCCAGTGTGCTTTGTCCTCACTCGCATGCTTCCTGGGAAAACTTCCCAGGAGGTCACCCATCTTGAGATTACTCCAGGTCAAGCACGCTTAACTTTAGAGTTCTCAAGTGATGGGCTACCGAAAAAAAGATGCATCTTGTTGATATAGGTAGTACCCATCAATCCATTTAAGCCCTCTTCAACTGTGTAGTCCCATACCTACACAGTCTTAGAAGCATCACACTTGACCTTCCCCAGGCAGTGTGGGATTGCATAACTTTACCCAGTCTTTCCCCCTACGGATCATGGGATACTGACTGTCACACTTGAAGTAGGATTTTAGAGGGAGAAGGGGCTCTGCCCTCCCGGGGCTAAGCAGCTCTGCTTGCTCAAGGTCCCAGGTCGACACATTAGAGCGTTTGAGAGCTTCAAGCCATGATAGGCTAGCAGATCAGATATTTGGCTCGTGGTTGTGACTGAGCTCCAGTAATGTTCGGCCTCGAAGAATTCCTCCCTTGAGGTCGGAATTGAAGCAGCTTGCGAGGTAGAAGGGCAGCTCGAAGGATCTCCCACCAGCGAGAACGAAAGAACACTAGGCTCGAAAGCGACGGTGACTTTGAGTTTTGGATCGAGAGGGAGGGTTCTGATCTCGGGATCCGGATCTGGGTAGATTGCGACCCAGAGTATTTTCCTTTTCTTCTCCTCGACCTCATCAATCTGGCGTCGGAAGCGATCTCGGATGTCTTCTTGTCCGCACCTCTCTCGATGCTCACGTATCAAGCGCTGGTTCCGAGTGAAGGGTGATTCCGGCCTAGGAGTTGATGGAGAGTAGGGGATTGCGAGCTCTAACCCCCACCGATTCTTAGAATTCTATGACATCTAGCAAGAAAGAAAAGGGTGAGGGCCATGCATGAAGAAAAAAAAACAGAAAAGATAGTTTTGGTGATTCGAGCTCGAGAGTCTGAGACCAAAAATATACCTCAATCGAGATTGGAGTCTCGAAAGGGTAGGATGAGTTCGAAGGTGAGCCCCGAACCATTAGAAAGTTCAGGCTTCGAGCGTATACTTACACGAGGGAGTGGGGAAGTGGATATCAGCTTTGAGGATCCCAGATTTTCAGGGATAAAGCTGATAGTTAACCAAAAAGGTGATATTTTTGGGATTTGTGCAATTAACACCCTTTATCAAAACCCATATTTATTGGCTTAAACGAAACACTATTCATAATCAAAATAACCCCATTTTTACACATTTACACAAGATATTTTGGGTCTAAACACAGTGATTACAACTACAACAATATTTCGAATCGAAAAATTTGCCTAATATCGATCAAGTATCCTTATAGCAGTAGTAAAAACACCAGTAAATATGTTCACAGTGTAGAAGAAATACGTAGACAACATATGAAATCAAAAGCACAGGAGAAGAGTGTGAACTTACACAATGTAGTTCGTGGGAATGAGGAGATTGTCGACTGGAGCGTTGGTAGAAGGAAGGACTTCACAGAGTTGAGTGTGTTTAAGGCGTTTTGTTTTCGTGGTTTGGAAAACATACAAAGAGATCTCTGGTATCTCGTTTTTCTTTCTCTGGTGTGAGATATTTTTGTAAATAGAGTAAAAATGTAATGAAGAAGACGAAGTGGACATATTTATAGACCCCAGGGGATGTCAAGGGTCGGACTAATCTGGATCCTTGGTTTGATTTGGGGTCTGATCCAACGGATGGGGAATAAGCATGGCGTCGGCGACAAAAAGGGAATATGAAAAGACGTAGGCAGATGAAAAGAGCACTCTAGTACTCTGACTGTGCAATCCATGGCTGACGCGTGTCCACACTCGAGTGTGGTGGGTGGCTCAGTTTTTGGAGATAGCAGTTCAAAAGTTTCCTTCTCATAGGGTTCGAACTAATACTTTTGAGGGGCCAGAATGTTACACCCAAATTTCGAGAATGGAAATTTTGATCTCGAGAGTCAGGCTCGTAAAATGTCAGCTCGAAACAAGCATATTTATCATATAATCAGCATTAATCAGAAAGTCAATTACAGTCTCGCTGAGTATAAAATGACGACGTCGGAATTGGTGAGCTCGAAGCTACAATGAAAGGAGATTCAACACTTGTATAAATCTCCTGGTTCAATTTTTGCCATGAGACAAGACAACTCGAGCTCAGGAATTATGAGCTTGGGAAGGGATGATCTCGATAAAGTCTCTTGTTAAGACCGAGGTAAACCAGGTTGACGAGCTCGTGGTAATTGGCCAATCTCGGAGGCATTCTATTGTTCGAGGTAAAACGGGCAAATGTGAACATAATTGTTGTTTGGAGATCCCTATATATATGGGATTGGTTGTAATCTGTCAATAAATCCCGAATATCATGGGATTTATGCGCGTATTGTATAATTATATGCATTTAATTATATTTAATTTGCGCTTTGAATAATAACTCCCCCGAAATGTGAGGGGAGATATTCTGTAAGCCAGTATATAAATAGACTGGTGCTATTCATTTGTAGGGGACGAAGAAATTTGTATTGGGGAATAGTCTGTTAAATTGCTTCCAAGAGCTTTGAGAGAATTCCATAGTTGAATAATATCGACTCGTGGACTATGCAGATTTTAATTGTCGAACCACGTAAAAATCGTGTCATTTATTGTTTGTCTCTTCTGGTATTTTGTTTAATTGCTCTTCATTTCTAAGTTGACGAAAAACAACGTCAACAACAACCAAATAAGAAATTAGAATAACATTTATCTTCTATCAAGAATAAATAAATTTATTATTCAATCATTAAGGTCTGATTTGAATAATATCATGAATGTTTTGTACCTTAAGTATGGTAGTTTGAGATCTAAAATGTTATCATATTATTTTTAAAAAAAAACATAAAGAATGTTTTGGTTTAATTTTTCATTTAATATGTTTATGTCATTCTTTTACATATAATATTTTTTGTTTATTCAAAATTTATAAGGAAATCATAAAAATTATTAATAATTTTTTTAAATAAAACTAAGCAAACGTACATTATATGTTGCTTGCACCTAGTATATATATAAAAGCTAAACAAAATTGATTTGATTTTTTTATAGTAGAAAAAACCTAAAAAAAAGTACAATAATTATAATAAAAATTTATGTTATACTAAAACATATCTGGAAAAAAAAAAGATAAAATGAAAGGAAACAATAAAATGGGAGGAAAAAAGAATAAATTGAAAAAAGATGAAAGAGGAAAAAGTAAAAAGTAAAAATGGATGAAAAAAAAAGAGAAATGGAAATGAAGGAAGAAAATGGAAAAAAAAATGGTATGGAAGAAGTGAATTAAAAAAAGAAGGAAAAGGGAAAGAAAATGAAAATAAAGAAGAAAAAAAAGCAAGAAAAAATGGAAAAAATGGAAAGAAAAAAAAATACGATTAAAATTAAAGAAAATATAACTATCATTCAAAATATGGCATAATTAAATTTGTTTGCAAATATACAGAAAAAAATCCCCATAAAAACAACTTTCTAATAAAAAAAATTCATAAGATAATGAAAAAGTGAAATGCCCATATTTTTGTAAAACTACCTAAATAAATTCATAAATATGAATGAAAAAAAATTCCAAATTAAAATAACATCAAGGAGGAGTTGCATTATGAAATACATGATAATACAAGATATAGTACTGGGCAGTTCGTCATAAATGTGTGAGCATATATGATCAATGTTGTTTTCAATATAAACTATTACCCATAAGTAACATTTTAGGTAACTAAACTTTGTTTTTTTTTTAAATGCAATTAATTCAACGATAATTCATCTAAGTTACCAATTGTAACCCTTTTGGTTACTGAGTTTTATTGTTTGAAAGAGTGATTTCGGCGATTTATTAATGTTCATTGGCTTTGTTACTCTATTGCGAGTGGTTTCAAATTTTTTACATGGAGTTATGTACAATTGTACTTTTTTAGATCGATTATTTTCTTTGTTAATATTTTAGGTTTACATTACATGGTGAAATAGCTAGAAAAATGAAAGAAAATTGGCTGTGTGTAAGCGGCTGGGGTTCCAGTCAGTCATATTGAAGATGGATTGCTTACAGCGTGTTTGGTTCCTTAATTAAAATATTATTTTTTGTTTTTAAAAGTTAAAAATTGTGTTTTGAAAACAAGTTGGGGGTGTTTTGTGTTATTTTTAGAAAACACTTTTTAAAAACAAAGTTACAAAAAACAAAAAAAAATTAGAACAACAAAAAGTTATTTTGTGTTATTTTCAAATTTTTTTGTTTTTTTTTCTCACATCATTTTTTAATTATTATTATTTAACATTATTTATTGTCACGTTATTTTCTCTCTCATTAGTTTCTCTCTCTTCATTTTCTCCCACATCAGTTTTCTCTTATCACTTTCTATCTCCTTATTTTCTCTCTCCCCACTTTCTCTCTCCTTACCTTTTCTCTCTTCATTTTTTCTCTCACTATTTTCTTACTTCTCACTTTCTATCTTTTCATTTTTTTTCTTCATCATTTTCTCTTGCATCACTTATTATGTCATCATTTTCTCTTTCATTACTTACTATATCCTTACTTTCTCTCTCATCACTTAATATATTCACATTTTATCTCTTGTCATTTCCTCTCTCATCACTTTCTCTCTACCCACTTTCTATCTTATCACATTCTCTCTCATTTTTTCTTGGATCAATTTCTATTTCTTCAAATTTTCTCTCCTTACTTTCTCATTCCTTATTTTTCATCATTTTTTCTTTCAAATTATTTTATCTCATTATTTATTACAAACTTTTAAAAGATTTTTTTCTTTATAAATATATTTGTTAATTTTTTATTTAAGATTTAAAAAAATAAAACTAAAAAATTAGTTTTAAAAAACATTAACTAAACAGTTCTTATATTTTGAAAATTACAAAAACTGTTTTCTATTATCATTTCTGATAACACAACTTTAAAAATAAAAAACAGAAAATAATGTCATACCCTAACTTTCCACTATAAGAATTTTATTGATATATTCTTTGTGCGATGTAACAGAATAGCCAATTCACTCGCTAAGTTAGCTATTTCTCTGTAGAAAAGTGTGGTAGCTTGGTCTTCCTATCTGTGTTTGGTCTTAGACCTTGTAATGTTAGCTTGTATTGTGCTTTGGCTTCTTTAGCCTTTCAATAAAGTTCCCTTTCCATTAAAAAAAAACAACAATAATAATAATAATTAAAGTGGTTGTCTTGTGCATGCTCCAATGGATCTAGAATACTATGGCAGGTCACTCAACAGTTACCAATGGTTATAAACTTTGTTTTTAAGTCATTCATGGTATGATTTTCTTTATACAAGTATCAAAACTCTATTTTTTTAATAAATTTTTTGAATGATACCAAACCCACTTTTTACAACTTTAATTTTAAAGAATCATAACAAATTTGCATTTCATAATATTTATCGAATAGAATTCATGATCTTTTTAACTTCTAAAATAATTATTAAATATCATCATTTCATACTCATTTATGTGCACTCCCATAATTTCTTTTAAAACTCAACAAACATTTTGTTTCTCTTTTACAAATTTTAAAGTATTTAGTTTAAATTTTCATTAACTATCAATTATTTATTTCTTTTATTGAATTCATTGTTTGATTAGCACTATGGACTTTGTAAATTATGGTTGAACTAATAAAAATGAGTTTTAACTCTAGCGATAATATTTTAGTCATAAGATATTTTTTAATGACTTTTTTTTTAATAAAAGTAGCAAACTTCATTAAATCAAAGATTGTCCAATAAGGACAACAATTCAGCAGGAGCACCTTCCCAATAATACTACGATTAGCATGACAACAAGATGCTCTTGCAAGAGAACGAACAACTTTGTTTGCATATCATTTTACAAAAAATCAATGAAACATTGATCAACAAGCCGAAAGGAGAGACCGTTTAACTGAGCTTCTGATAGCCTGCACTACATTTAGGCAATTCGACACTATAATCACACCACCCCAACCTTTCTTTTTTATCCAACTCAAGACCTTCTTAACGCCTACTACTTCAGCTAACTCAGGTTTGACATTGCAATTTTTTCACATAACTAAAGCCTCTAATAAATCCCCATCGTGATCTCTGTCCACACAGTTGAACCCAAATCGCCTCTCACTGTCAAAAGTGGTTGAATCAACAATTACCTTAACCATATTTGTCTAAGGTTTAGTCCAATGCTCACTCCCATCTTCCGTTAAATGCACAACCATAGATGGTGTCAAGTTTCTATCTTTAGAGGTCACCCATTGATTAAGGCTTGATCTAACTAATCTCACCACTTCATCCACCAAAGGCACTCTTCTGTTCCAAACCAGATCATTCCGAAACTTCCAAAGAGCCTAACAAATAATTTCTGCCTCAGCATTGGTATCTTTAGATCCTTTATCAAAAATACTCTGCAATCAGGTTGGAAACTCAGTCTAAGAACCCATCGGCTCTCCCAAAACTAACTTGCACCAGATACTCTTGGCAAAATGACACTAAACCAGGCTGTGGAGAATTGTTTTTGCATCAGAACTACACATAGGACAATTGCCTTCCACATCAACATTCTTCATTTTAAGTTGAGACCGAGTGGATAGACATCCCAAAGATGCTCTCCGAAGAAGATTTTTGGCTTTATGGGGTATTTTTAGCTGCCATAATTTTCTCCAAAAATTTGAATTGTCATTCACAGC
Source organism: Humulus lupulus (assembly GCF_963169125.1). Classification (NCBI taxonomy): domain Eukaryota; kingdom Viridiplantae; phylum Streptophyta; class Magnoliopsida; order Rosales; family Cannabaceae; genus Humulus; species Humulus lupulus. The sequence goes on from NC_084795.1 coordinate 28,270,420, forward strand.
CCAATTACCTTTCATTTCTTGTAAAGGATTGTAAGCACTCTTCATACTATAGCAGCATGGACACTCCTTTAACCATTGCCGTTGTTTCTTTTCAGCCGTACAACTTAAAGGGATGTCTAAAATCAACTGCTTACCCCTGTCCACAACAAAATCATTCAAGAGGTCCTCATCCCATTCTTGAGATCCTATTTTCATCAAGTTGCTCACATTTTTATTTATCAGACCATGGTGGTTCAAATAATAATATGATTCTGCTCTTTTGGCAACCAAGGTTCTCCAAGGACATTCACTTCTAAGCTCATACCAATACTCCATCTAGCCCATTTTCTCACCAATTCTTAAGCCTTCTATATGCTTCTCCCCAAAAAGCTTGGATTATTTCCAAGTGTTGCATTCAAATTGGAACCTCTTGGATAATAAAGAGCTTAAAAAAATTTCCCCACCAAGCCATTTTCATCCTCCAATAATCTCAAACTTATTTCCCTAAAAGAGCAAGGTTAAAATCTCTTAAATTTCTAAACCCTATCCCTCCATTAATTTTATAATTGCTCAATCTCTCCCAACTCATCCAAATAATGTATTTCCTTTCACTAAGAGAAGTATTCTGCCAAAATCTACTCACCATAAGCTCAATCCTTACACATGCCTAGATGAAGAAGAAAAAAATTCATTGCATAATTAGGCAAAGATTGCACCACTGTTTTAATGAGTATCTCATTTCCTGCTCTCGAAAGTAGCTTTCCATGCTAACTTTGAATTCTATTCCAAGCTCTTTCTTTTAGAAAACCCAGCAACACTCCTTTATTATGCCCCAAAATCCGATCTTCTATAATCGATGGTTAGAAGTTTTCAACTATCTCTTGCCATTTCGTCTCTGAGGCCGTAAACAGATTCTGGAAATACCCAATCATTATGTTGAATTTCACTCTACAACAACAGGACTCAAACACAAATAAATTCAAAGACAAGAATTAGATAACAACAATAGCACTTTAACAAGATTTAGACAAAACAAAATAAAAACAGTAAAAGAGAAGGAACAAGAACACCATAATTATACTGGTTCAACCATATTGCTATGGTCTAATTCAATTCTTCCAAACTTGGATTTCCACTAGGCCTACAAGTCACAAATGCAGCTGATGTGAACTTGTTCTTGAGGTTACAAACACAGTTACCAAACTTGAATTGTGGTACAAAACTCTCACAAGAACTCTCACTCTCAGCCCGATACAAAACGCTCTCTAAGTGTTTCCCAAAAGCTCTCTTTTCTCAATTCTCTCTTGGTTTTCTACTACACAAATGACACAAGGCACAAGCCGTATATATACAACCAGTCGAGACCAAAAAACATACAACTGAAATGTAACAGAAAAACATAATTCTAAAAATAGGAGAGTTGACTTTGACAGGTAAGTTAGTTGATTAGGATTATATCCCACCAATTCCACCTTAATCCACATTAATCTGACTTGCTTAGGTATTAAATAAACGTATTGAAAATAAAGTTAGGTTTCACGACTGTCAGGCGACACGTTCATAATAACTCACTAGGTTAGAAGATCAAGAGTTTCATCTCTTGCTCTTGATCCAAAATATTCCGAGGCTTAAGAATTTGGTGGAAAGTGTTGGTTTATTTGATTTGATGATCTATGAATTATCAAAAGGTGTAAGGAGTTGGGGATTTGTGGCTGAGTTAATGTCAGCAAACTCTTGGAACTGTGTTATTTGAGTTTGATGTTAGATTTAGGTTTTGATTATGAAAGGGTTTCGATTGTGATTTTGATTAATGGATGTTTATTAGATGTCTAGGATTTATTTATTTTATTTTTGAAGTGTTAGAAACATGTTAGGTTGTTTGATTGGGGGATTTAGGTCAAAACTTTGTGATTTGGAGTTGAAATTTGGGTTTAAAATCGCATTTGCGATTCCAAAAATCCCGATGAGCATGACCGCACCCATGCCTTGGCCTGATTGCGATGCATGCCTAAAAAGCAAAAACCCACTACAGGCGCGACTGCACCGGTAGCCCAGAAATGGGAATTTTGAGTTTTATTCACTCTTTTATGACTTGATATCTTTTGGTAAGGGGTTTTGTGTAACAAGGTTTTAGGACTTTCTTAAAGATATATTGAGTAAGAATTAATATTAGGAAGGGTATTGGTGTATTTTAATATGGTTTTGGCTTGGCTTCAGTTTTAAGCTTTTGATGTTATATGATATGTCTAGGATCGCTAATGATACTTGAAGGGGCGCGTTAGTGTGTGGATCGCTGCTGTTATCAAGGTAAGAAGAGTGGACACCTGCACGTAAAGTGTACGCTAAACATACTCACTTATGGTAGAATCTATCTATTTTATGCTTATGTTCAATGTTTGTTTATGTGTGTTATATGTATGTGTGGTATGTTTATGTGACATGCTTACATTATTATATGCATGTATACGTTACAAAATTGCATGCTTATGATATATTAAAAATTGCATGCATACGCTATTTTTGTCCTCACTTCATATTTTATTGTTATGTTTTTAAGTTATTGTTGTATGTTACCTGGTCAAGATTAGGGGGTTGTGTCCTACACAACTCTTCTTGTTAGGCTTTGGCTCATAGGTACTATGTGTTGTAGGACAAAGCAATGAGATGATTACAATGCAATGAGTTGGAGAGCTTTGGCAGAGGGCATACATCTCCGGAACTTAACGGCCGTTAAAGGTCGAGTCTATCTGGGAAATTATTTATTGTTTAGTTTTTAACAATGTGTTTCAGTTGGAGTCTATGAGTTTAAGTTTTATTATTTGGATAGATATGTTTTCTTTTATTTTTCACTAAACATGAAACTTCAAAGTTTCTTTTCTTTTAACTATAAGGGTTGTAAATCATGTTCATTTGCTTTATTATAAATGGTGTTTTATTTCAAATTTATTTATTACATGAGTCAGTTAACGCCTAATGGAATTGGGGCGTTACACATCTAGTGTAATTCTTACCAAAGTTTTACAAAGTATTGATATTCATTGTTCCAAATCTGATATGAGTTTATGTGATGCTTGTCTGTATGGGAAAAATCATTTAATTCATTTTGCTAATTCTACACTCAAAACATCACATCCTCTTCATTTGGTTCATTAAGATGTATGGGGTCATTCCCCTCATCCTTCTCCTGAAGGGTATAGATTTTATATTCTCTTTGTTGATGACTTTACTAAATATAGTTGGATTTATCCCATGAAAGCTAAGTTAGATGCTATCTCTATTTTTCATATTTTTAAAACCTTTGTTGAAACAATTCAACACTCCTTTGAATGATTTACAAACTGATTAGGGTGGGGAATATAGAAAGCTTCAACCTATTCTCCAAGACTTTGTCATTTTATTTCGGCATCCATGTCCGCATACCCATCAACAACAACGAAGGGTTGAACGTAAACATAGGCATGTTACTGAGGTTGGTCTCATTTTTCTAGCTCAAGCCCAAATGCCTTTGATTTTTTGGTGGGAAGTCTTTGTTTCTGCTGTGTTTTTAATCAATCGACTTTCTACTATTGTGTGCAATTTTCGATCTCCTTTTGAATTTCTTTATGCCTATAAACCAAATTACACATTTTTAAAAGTTTTTGGGTGTGCTTGTTTTCCTTTCCTTCGTCCTTATAATCATCACAAGTTTGAGTTTAAAACTTCCAAGAGTGTTTTTCTTGGCTATAGTCCATTTCACAAGGGTTATAAGTGTATACATTCCTCAGGCTGAGTCTATATAGCTAGAAGTATTCATTTTAATGAATCTGAATTTCCTTACACTTCCTTGCTTCCTCAACCTAATTACATTCTTCAACGTAAGGTTCATGGAAATTTAATTGTCCTGCTTTTATTCTTCCTGTTGTGCCTAGTTCCAAATATTCTTCTCAACCTCTGTCTCCTTCTTCTATGGCTGCTGACCTTGGTGAAAGTTCAGCCTATGCTCGCTCTTCTTCTCGTCCCAATACACCTGAAGATGGTGTTGCTACTAATCTTCACTACAACAAAATAGGCATTTAATGGCTATATGGGGGAGACATTGTAGACATTTGATGTCTCCCCCTAGGGGAGACGTTGTTGTAGGGGCCATCTAAAGTGGCCCTATGACGTCTCCCATGGGGAGACTTTGTAGACATCCAACGTCTCCCCCTGGGAGACGTCATAGGGTGTACGTGTTAGGGTGTACGTGTACAACCTATGACGTCTCCCAGGGGGAGACGTTGGATGTCTACAAAGTCTCCCCATGGGAGACGTCATAGGTTTTTGTATTTTTTTTTTTAAAAAATTAAATAATTATTTTCAGTATATTAATTAATAGAATTAAATATATTAATTTTTTTTGAAATAGAATTAAATATATTAATTAAAAAATCTAAATTATATACAAATTTAAATTTCGAATTTTCATTAATAAAACCGAAATGTGTATATCTAATATGTTTTTGCTAGCTAAATATACAAAATTGTAATATTTGTTGTTAAACATACAAAATTAACAAATATTTCACTAGCTAGCTAAACATATAGTAAGAAAGAGAAAAAGTAAAAGTAAATGACAAAAACCTAATATGTTGGACGATGACTTTGAATTATCGGTAGCATATGGTTCGCCCAGTGTTGTCGCATTTCATTAATCTGTGCTTGTGTATATGGCGTAGTGTTTAGCTACAAAAAATACAAAGTAAAATATATTAGTTAATCAATTATTTGATTATATATACTTTAATAATAAATAAATTGTTAACTTTGTATAAATTTATATACATACCTCTTTCTTCAAGTAACGTCCAGGTCGTGAATGTTCAATGTAATCCTTGAACATTCTCATCACATAATATCCACATGCCACATTGTCTGGTTGGTGCGGACACTAATATTTAAATAAAATATCAAGAAATTAATATAAAAAATATCAGTAAAATTCAAGTATAATTAAAGTCGTAGTTACTTACTTTCGGTAGCACAATTTCTATATTATTTGGAATCTCGGGAGGTTTTGGTAGACTGGTCAGAAAAAGGTTGAAAGCATTGACTATTACTGCCACAATTTCTTCACGGTTTTCCAGTTCTGAGTTCACCGGATCACAACAACAAACGTAATATGCATATGGGGCCAATATAATCAACATCCAATGATCACTGCACAAGAAAAATAATACTTGGTATAAGTCTCCAACGCAAATGTTATAAGGACTAAGTATCTGGCAGTAACAAATTTTTGAACTTACCCGTGGTTCCAGGGGACAATCATAAGTTGCTCACTTGATCTTAATTGACGACAGCGCTTGAACAGACCTTGAACACGCTCTTCAAATGAACTTCCTTTAGTGGCTACAACATTAGGATTGACAAATAAAAACTTATTTTGGCGCCCTTGTTCTACCAAAAAATTGTATAACAACCTATTAAAAAAAGAGTAGTAGTCAAAAATATAATTTAGGAAATTTGTTGTTAAAATAAATCAAATAAGAAAGGTTAAGTAAAAAAATTGTGAGATACCTCATGTAGCAAACGACAACTCCTTGTCCAATCTTTTCCATTCGAATAAATTGAAGTATGTCCTCTTTGCATATGTAAAGACTTGAAATATCCTGACCGAATACATCCTCATCTATGCCTGGATTGACACAGTCATCGTCATTCCAACGAGATATAATATTGTATATCTGTTCCAAAGGACTGGTGTCTTGTGTCAGAGGATCACTCAAACGTTGTATTCTTTCTCGGGGTCGTTGTGTTGAAGGAGCAATTGGTCGTTCTGATATGTTATTACTTCTAGAACAAGTCTGTAAAATAATATTAATAATTAGAAAATTTACAAACAAATTGAAATATATAATAACAAATATGATTATATAAACATGATACATCACCTGTTCATGTATATCATCAGATACGATGACCAATTCCTTAGGCCATGATATAGGATGCCCAATAGCCTGAATGACTATGTACATATGCTGATCAGGTTTTGCATAAGGAAGAGGTGTTGCCGGCTTAATAGCGTCAGTAATCACCACTTGGTAGTTGTTACCCAACTCTTTGTCAATGAGCTTGCCTGATGCAACAATATTGGATAGCGAACCAATGGCTAATTGACAACTAGGTACCTGCACATTATAATAAGTAGCATTATGTATATATGTGTGTATGCATGTACATACATAGTCATTTTCAACTATCAAATTGAAATTACCTCAGTCACAAATGGTACTGGTGGTTCAGGCTGATAGTAAGATGGTGCTGGTGGGTCGGGCACATAGCAAGATGGCCCTGGAGGGTCGGGCACATAGTAAGATGGTGCTTGTGGGTCGGGCACATAGTAAGATGGTCCCGGTGGGGTTGGAACTACTGGTGGGACTCCAATATTGGATCCTGAACCACTCTGTTGGGCCATGAAAGATCTCAACATTTCCTCTTGTTTACGAAAACGTTCTTCTAGACGCGCTTCTTGTTGACGATGTCGTTCTTCTTGTTGATGAAGTCTTTCCTCAAACTCATTTCTCATAGCGCTAGCCGAAACCGTGTCTTTCGATTTCCCTTTCATTTTGGTAGGTTTCGGAGTATCCCAAAACAATGCGGGGGACACATCGTAACCTTTAGCCCGAACACGCCCTCGTGGCTCGGGGGTGCCCAATGCCCTCGCCAACACATCATCAGGGCCTTGGGGTTCCCATTGATCCTCCTCAATGAGTTTTCGATAATGAGCCTGTAAAATAAAAGTAATTTATTTAAGTTAGTTATATTAAAATAAATAGATTATATAAGTTCAATATATATAAAAACTTACAATGTTTTTTTGAACCTCAGCTGCCTCTCCAATAAGTTCTCCTTCTTTATTCTTCGGTCGACCCATCGTCCATAAATCAGCTCTATCAATATCAGATAATTGTTGCCCAGTCTGTTGTTGAAGCATCTCTTCCACACGCACGTAACCTCCTCTAGATAGGTTGTGGTTGTATTTGTTCATTCTTCGATATTCTTGCATTTGTAACCTCTTATCTTTCCACTCTGGTGTTAATCTTGAGTTGACAAATTCTAACCATTGCTCATCTGTAATCAAATTCTAACAAATTCTAACAATAGTCCTCACCATAGAACCCAACGCTGAAGATCGATTACTTCTTGCGGTACCTATTACTTGACCATACTCATTGAACTTTACAGGTATAAGATTTCCTTCACTTCTATTCTTAATCAATTAATTCATCCATGTGCGTCCTCGCACATTTTTATCATCAGTAATCTCTGCCTCAGTATCAGGATTTTGTTGAGGATTTTCCTCCTCATCACTATCACCAAAAGGATCTGACATCTGTGAAACATAAAAATCAATATGATAAGTTATATATATAGAAAAAAAAATGACAAACAAAAACATATCATAAACAAACCAAAATCATTTTTGCAATAATGACAAACATAATTATATTATACCTCACATCAGGTTATCAATCCATAAACCTTCACCATTATCACGTAAACAAACACCATCATCATCAATTTCATCATTACATATTGGTGAAGTAAATATGATTGATTCTTATTCAATAGGTATATCATGCAAATCACCATCTTTGGTATTCCATTCTTTTGTTGGCGTTGTAAGCACAATTGACCATTGGTTGTCTGAAGGATCATTCACATAAAACACTTGTTTTGCTTGTGCAGCCATTATAAATCTGTCAGATTTGTGCCCTAGTCGATTTAGGTTTACTAATGTGAAACCAAAATCTTCATATATTATGCCACTGTCACTCTTCACCCAATCACAAAAGAAAACAGGTATTCGAGTTGTGATATAATCTAACTTCCAAATTTCTTTAATTACTCCATAGAAAGTCATATCACTTTGAACAGGATTTTTGTCTTTCGCACTGGATATTTGCATAGTTCTAGCGACAAGACTAACACCACTATTTTGTGTGGTTCTATTGGTATCACGCTCCCTAGTATTGAATTGTGTACCATCGATTACATATGATGAAAACTTGATGACTCTATGAGAAGGGCCTCGAGAGATCCACTTAACAATGTCTGACACATTATTTGATGTGTTTTTCAATTCATTGACAACCTATTAAAAATAAAACTAGTCAAACAACATACATTACTATATAATAAAAATAAAATCAAAAAATCAACATAATATACCTTATTTTCTATCCAACTATTAAATGTACGATAATGTTCGTCTTGTAACCATTTGGAGTTCCTTGACTTTGATGGAAATTTTGTCTTGATCCAGTTAAAATGTTCCCTTCAAAATTACATATGCTGTTAGTGAACTAATTGTGAAAGTTATCACATATTTACATTGCATATGCATTATATCTATGAAGATAAACTTACTCGATATAAGGCTGGATTTCATTAATATTTTGCAATACTAGACGATGTGCTTCATCTAGTTCATCCTGACTCACTACGCAAACAACACTACCCCGACGACTCTGAATCTCAGCATTATTAACTTCATTTACCCCAATCCTCTGTACACCAGCCATGTATTCGGAACAAAATTCAACTGCCTCTTCAGCAATATAACATTCCACAATGCACCCTTCTGGGCGACTTCTATTTCTGACATACCCCTTAAGAATCTTCATATATCGTTCAAATGGATACATCCATCTTAAATAAACGGGACTACAAAATCTCAATTCTCTAACCAAGTGAACTGTAAGATGAATCATTATATCAAAAAAGGAAGGTGGGAAGTATTTCTCCAGCTCACACAAGACCTCAGCAATTTAATCATGTAACTTGGGTAACTTAATAGGATCAATCACCTTACAACACAATGACTTGAAAAATAAACATAACCTTGTGATAATCTCTCGAACTTTTTGAGGTAAGACAGAACGAATTGCCACTAGTAGCAAGTGTTGCATTAGAATATGACAATCATGAGATTTCATACTACTCAGAGTACAACTTTTCATGTCTACCAATGACCTTATATTTGATGAATAACCATCTGGAACTTTTACATTAAATAGACAGGAACAAACTTCCTTCCTTTCATCTTTAGTGAGGGTGTAAGCAGCAGGAGGCAAGTATGTTCGTCTCTTATCTATTTTCGGAGTTAATCCTTCACGTATACCCATTGCAGCCAAGTCTTGTCTAGCCTTAATTCCGTCCTTAGTTTTCCCAGGAATATTCAACAAAGTTCCAATCAAACTATCACATACATTTTTCTCTATGTGCATAACATCTAAATTATGGCGTACAAGTAAGAATTGCCAATATTCAAGCTCGAAAAAAATAGATTTCTTTTTATAACAACTTTTGGGCTCTTCCACAACCTTAGCCTTCCCACGACCCTTCCGCTTTGTAGGTGTACGAACTTTAGGCTTACCTAACTTAAACATGATTTTAGACATCTTCTCAAGTACTTCACTCCCATTTAAAGGTTGAGGAGCCTCCTCAAACTCTTGTTTGCCGTTGAATGCCTTTTTCCAAGTTCGATATTTATGCGTACTAATCAAGAACTTTCTATGACCCATATAACATACTTTTCGGGAGTGTTTTAAGTATTCAGAACATGTTTTTTCTTCACAAATGGGACAAGCCTTATATCCTTTCACACTAAACCCGGATAAATTTCCATAAGCAGGAAAGTCATTGATAGTCCACAACAATACAGCTCTAAGATTAAATTCTTCTTGCCTATACGCATCATAAACCTTAACCCCTTCATCCCACAAAGTTTTCAAATCATCGATAAGAGGTGACAAATATACGTCGATGTCATTGCCAGGTTGTTTAGGTCCCGATATCAACAATGTCAACAAGGTAAATTTTCTCTTCATGCACAACCATGGGGGTAGATTGTAAATGACAAGCATAACAGGCCAACAACTATACTTACTACTAAGAGAAGTGTGTGGATTAATCCCGTCAGTCGAAAGACCTAGACGAATATTACGAGATTCATTTCAAAAACAAGGCCACTTCAAATCAACCCTCTTCCAAGCTAGGGAGTCAGCTGGATGCCTTAATTTACCATCATTTATTCTCTCATTAGCATGCCACGATAAATTTTTAGCATGTTCAACATTTCTAAACAACCGGATGAAACGAGGAATAGGAGGAAGGTACCACAAGACCTTGGCAGGTACTCCTTCCTTAACATCCTCACCATTTCTTTTCTTTTGCCATCGCGACTCACCACAAGTAGGACACATTTTTGCATCTGCAAAGTCATTCTGATATAACATGCAATCATTAGGACATGCATGAATTTTTTCATATTGCATGCCCAATGAGCATAATGTTTTCTTTGCTTCATAAAATGAAGTTGGCATTTCATTACACTCCGGCAACAAATCATTCAAAAAACAAAGTAGATCAGTCATCCATTTATCACTCCAACCGTGTTTAGCTTTCAAATTGTACAACCTAAGGAGTGCAGATAACTTTGTAAATTTTTTACAACCGGGGTAAATCGGTTTCTCAGCATCACTAAGTAGTGTCTCAAACTTATCTGGGTCTACTCCGGATCCATAATGTGCGTCATCAATCATATCATCTAATGCATCGCAATTCTCCTCTACTATATTCCTCCTTACTTCATTGGGTCTACTTGGTGGAGTTGGCGCGACATGCATTCTCTCCCCATGCATATACCAAACCGTGTAACTTTTGTCGATTCCATTGAAAAATAAGTGTTGTTTGATCTTACTAAGATCCATTTTCCTTACATTTCCACACTTAATACATGGGCAACAAGTAAATTTTAGGTCTTTCACATTCTCCGAACAAAATCTTAAGAATAAATCGACCCCGTTTTTATATTCCACGGATAACCTATTCGTTGACATCCATTTTCTATCCATATCTTCTCCTATGTCTATGAAAAATTAAACAATAAAAACTACATAAGCATATGGCTGAGCGTATGAAAAATTGGGCAGCATTTCTTCTATATTAGTAACCTAGCCATCAGTCAATCTTATCAAATCCAATCAAATAAGCACAACACAATTCAAATATAATATTAGAATACATAATTCTAGACAAAATCGGACAGCATTTCCCCTATAATATTGATCTAACCATCTGTTAACAACAAGTCAAACAATTCAAACAGCACGCAATAAGTTTCTTCCTTATAGCTCCACAGCACACAAACAAATTTTCCAGAACCTACTTCACTAAAACACACAGTTCTCAACCTTCTGTTATCACCGCAACACACAATTTTAATCTCAGAACCTACTTCACTATGGATGAATATTTAAGATATTCAAACTCCTCTAACAAAAATTTAATAATACTAAAACGAGAGATAAGATAATGTACGTACCTCTTGCAATTAATAGTCCTAGCTAGAAAATTTACTTCACTTTGCAATGCACTTTGCTATTAAATTCACAACCAACAAAGTTGAATTAATTAATAAATAAGAAATTACTAAATAAATAAATAAAACATAATATATATAATCAACCTACTTCAATGTTAATAAAATAATTAAAATATAAATACAAATATATAATTTTTGAATAATATAATAATATAAATAAAAAAAATCATAAACATATATACTTGAATTACTTATTTCTATACATGCAATTTAGTATGTAAATTAAAATTAAATTATTTTCCTTATTTTAGACACATATATATACTTAATCAACCTAAAAATTTAATTCAAAAAAATCTACAATTTTCGAATTAAATAGTAAAAAAAAATAAAAAATAGTAAATAACATGGTATAACTATTAAATCCCAATTGTGTATATCTCAAATCTTCATTAAAATCATTTTTCAAACTTTAAAAAAATATTTATAATAAACTCACAAATCATAAAAAAAAATGCACAAAAATAATTATTTCTATCATTCTAACTATAATGCATTGTTTTAATAATGAAATCATATCTCAAATCTTCTTCAAATCAAGTAAATATTACCCAAAACCGCAACCCACAATACCCTAAAATCTCAATATTAACCCATTATAATTAAAGAAAATAAATAAAAATTTATTATCATAACTATTATACATTAATTAAAATGAACAAACATAACTAAAATTAGTTTTTAGAGGATAAAATCGGCCAAAATCGGTATCAATTTCACCCAAAATCACACACAATACCCAAAATCGCAACCCACAAAATACCCTAAAATCCCAATATTAACCTATTATATTTAGAGAAAATAAATAATAGTACATTATCCTAACTATTAAACATGAATTAAACTTAAAAACTTACCTCAAATCAATTTTCGGAGGAGGAAAACGGAAGAAAAATCGCCCAAAATCGCCAAAGAAATGCCCAGAAATCGCCTCTGGTTTCGTCTGGTTGGTGAATGGCTCGGGGAAGGAGATATATAGGGGAGGCTTCCAACGTCTTCCCTGGGAAGACGTGTACACATCCAACGTCTCCCCTGGGAAGACGTCCGATGTGTACACGTCTTCCCAGGGGAGACGTTGGATGTGTACACGTCTACCCAAGGGAGACGTTAGAGGGCTCTCATTGGCAGATTTAATTATTTTTTTTTCGACTTTTTAATTTATAACAAATAACGTCTCCCACCACTTTTAATGACTTACCTTGGTAGTTATCAACAAGAACTTTTAATGACTTACACCATTAGACTTTAAATATCCCTGAATACTTTTAATGACTTACACCATTGGTGTAAGTCATTATAGAGAGTCATTAAAAGTGAAAATTGTTGTAGTGCTTGCACTTTCAGATTCCATTTCTAGTGCATTTTTCCTTCCTACTGATGAGGTTGTTGTTTCATTTTCTACTCTTCCTTACTCACCTCCTGCGATACCCCATGGTCATCATATGCAAACAAGGTCCAAGTCAGGTATCTTTAAGCCTAAAATTTTTTAGTTATTGCTTCTTCTACTGAGCTATATGATGAACCTACCTCTGTTAAAATGGCTCTAAGTTTACCTTATTGGAAATATGTCATGCATAGTGAGTATTTAGCTCTAGTTAGCAAAGGTACTTATAGTTTGGTTCCTGCTAAACCAGAAATGAATATTTTGAGCAGTAAGTATATTTTTTAGACTAAATACAAGGTTGATGGTTCCTTGGATAAGTTTAAGGCAGGGTTGTTTGCCAAGGATTTCAACAAACTCCTGGCCTTGATTTTAATGATACTTTCAGCCCTGTTATTAAAGCATCCACTATTCGTGTTGTGTTCTCTTTGGTTGTGGCTTATGGCTGGGACATTCAACAAATTGATGTCAATAATGCATTTCTTTATGGTGATCTTCAAGAGAATGTGTTTATGAAGCAACCTAATGGCTTTGAGGATAAGTCTAAGCATGACTATGTTTGTCAATTTCACAAAATTCTCTATGGTCTCAAGCAAGCTCCTCGCTCTTGGTTTGAGAAGCTTCGTGGTGCTCTTCTTACTTAGGGTTTTAAAGCTTCAGTTTCAGACACTTCTCTCTTTTATATGTCCAAACAAGGATATGTGTTACTTGTGTTAGTTGATGTTGATGATATCCTTATTATAGGTGTTAATCATAAGGATATTGTTATTGGTAACTAGTTTACCATGTGCGTAGCGGAAAGCATGGGGTGGTGGGCCCTGAGATTTCAATTTTTTTTATTAAAACAATGTTTAAATAAAGGATCTATTAATATGCAAAACATTAATCACAGAGAAAGAAAAAGATAAGGATTTACCAATTGTAGAACAATCAAGAATACTTACTATCTTTTAGTAACTCCAACGGACATCCAATCCAAAGCAACCTTTTGAGTACTCAGACCAAGATCTTCCAAGTAGTATCACTACACCTCAAGATGTGTGTGGGCACGTAGAGTAATAGTGTGAAATTTTTTTATTCGCAAGAAGTACTCAACTCATGAGATCTTGGAATATTAGGTCTGAGATGGTTTTCAGGGATAGAGAAAAATAATACGATATATCTTTCTCTCTGTGAAAAGCTTAGAATTTTCTCTCTAAAATAGTCTCTCTGTTAAGCGTATTATGAAACTATTTCCACATGATAGATTTATAAAAGAATTAGTTAAATTTTAAAATTCAAATTATAAATATATTAAATAAATAAAAAAAATATCCAAGACTCATTCTTGGACCTTGTTACATGCCAACTATAATGCATGCACTATAGTTGGCGTATTACACATCCCTGATTTCAATAATATGTTCGAATTGTTTTCTTTTAATTATTATTTATTAAAAAATATCTAAAGTTGATAACTAATGTTATCAGATTAATTAAAGAATAAATATCATTTCAAATTCAAATCCAATTTGAATTATCAGAAATATCTTTTCACATTTTCTAAATAAATAAAACTAATTAATATAAAATTAATTATCTCAATTATTTAAATAATATTTTCGAAAATACCATTTCATTTAAAAAATAATTTTTGAAAAATATATTAATTAATTAATTTGTCTCAATTATATATTTGACTATGGAGAACAAATTTCTTTCAAATTGTCATTTTCCTGATTCTTCCCAATTTCAACTCTTATCTTGAATAGTATTGATATAGTCATTTCGGAGACCTATGGACCTATAATTTCAAGCTCCAATAAATTTAGATTATTAACTAAAACTCTTTAATATAATAATCTTAAATTATTAATCTCAATATTATTACACTAAAAATATGAGACTACACTCTTGTAATTATAGACATTTTTTTTATTGAGTACTTTTAAATATAAAAAGTGTCAATCGATTTAATCACTACATAAAATTCAATCTTCTATTAATGGTTCATAGTTAAAGTAGGAATTAATTATTGTTTAAACTATTTAATTATATCTTGTTTCCTTAAGTACCATTAACTTTACTAGTGAAGGTTAAATCATAAATTGATTTATGAATTTGAGCTCAAAAACTTTTCAATTCCAAAAGCCAACCCTTAAGAGAACCATTATTCAATTCCTCTCGGAAAGGTTTAGATTACACACACACACACACACACACATATATATATATATCATGTCCCTAACCATCTACATCAATGAGTTCTCAAAACAAAAAATTTTAGCCTGGTTATTCTGACAAACATTAACGAGTGAATCCAATAACTCATATGACATAAACATGAGTTCATAATAACTTCAGAATTAAGATCAATTTGTATATGATCATCTTATTGATATGTTAAATTAATACTTATATAAAGTAAACGATATTATTAAGTATTAATAACATATCGGGTCTTGTTCATGTATAACCACTTTATACAACGTCAGTAAGATGTCATACTACATCAGTAATCTGAATCTAGATTACATGTATTCATAATACTAGTAAACCGTACTTACAGTATTTAATCCAAAGATTCCATATAACTTTGTTTTATTGCAAACTATTTAAATTTGTTCCCTACAATCTTAATCCTCTCATACCAATACAAGATTGTAGTTACAATAACGAATTTGGGAATTTTTTGATATTCATATAATATTATTATAATAATAATAATAAACAATAAATATACGCTAAAATTCATTTCATAAAAAATTGTTCAATACATATGCTTTAAAGGGCACCATCCCAACAATTGCTCAGCTTATTGCTGATCTTCACACTCAGTTTGCTTTAAAATCCCTTGGTTCAGTTAGCTACATCCTTGGTTTTGAAGCATATCGTACATCCTCTGGGTTATATCTCATGCAATCAAAGTTTGCATATGATCTTCTTGCTAAAACTCGGTTTGAGGACTCTAAATGTAACGTCCCAAATTACCTAATAAGGCTTAGGGCCTTGATTAAGGGGCCAAGATGGAAAATTATGTGATTGTGTGATATATATGTGTATCATTATATGATTATGTGAGTTATATTATAATATGATTTGATATGCATGTTTAGGTGTATTAAATATGCATGTGGGCCCATTTCTAATCAATTGGGCAATTATTGTAATTTGGCCCGTTATGGGTATATTTGGCATATATGTGATATATGTGTGTGGAACCACATTATTATGTGGATATATTTGGGTTACTCGGCACGAGACGATCCTAGGGAGCAAGCTAGTTGGAAAGTCACAACGGGACCCATACTTGACTCAGAGTGAGTCAAGTGGTATATTGGGTATTTAGCACATTACCGGGATATTGGGTAATGGGAATGATTATTTGATGATATATTAGGAGTTAGTGAGATCAGGAGGGAATTCTGGGAATTTTGACTATTTTACCCCGGGGGACGTTTTTGGGACCCTGAGCATTAGGATTTGCTTGAGGTTACTTAAGCTTGAAGTAACTTGTCAGAAACATAAAAAAAAAACATTCAGTACGTTCTCTCTCTCTCCTGTTATCCCTTTTTGATGCTTGTTCGCATTTTCGAAGGAAACTTGAGTTTTAGAACTTGGATTCAAGCAAGGTTAAGGTCATAACAATTCTAGAGAAGATTATAAGCTTATTAGCTGGAGGATTTAACTGGGAAACGACTTAATCAGAGGTAATCCAAGTTTTGAGTTTTCGAGTTTTTAAGCTTTAATTGGATTTTATGTTTTGATGAGTTTTTGAGTTGTTTAAAGCTTAGGTTTTTATGGTTTTGGGCCATTGGGATGTTTGAGAACTTTGTTTTTGGGATTTGAATATGTTTGGATAGGATTTTGGCGGATTTTAAATGGGAAAAAAATGAAGAAAATGGCTGGGTTCGAGGTTGGGTCACGACCTTGTTCTAGGGCGCCGCAACCTGTGTGAACCCAGAACCAGGAGGGTTCTGCCTAGGAGGCGCACTACGACCCTCAGGGGCAAGTTGCGGCCTGTGTCTCCTTTCCAGCTAAGGGAGGCTGTTTGTCTGGGAGGCGCGTTGTGACCCTCAGGGCCAAGTCGCGACCCGCCTGTGTATTTTTGGCCAGGTTGGGTTTTTAGTCGTGGGAACTTAAACCTAAGGGCTATGGATCGATCCTACAACCCGGTTTGGTAGGATTCGACGTCTCGGAGGCAATAGGACTCGGTCCGGAAGCCTTTATTTACTCATTTTTTACAGGATTCTAAATTATGGTTGTGACTAGGTTATTGCTAAGGGTTCAAAATCAGGATCGTGATCGAGGGTCGTTTATTGGTAACCTGTGCTTGGACTGAAGGTAAGAAACTGCACCCAGTATGTGATGCATGTGATTATGACATGACCTAAATTTTGTGTTAGGAGTGTGTCCTAAAAGCATGTAAAGACATTTGTTTTTTCTGTGAATAAATAAATACAATGGTTTATTATTATTGACATATTTAAATTGTTAAATTATTGTTTGAATAATTTTGTAAATATCAGAAAATTTTCATATTCATTATTGAGGATGTGATCTTGTATTAGTACGAGAGAATTAAGATCACATGAATGAATAAAATAGTCAACAACGACAAATTAAAGTTATGGAATTCTTTAATTGGAGTTGTAAGTACGGTTTACTGAGTATCATAATGATACAAATAATCTAGATTCAGATTATTGATGTGGTAAGATATTTCGGTAAAGGTGCTTTATATAATATGATTATATATGACATGGACCGATATGAATTAAAGTCTTTATCCAAAAACCATTTAACAATAAAGACTTGTAATTCATATCATAACTGATGATCATTTATAGATCAACCTAAATCCTGAGTGTTCATGAACTCGTATTCATGTTTATTAAATATTTTGATTCATTCGTTAAGGCATCTTCAAAGAATGAGGCTAATGACTTTTGTTTTGGAGATTTAATATCATGGATGGCTGGGAACATGTATCAACAATACGGAATCTAATCTTTCCTAACATATCGTATATTAGTTCCCTTAAGGGTTAATTCTGGAACTGAATTATTTTGAGCTCAAATCTATAATTAGATTATAGATTAATTATTCACTAGTGAATTAATGATACTTAAGGAATAAGAAGTAAATTAGAAAGGTTAAATGGTAATTCTCCCATTCTAATTTATGAACTAATTAATTAGAGGGTTGAACTATTGTAAGATGGTTATATCAATGGACGACTTAAAAAAAAGATTTCTGTAAAAGTATATCTATAACATAAAGAGTGCAATTCTGAATTTATAGTGGAGTAATATCATAATTAATAAATTAACTATTATAATTAAAGAGTTTAATTATTTAGTTTCAATTTATTGGAGCTTAATGTTATAGGTCCATGGTCCCCGAAATGGCTCAAGCAATCACTGTCAAAGGCAAATACAAAAAATGGGCAAAAAGGACTTATGTGATAAGTAAAATATTTTTCTATGTATCAAACATAATTATTGTTTAATTATGTGTAATTAATTAATTCTTAATTAATTATTTGATTTAACAAAAATATAATTAATTTTGAATTAATTTATTTTTTGGATTTTTGGTATTTAAATAATAATAAAAATTGAGAAAAATCACATGCCTGCACAGGCATGTGGCACACGTGTGGCACAGTGCACAGGCACTATGCTACACGCATAAGAGATGGACTTAGTCTCTTGATTTCACAATTTTAGTTATTTAAATATTAAATAAATAATGAGATATTTTAATATGATTAAAATATTATTATTTAAACAAAAATCTGATAACTGATCAGTTATTTTGAATTTGTTTAAAATAACAAATATTTTAATATATTGTATATTATTAAATATTGGATATCAGTTTTCACATAATTTTTCAGGGATAAAAAAATATCTAGGATTCTCTCAGAGAAAAGAGAACAGTGACAAAAACAAATGTCATTGTTCTTCACAAAACCTAGGTCCAAACTTTATCAGATCTCATGTGTTGAGAACATCTGATAAATAGTTATTGCCTATTATTTGTATAGCGAGCCCACACTCGTTCTTTGTGTGCCTGAGAACATTTTGGAAGATCTTGGTGTGAGATCTCAAGGATTCAGCCATACGAAAAGATAGCAGCAAGGAAGGACCTGAGGTAATTTTTCTATTCTTGTCCTTGATTCAATATATATATGAGTGTGAAGAAGTAGATCTAGAAATCTTATGGGATTAATCTGACAATTTGATTGTTGTTCCGCTGCGCATAATCTCTGATTTGATCAATAAATACCAACATTTTGAATATGGAATTGATCAGAGCTTGAGTTTCTATAAATGTGCATGATTATGATTATACTTGTGATCATTGATTAAGCATGTTGAATGCTTTGTATCTGGATATTTGACATATGCTATATGCCTGTTTGCATTATCATATCGAGAAAGGCTTCACTTATTAGTCAAAGACGGCAATAGCGCATTGAGCGCTGGTCGTTATGGTTATGCTTAACCATGAGCGCATCATACGCTTGACCGACCTATTGGTCGAGGAAAACTCAGCGCCATGCACACTGGATCAGCTCCAAAGCTAGTTATACAGAGGATAGGGAAATGTTGACCAGGGTGACTTATTAGTCCCATATCCTAGCATTTACTTATCAGTCAAGGTTGGCCATGGTGTTAAGTACTGGTCGAAAAGTATTGACTTATTAGTCAAGAGCGCCAATAGCGCTGAGCGCTGCTCGTTGTGGTTCGGCGAACCAGAAGCGTCATGTACACTTACATAGGGGATAGGGCTAAGGGACCCAGGGTGACTTATTAGTCCCATATCCCAGCATTGACTTATTAGTCAAGAACGGCCTTAGCACGTGGAGTGTTGGTCAGCGCCAAGTATGCTTATACAGAGGATATGGCTAAGAGACATGAGGTGACTTAATAGTCACATATCCTAGCATTGATTTATTAGTCAAGGACGGCATTAGCATGGTGAGTGTTGGTCGTAAGGCATTAGCATGGTGACTAACTTATTAGTCAGGGACGACAATAACACATTGAATGTTGGTCGTAAGGCATTGACCTATTAGTCAAGTAGGGAAATAACGCACTAAGCGCTGGTCCATATGATCTAGCCTAACCAGGAGTGCATCATACGCTTGACCGACCTGCTGGTCGAAGACAACCTAGCGCCGAGTACGCTAGATTAGCTCGAAAGTTGTTTATACAGAGGATAGAGCAAAGGATCCCAGGGTGACTCATTAGTCCCATGTCTTAGGGCGTTGAGCTAGAATGATTCCATAATCATTTATTGTATTTGCATGCATGAGTAGAGTTATTACTGCTAGACATGCTTATTATGATTTGGTGACATGATATTAACTGCTTATGATCATGTTTAAGTTTTCTTGTTGAGCATCGGCTCACGGGTGCTATGTGGTGCAGGTAAAGGTAAAAGAAAGCTGGATCATCCTTAAGTTGGAAAGCTTAGGTGACGATGTGTATATATGCAACTGCTCGACCATCACGACCGAGGGTTTAAAGAGGAACTAGGGTCAAACCCTATTTTGCTGCTTAGGTCGGCAGGTTGTAACTATTTTATTGTAATTAATCTTTTAAATGTATTTTGGGATCCCATTGTATATAGTAAAAATTTTAGTGAAACGTTTGTATCTTTGACCAAATTTTTTAACCATAAACTGTATTCGCTTATGGCCAAATGACTCGTTTAGCGAGTTTAGCACTATTTAAAATACACAGTGTAACGATCTCTGTGTAGTATGGCGTTACACTAAAGAATGTCCTACTCCCATGATTTTGGGTAACAACCTTGCTCTTGTTGATAGTGACCCTTTTGACAATCCTAATCTTTATCGCAGGACCATTGCCGCTCTTCAATATCTCACTTTGACTAGACCTGACCTTGCCTTTTCTGTCAATAAACTAAGTCACTTTTTGAAGGTTCCCACTGTTAACCATTGGAATGCTTGTAAAAGGGCTCTTCGATACATTAAGGGTACTCCTCATCTTGGTCTTCACTTCAAACCCTATTCTCTTCTCACTCTTGAAGCTTAAATTGATGCTGATTGGGCATCTAGTCTAGATGATCGAAAATCTACTAGTGGTTTTTGTGTCTTTCTTGGAGGCAATTTTTACCTAAGATAATTAACTGTATCTATATAAGGAGTTTAGCGCAATTATCCTAGAAAAAAAATATATATCCTCTTATCTTGTTTGACATGATGGAAGGAAACAAAATTATATGATAAATAAATTACAATTTAATAATTTTAAATGAATTATTTTGAATTAAAAACAAAGCTAAATAGGTAACTTAATTTAAATAGTATTGTAAAAAATTTCTCTCAACTTTTCTCTCCAAGAGATATTTGTAGGACCTACTATTTTTTTTCAATTCATTTTTTTCTTCCCAATCAAACAAATATTTTTTTTTATCTTCCCTCCATTTTTCTCTCCAAATTTTTCTTTCCACTCCTTTTCTCTTTCTACCAAACATAGGATAAGACATACTAAGTTATAAGACATTTTATGATTGGTAAAATACCATACATAACCTTTTTTTTTAATAACTAATGGATGTGACACCATATATATTGAAACTTGTCAGCTATATGAACCCTATACCCCAACAAATTTATGAAAAAAAAAAGAGGAATATTATATTTTATATAAGCAAGAAGTGGATGATAGTGAGTAACTTAGTACTATACAATCTAACAATTCCGAGAAAAGAAGTGATATGAAGAAAGCTGTCAAAAAGATGCGAAGACATGAACTGAGTGTTAGAGAAACAAACAAACAGAGATTCCCTCATAAAGAATAAAAAGTAAAGTAAAACAACAACAACAACAACAATGAGAGCCCTACCCATCCCATTCCATTCCCCCCTCGCTCTTGTCATTGACCAAACTCTCATCTCATCATCAGTCAATACAGATATCCATTGATCATTACAATATATACTCTAAACAAAAAATCAGCTTTTAATATAAAGCTCCTCATTTTACATAACACATGTATGTATATACTGTATATATGCATGAGTGTATGATATATATATACAGGGTCTATCACCATCAACCTCTCCATCTATCTCTTTCTGCATATATATGCACAGTGACAGTGCTGCAACTGTTTGATTTAGTCCTCACTGCGCTTACTGCTTAGATTCCCCTGCTGCCACCCAACCAACCAAGTGAAAGCAAAAAAAGCTTTCTTTGTTTTCTCCACAGTATATATTCTCTCCAGCTACCTACCTATATAGCTACCTACACATACATATTCTTATATCTATATTTATCATATATGTATCATCATGACAATATATAACATATATATTATATACATACAATACAACATGTATCATACATTTCCAGGCACAACCCTAGTTCTAGTTTTGTGGGAGTTTTGGTTTGTACCATTATTATTATTATTATTATTTTCTCACTCACTATAGTTGTCTGTACAATATATAATCATATCATATCTATATCTGCCTGAGTTACATGGAATCTTATAGGACGAAGGGCTCCCCATCACAGAAAACAAACACCCCAAACAACTGCATATATGATCATATATGGGTCCTGTCACACCCCTCTCTCCCTCCATCTAGCTTTGCATGCATACTTTTTCTAAAAATAATTTTCTAGTATATCGAGCTTCACGTATATAATATTATATATATTATATGTATACCTGCATGCATTATTATCTTTCAGTTACTTTCTTCTGATCAATCCATTTTCAATTATAGACTCTACTTCTACTTTTGCAGCGGCCGGTACCATTTTTCTATAATTGAATCTTCAAAATGACCCATATTTTCTTTCAAGTTTTTTACTTTAAAATGTGACCATGATCCACAAATTAATTGACCCAATAAACACTTTACTTATGATTAATTACCTTAACTATCACTCATGTCATATTGTTGATCCTCTAATTGAATTGAACTATATATTGGACCTGTTGAAGGTTGACAACTTGTTCACTAATTCATCACCAATATAAAATGCATGTGCATATATATATATATATATGCATGCGTATCAAGGGGGTAAGGAATTAACTTCAACAAACAAATAAATAATGAATCGTTTTAGAGAAGTTGACAAAATTGAAATTAAATCAACACGGTTACACGACACACCAACTCATCCCAAATTTAAGTTGTTTACAACCCTTGCTAGGCTGCTTCGAATATTAATAAACTACTAAATCCATACACCAATAAATAATTAAGCCTTTGACTTGTACAAAATAGCATCAATTAATGAACATTTTGGAATACATATAATAGAAAAATGTGATCATTTAATAGTTGACAACTATATATAAATGATACATCATTCATGACATGGTTTTCGGAGAAAAATAAATATATATGACACACATGACATGGTGACAAAACATAAGAAAAGACTTAGTCAACCGTACTCTGCTGATGGTTTGAAAATGCATACTAGTAATGTTAATAAATCATTTTTCAACGTAATTATTCCAAACCTAACTTAATTACCAATGGTTATTTTAATATATATATATTTTTTTTTTTGAGGAGAGGTTATTTTAATAGTTTGTTACCATAAAATAATCTTGAAAAATAATTAAATGCTTATTTTTTATATTATTTTAATTGATTTTTGTGCCTTCATTGCCATCCTTTATCTCACCTACTCCATTCACACATTATTTTAGTTAAATATTATTTCGAAAGTATATCTAGACCCTTTTTAAATTAGAGTATGTTCGACTATAACTCAAATTACATTTAGATACCAAAGTTAATAAAGAGGGTTAGCTATAAAAAAAATTGACAGCTCTTAATGAAAATGATATTAAAATCGTTAGACGTGTTATTGGTCAACATTTTCGCAATGGTGATACATATTATGAAGGAATATATATTTTAATTTTTATTCGAAAACATGTCGATGTTTGTGTTAAAATAATAAAATGAGGTCATTTCAAGTATTTATGACTATTCTGTGGTAATATTTCAGAATATAAACATATAGACTCGAGCAGGAAAAAAAAAGGAGAGAAGAAATTATAACAGTAAATTGATAAAAATGTTAAAAAATCATTTAATTTCATATTAAATAAATTTTAAGGTACAGATAAGGTCACCCAAACAGTTTTTTTCTAAAAAAAACTTTATATTTTTAAAATTTGATTAATTAGTTATTTTCAAAATTATAAAATAATGATAATATGACGAAATATATAGGGAAATATATATGTATGCTATTTCAATTTGTACAAAGATTTATCATTTGTTTTTTATTTAAAACTTTAAAAAAAAATGAACAAGCCATCAACAAAATATTTTGGTGGTAACTTCTACTCAGCTTCTTACATTGAAAAAAAAAGTCTCATTAGCACCAAAATAAAATATCTTTGATGCATAGATAAGCTTTTTAAATTAATTTTCGAGTCAAATCTTATAAGTATATAAGATAAATGTAAGAGTTTATATATATACACTATATTCATGTGATTTATACAAATTTCCTTAATTTTTTCAAAAATAATCAAAATTAACAGAACTCTAAAAATATAATATTTATTTATAATGAAAAAGTCAATTGAAAATGAGATACCGGCCTTATTGCGTAAATCTAAATTTTCAAGTTTAACTTATTTTCGGAGTAATAATATAACTAAATTTTAATCTTCTATTGTTAGAATGACGTAAAAAAATGTTAAATAAGTTGAATGGCTGAAAATCAATATCAATATATACTTATATTTTAATATTAGATTAATGCTAGAATGTGAGAGTGAACATTTATATTTATATTAGACAATAAATAAACAATAAATATATACTTATATGTATTTATATTTATATTAGACAATAAATAAATAAATAATTTTAATTTAAAATATAAAAAGAAGAAGAAAGAAGGAGAAAGCAAAGAAAGAAATCATAAACAAACACGTCGTAATCATTACCAATATTATTCTCTCCCACCCATTGACCTTAGTTCTGGCACTGTAGGACTCTATGGTGTGTTTTCACGAAGAAATTAAAAAAAAAGGAATATTTTTTAAAAATAAACAGTAAAAAAGAGGAAAAAAAAAACTCATAGCCCAAGATTTGTCTGGCATTGTAGCAAATTAATCCATTTCTAAATCACAAAGGGGGAGTTTCATAATAATAACAAAGAGGTAAAAGAAAAAGAAAAAAGAAAAGAAAGAATCAGATGATAATAATTAGAATATTTGATAATAAAAAGATCATTCATAGAGAGCCACTTTGAGATCGATCAAAATGGAGAAGTTGACCACAACATTTGGGGCACTCTTGGACCTGTTTAGGTACCATGAAATACATGAAACAGCTCTTGCACCCTCCCACTACCAAAACATGGTCCTTCTCTGCTCCTCGATACTGAGACTCTCTCGAGGTTGGTGCAGGTGGAGGGGACGACTCAGACGACGATTCTTCACTGTCGTATGAGCTATCTTCTTCTGAATAATAATAATCTCCATTACCATTACCATTACCATTACCATTGTTACTATACTCTGTTACTGTTGTTCTTGGATCTTCTTTTGCTTTCATTCCGTTCCTCCAGTTTATATAGTAAATCTCACCCGTCTGCAAATTATTAACTAGATTTCATTAATCACCCCATTTACAATATCATACAAGTCAGTACTGTTTATCCCTATTATCAATCAATCTATGTCTATGTCTAGTTCCATCAATAAGGTACGGCAAAAACAGAGCTTTTACTGTAATAATATATAAAAAAAAAAACCCAACTCGTTTTTCTTTTTTTTTTTATTATGGATTTTTTTCAATTCTGTTATCATCCTTACCATCAATGAAAAAAAGGTCTTTTTTTCTTTTTCTTTCTTTCTTTTGAATCCATCTTGTTACTTGAAAACAGGTGATCTAACATGGTAAAGTTTCGTTCTTTATTATGGTTTACAAACAAAATGTACAACACACAACATGAAAAGCCTTTTGTATTTGGTTTTCCTTTTTCGTCGAATGAAATTGAAAAAAGCTGTTAAAGAACATAAAGCTAGCAAACATGGAAAAGCGAAGAAAGAAAGAACACAAAAAACAAAGTTAGGAAAAAGGGTTTGGTTATTTTGGTGAAGATGAGAAGAGAAAGAACGAACCTTTAAATCAAGACATTGTTCCCAATGGTAAGGGAGAGAGATATGTGAGTTAAGCTCTAAAGTGGTGTTGTCGTCAGGGGTGTGGAGGTGGTGATTTTCTTGTGATGCTGCTAGTTCTTCATCTTGGTTTGTAGAGGTTGATGATGACGATGACCTCCTCCCTATGCCATGTAAAACACGGCTGGTGGCTGCTTCTCCGGCAGAGTTGTTTAGCGAACAGTTTTGAAAGGATTGCTCTAAAGAAGCAGTGATTGTTGCCATGTTAGGAGCTGCCATCTCTAACTCACGCCTCAACTCACCTTTTCTTTCTTTCTTCCTCTTCCTTTCTTATTCTTCTTCTTTGTCTCGGCTATAGTAAGAAGTACTACATAGATAGAAGAAAAGAAACCCACCAGAGCCCAAAGCCCAAAGTTCCCCCAACAAAAGAGAAAGAAAAAAAAAAAAAGGCACAAACTTTATTCTTAGATAGAAGAAAAAAAAAAAAAAAAAAGGAGGGAGAGAGAATGAGATTAGGTGGGTGAGTGGGATTTTGTTTTTGGAATGAAAGAAATGAAAGTAGAGAAGAGAAGAATGGAGAACAAAGCCAACGGAGGAGGGAGGGTTGAACTTGAAATAGGATGGAGAAGTGTCACGCCCCTGTATCTGCGCGTGACCTTTTTTTTTAGGTTTAGAACTATTGTAGGAGTGGGACCCATTCTGCCATGCTTTTTGTCTCACACTAATCTTGTGCTCTCATATCAAACACGCCTCCTTATTCTTATTACCCTATTTTTATTACTTTCCTAAACACATTTTCTCAAGTAATTGTATACAATTCCCCTCGTAAATTTGCATGGCTTTTAAATCATTATTATTTTTTACCATAAGACCAGAGCATTGTTACATAGTTATAGAGCTCAATTTAGCCTAAAACTTGTCATTTTACATTGAATTTCAATACATATGTAGCTATTTGGTAAAAGAAAAAAAAAACACATTATTAATTGCAAATTTAGTTAAGGATGGAAGATGGATCCGGTAAAAATGGGAAAACCTAAGACAAAGGCGGAACTTTCTTATTAAAAAACAAACAGTTTGTGTAGTTTTTTGATAAGTAGATGAGTCCCCACGCGCCATTGCCTCTCAATCTCTTAGCTTAACTACATTCTTAAATTATTTGTATTTATAAGCCTTGATCATATGATTTAGAAACAAAACAATTAGCTGGAAACATTGAATTAGGTTATATATACATGTATGTACCTATATAAACTACTAGCTACCAAGACAATATTGCAAAAGACAAAAAAATAAAATAAACAAATAATATAAGATTGGTTGTCTAGGTTGCCTAATTATATAAGGTTGTTTAGCTTCATGCGTATTAATTGTATTGAGAGAAATATTAGTCATGTAAGATTGTTGTTATTATTATTCCATGGCTTGATATATAAATAATAATACGTAAGTCAACTTAATTACTTGTATAAACCAATGTCATTTAATTGAGAGATCTCGCCTTATGTTTATTTAAAATATCCTTAGAACAGTTATTACATGATGACTACATCAAATAAACTTTATCCTATAGTATAGTGTTATGGAGATCACATTCTAATTATGTATTTGATATTATATTATTTTTAATAATTAAGGAACATGGTTAATGCATTTCTTTATAGTTATAGTTTTTTTTTCTTTTTTTGCAGTATAGCATATATATGATATATATTAACTAGCAGTATCACAACAGCTTTTCATGTAGTGAAAATGAGGAAAATATAAATAGTTTTTATCATGTTAATGAATAATAAATATCTACATAGAAGTGTCGGCAAGCTTAATTTGTAATTAAAATAGTAGTATGAAATGAATCAAGTTAGTACAACAATGCGTATGTTATTTTATTATTAATAAAATATATATATAAAAAAAAGAAAAAAAAAGGAGAAGTTGGAGTTTGAGAGGTAGATTAATAGAAGTAGAAATTGGACAAAGAGAAAGGGACGAGGGAGGACAGGCAGAATGTATTGGGGGAGCCGCCGTGGGGTGTGTGTTGAGTGGTTCATAACAAAACAGAAGAAGAGACTATTATATATTTATGTATTTATGTATTAATTTTGTTTGTGTTGTCTCTCTGGGGTTTGGGAATGCTATAAACCTAGCTCAACCATTTTATGACTCGGATTTTTCCTACTTTGTGGAATCTATTCTATTCATCTCAACCTTTTCCTTTATATTATTATTATTATTATTATTATATGCAAATCAGTCCTGACACAGCCTCCTCTATCTCTTTCTCTCTCTCTCTCTGCACTAATATTCCTTATTGTTTCTGATATGAGACCAGCTAAGCTGGGGTCGACCTTGGGATGTTCTATAATGCTTTCTTTTGTATAAATATATATATCCGTATAATGGTGCTGCTACTTCAGATATGTGGTTACCAAATTCACACATCCATCATATCTTCATGAAATTCAAAATAATATTCTACTACTACTACTACTACTACTACTACTACTTCTTCTTCTTCTTCTTCTAATTCATCTATATATGTTCTTTCGATTATATAAATATATATATATGTATTATTATATATATAATGATATAATGTGCACTCAAAGCAAAGTAATATGGGAGGGAGAGAAAAGAGGTATGTTTGGGTTAGGGTGGGCGGGTTTCCCAAATCATTCCCTGTGCTGTGCTGTTAGCAATGACAAGTGCACCAAAGGGAACATCCCCTAGTGGCCTCATCGGGCGTGCCCCTCGCTAATGCTGCTTATTCTGACCCCTCTTACTTAAACATCATTATATATATATATATATTCTTTTTACGTTTATTCCATCTCTCTCTCACTATATATATATATATATATACATATACCTTTACTTTTCTCTTTATAGTTAATATAACACATATGTTATGTTATGCCCTAACACTAACATGTGTTTGTGTATTGGACTATGTATCCAAAGCACTCTTGCTTTGGTTTACTACGCCTTCATCATTATATCATATGCTTTCCAAACCCAAACCCAATGCCAATGCCAATCTATCACACCTGTCATATGCCTATCGGTACAAGTCAAGGGTTGTGTTAGGACGGAGCTAACTCCATATATATAGAACTAATTGGGTGGTTGGTATAAGGAGTTGAAAGCATAAGGAGTTCAAAATTATCTTATTAATGAGAATGTTAAGGAGAAAAATATGATTGTCTGGAAACTAGTAAAATGTGTTTGGTCGTGCATGAAAATATTTGGTTGGATTCCTATTAATATAATTGATTACATTGTTTAGTTGAACACCAGAATCTTCTATATTAATTTTGAAAAATTAATTTTAAAATTTAATAAAAAGAAAAATAATATAACATATCATAATATACATTAAATTAACTATTTATATTTAATTAAATATTTTAATTCAATTTTTTTTAAATTAATTATATGTGTTACACATTGTATTATGATTAATGTGAATATCTGAAATCTATCTTTTTGGAAGGATATAAGATAGGAAATTTACAGCAATAATACCTATGTAGTTAGATATTTGTTGCACTTAAATGATTATGTAAAAAATTTGGCAGTAAAAATACCTACCATTAGTATTTTGATGGAGTAGTAGGTCTCTAGCTGTTGACTCTAACTGAGAACCTAGGTGGCGGACACGTGGCGACATATAAATGGTGTCATTAATTTTAATTTATTAAATATGTTAAAAATCATCAAAATAAAAGTATAAAAATCTAGTTGATTTACTATAATAAAAAATTCAATAAATTAAAATAAATCAATTAGAAAAGAAAAACATAAATTTTAACTTATTAAAAATTTCAAATCTCAAAATTTAACTAAAAAATTCTTGAGAACTAAATTTGAAGAAAAAAAATGGGTTTATCTTCAACCTCTAGCTCTCCCCCCAACCGTGCAAAGCCCCCAAACCAAGAAAACGTCAGACCCCCAACCCGTCCTTCTTCTTCTTCTTTTCCAGCAGTAGATCTCGACTACAACTTCGACAAACTGGGCGGAGCTTTGAAGGTCGGCAACAGATGAGTTCGAAGCTTTGAAGATCTCGATGACGACTTCGAAGCTTTGAAGATCTCGATGACGACTTCGAAGCGTTGAAGATGACTAGACCTTGGCGACAACTAAACCTGGATATGCTGAGACCTTGGACGGGACCTGGGCAAGTGAGACAGAAACGAGATTTGGGGGATGGAGAACTTCTAAGTATCTAGGTAGGAAGAGGAATATAGAAGATGAACAGGTAAAACCCATAGAATAAATTTCTGGGTATCTTAGGGTCTGATTGGTTCGTGATTGGAAAATTACATTTTCAAAAAGTGTGTTTCTAAAATAAAATCTGAATTTATAGTTTGAAAATATGTTTTTGAAAATGTGATTGGTTCAGTATCTGAAAACTGTTTTTGGGTTTTAAAAAACTAAATATGTGATTGGTATGGAATCTAAAAATATAAAAAAGTGATAGATTTGTAGGATTTTAGGATACAATAATTTGGAATAAGAGAAAACGTGATTTTCTTGTTTTTGATTTTATAACACAAAATTAGAATACTAATTTGAATTTTATTTTAAAAAATACCCTACCAATCACTTATTCTTATAGGTCCCACTGTTTTCAAGTTTTTAAAATGATAAAATTGGATTTGGATACTCTACCAATCACACCCTTAATTTCTTCTTTGAAAAAAGTTACTATGTTCTTTTAAAAAATATATATATATTGATTTGGGTATTGAAATTTCTAGGATTGTATCAGATTTGGGTATTGAAAATTCTAGAGTTGTATTTGATTTGGATATTGAAATTTTTAGATTTGTATTTGATTTGGGTATTTTGTAATGGCATTTTCAGAGGTGTTAGAGTATTTGGTTAATGATTTGAGTGTTCTTAAGATTTTGAGTTGTTGTTTTCTTAAAATTTAATAAAAGGATTATTAATGAAAAATGGTTTGATTCATATCTCTGTGATTTTTTTAGGCTACAGTGATTCAGATCTATAGTATATTACCAGGTTTTGGTGTTCTTGAAAACATGATAAAATTGTGTTGATGAGGATAATATTATGTTAAGATATTAATTAGATTTTAATTTTTCAATTAAGTTTTAGTTTTTACATTTAAAATTTTTCAATTAGTTAAATTTTAATTTTTTATTCTTTTGATTTATCCATTTTGATTTTGTTGATTTTTTTTATTATTTTAAATCAATTATATTTGTAAAAATATTTTTTTTAATGATCAAACCTAGGTGGTGGACACGTGGCAGCATCTAATTGGTGCAATTAATTTTAATTTATTATATGTTGACGCTGTTTTTCGTCAACTTAAATCGTAGAGCAATTAAACAACGTAAACTATGAAGCGAATGAATAATGAAGAAAAACAAGAGGATTTTTACGTGGTTCAGCAGTTATTCTGCCTAGTCCACGAGTCTATGTTATTAAGACTTAGAATTTTCTGGAAATTCTTCAGAGACGAATTACCCAAAACTTTCTCTCAAGCAGTCAGATATCGATCATTTACTAGTGGTCATTCCTCCTCTATTTATAGGGGAGGTTACAGAGTTCATTCCCACATATTTCGGGAAGATATTATGTATATCAATTCAAATAATGACATTAAATGCAATATCTCCTATATACATAGAAACGTCCCATAAGAATCGGGAACAGATAACAGACTAAATGGTATCCCTTAAATATTGAGATTATACAACAATAAATATGTTCACACGTAATGGGCTATCCCAGGTGACTCATCAGGTCTTCGAGATCAGAAATCGGCATTGTGACTGTCAAGACTTATGGAACTATTACGAACTTGCCACCCCACTTCAAGACATGCTCGGAGTAGATAAGATATTGTCGAAGCTATCACACTCGAGCTTGCACTTCCCAAGCTCGGATTGTTTTATCCGAAGACAATCGGTAATTGATGTATCCCAATGTCGTGTTATTTCGAACTGAGAAAGTATCCCGAGGTTACACATCTTCGAGGTCGTTGTTTTACTTCAGAGATTTTATAGCTGGACCATACAATGTTTTCATACATTTTGAGCTCACACTTGACGAGCCCAGTTTTCGAGGTCATAACCTCTGGTCTCGAAATCTGGGTGTAACATTTTGCCCCCTCAAAAGTATCAGTTCGAATCCTATGAGAATGAGACTTTTGAACTGCTCCCCTTGGAAACTGTACCATAAAAAATACTCGAGTGTGGACACGCATCATCCGGGTATTGGCCAATCAAAGTACTTGAGTGCCTTGGAAACCCTGCCAACTTTATGATACCATCTTTCCATTTGTCTCTGGCCGTCGGATCTGATACGGAATCTGGCCAATGGCCTGGATTAATTCTACTTTTGACATTCCCATGGGTCTATAAA
This sequence comes from Humulus lupulus, assembly GCF_963169125.1. Classification (NCBI taxonomy): domain Eukaryota; kingdom Viridiplantae; phylum Streptophyta; class Magnoliopsida; order Rosales; family Cannabaceae; genus Humulus; species Humulus lupulus. The sequence continues at coordinate 28,302,719 of NC_084795.1, forward strand.
TATGTCTCCACTCGTCTTCCCCATTTTACTTTCATGTTCAAGCTTTCGAAGAGAGAAAAGAAGAAAAAACTAGAAAATTTTACCCAATTCTTGCATGTTCTCCAAGCCAAGAAGACAAAGCAACGTTGGCCTCTTCGACTCAGTGAGATCGTTTTTGCAACTGCTTATTCGGTCATCAATCTCTCTGTTTTTGCCGACTGCATTGTGTAAGTTCTCTGTTCATAGCTTCGTATGCCCGTATATTTTTCATGCATGTTTATATTGGTGTATTGTTGGTTCCTTCGCTAGTTTTACACATTAGAGTGTTTTAGTAAATATTAGTCTTAAGTTCTAATATCACAGGTTCCAAACCCAGATCATGCGTAAAAGATCCAAACAGGGTTCTTTTGCTGAGTTTTTTAATTTCGGATGTCATGTCTTGTACACCAAGATATTGGGTACAAAATTAGGGTTTTATAAATTGTACGTTTCCCGAAAATATCATTTTTTTTAGTAACCGCCAACTTTTTTCCCTGAAATATCGGGATCTTCAAAAATAAATCCACCTTCCTTTCTTTTCGTGGAATACACGCTCCGAGACTGGCCTTGTCTTTTGGACCGAGTTTGCCTTATAGCCTCGATCATTCGAGCTTAGATCATTCTGATTTTCATTCTTAATTTCTTGTTCGCCTGGCCCTCACCCTTTTTTCTCTTGCTAGATGCCACAGAACTCAAAAAAGTGGTGGGGGTCAAAGCTCGCAATTCCTTATTCACCGAAGGCTCCGAGCCCGGAGTCACCTTTCACCCGGAACCAGCGTCTGATTCGGGAGCACCAACTAAGGCACGAGCAAGAAGATACCCGAGATCACTTTCGACGTCAAATCGACGAGGTCGAGGAGGGAAAAAGGAAGAGACTTAGGGTCGTCGTATACCCAGATCCGCACTCCGAGCCCAGACCAATTCCTATCAATCCCACTCTTAGAGTGACAATCGCCTTCAAGCCGGGGAACCTTCAATTTTCACTAATGGGAGAACCATCGAACCCCCATTCTACCTCGCAATCAACCTCCATTCAAACCTCGAAGAGAGAATTCTTCGAGGCCGAGCACTACTGGAGCTCGATTTCTTCATTAGGGCAGATCTCCGATATCTTGGCCCTCCACAACATTGGACTATCGGGCTCGCTGAGGTGTCGAGCTCCGACATCCCACGAGCGAAGTTGCCATGCCCCAGGAGATGGGAACCCCAACAACAAGCTGAAGTACGCGGCCTGGAGCTAGGAACATATGAGGGCAGGGGCTTTACTGCCCTTAAAGTCCTTTTTCAAGAACTTCTTGGACTTCGTTGGGCTCGCCCCTTTTCAGCTCAACACTAATTCGTACAGGGTTTTGTCCACCTTGAGGTCGCTTTACCACAAGATAAAGTGGGAAGGACCTTCGCCACAAGAGATTCTGTATCTCTTTTATTTGAAAAGCAATCCCTCCCGAGCTTGGGGAGGAGACGGCTTCTATTACCTTTCGAGCTATCCCAAGGAGAAGAAAATATTTGAGGATCTACCCAACCATCCCCCAGATTTCAAGAAGGCTTTCTTTTGGAAGGATGGCCTGGCTTCTTCCTGACACTACTCGTTCGGGCGAATCCATAAGTACATAAAAAATTTCTTCTTTTTGTGCTCGAGATTTTGTTTAAGCTCACACTTAGTCATAATATGTTCATTTTTCCAGCCAACTATCGTCGTCCCACTCCCACCAAGGAGATGAAAGAGCATAAGGAGGCTTTGCTCCAACTTCCCTACGGCAGGCGCTCCCTTTCTTATCTTCTTCATGAAGACATGCTTTGAGCCTGCGGCCTCCTGGAGAAGGATTAGTCCATGTTCGACTGGTCCAACAAAAAATATACCAGTGGGAGTTCGTGCCTCTGCCCACTGGCAGCCTTCCTCCGAGGCGAAATGCTAAGCCACAATCCCCAGCTCGACGCCGCGGGAGTCCGCAATCAAGGAATGAAGCCAATGACGAGGCCTCAAGCTCGAGTGACAGAGGTACAGTAATCCTTAGTTCGGACTTATGGTCTCCCACACTACTTAAACATAAGCCCGACAGATGAGTCTTGTGTAAGGATGATAGGGACCATTTTTATGTATGGTCCTGGGTAGATGAGAGGATTCATAGGTTCGATAGTTGGCTCGGGAAGTATGACACTATGTATAGTCTGAACGAGGTATGGAACGAAATAGCCGTTCAATACGGGACAAACAACTATAGAGACCTTTCGAGGTTAACTTCAATGTATAGGGAAGGTACTCCCCCCGCTTCCACTGAAGATGGGGGAATTATGTGGTCGCCGAGCACGAGCTCGGAGGAGAGTTCCAGTTAGGTTTCTCTCTACTTGTCTTTTTATTCCTTGCCTGTCTGCATCATACTAACTTTTTTGTCTTGGAATATCTTATAATGTTGTGTAACTGTGCAGGTGTTATGGAATCCGACCTCGACACCGTGCTCGCTAATGGTGAGGGGGCCTAAAGGAGTAAGTGCCCGAGGGGCTCGCGAAATTCAGACCAACCTGCCAAGGTCCTTAAGAGGACCGAGAAGACTCCTCCTCCACCAGCTCCAACTGTTAAGAGCCCAGCTGTGGATCTGACAACTCAGGTCGAAGCGTCCACTACGGTCGAGCTCCAACCTCCTCCGATCATGGTTCATTCAACTCTTGGCCTTCCCCCGAAAAAGCCCTCGGCCTCCACAACACACATGTTGTCGATTTCTACTCACGTCGATGAGTATGTAATCGACAATGCTGCCGGGACCCATGGGGCTACACTTGGCTATGTAATCGAGTGGGCCAGAGCTTTGGTGGTTTTGATGCCCCTCAATGGCAGTTTTTGAACGATGCTCGGGACTGCAATACACTTTATGACAAGAGTATCGAACTCATAGCTGCGGTAACTTCCCTCATCTTATTATTAGTTGTACTTGTACTTAGTGTATGTTCTAATTTGATTTCTTTGTGTGTCAGGCTCTTGCTGTCTCTGCTCAGCTTAATTATAAGTTGAAAAATGAGGTCCATTCGAGCATGTCCTATGCCCAAGAGTTGAAGGATCTCCAACTCAAGCTTACTGACGAGCTCAAGGCCGCAAATGCAAAGATAGAGGTTGAAGCTGAACAAATAAAGGCCAAGACAGCCGAGCTGGAGAAGGTGAATGCTCGGCTCGCGGAGCTTGAGAGGATCAATGCCAAGCTTGAGGAGGAGAAGGCGGCCACATTCGAGATAATGGAGGGCGAAAAGGCTCGTCTCCTTGCAGATTTTAAGGAGAAGAAGGATCGAGCGGTCGACTTGGCCATGTATAGGATATGGGCCAGTAATGCCGATCTCGAAACCAGCTTCCTAGGCTCTTTCAAGGTAGAACTCGTGGCCAAGTGGCAGGCTCGGCTCGACGCGGAGGACGCTACTCGGGAGGAGGCAGAGAGAGCCAAGGAAGATGCTGAGAAGGCTAAGGAGGATGCTCCTCCCTCCTAAGTCTTGACCTGGGGCTGCGTCCCTTTAAATCTTTTGTACTAGTTTTTATACTCTGTTTTTTATGCCCCTGGGGCCAAGACAATTTATAGCTCGTTTAAGAGCTATTTTTTCTTTTGTTCACGATATTTATGATACCATTTTTTACTTTACTTTAATATTGCTTTAAATTTCCTGAGATGAAACATTTCAAGCAATTTATATTAAAGAGTCCTTATGTCTGTTTATTCATACAAACATGTGGCGGATTTTAAGCTCAAGCTTCGATGCATTCATGCATAGTTTACTTGATGTATCCGTGCTCGATCTCGTTATTTGCCAAGGTCGAAAGTTACTTTTACCATGCAGCTGAAGGTACTTATATGGCTTGTAACGTAGGTGGTTTAGTTATATCTTTCTTTTTTAGTCACTTTTCCTCGTCCTTGGGTAGCTCCCCAAGGTTATGAGGTCAAAACTATCTTTTTGCAAGATATTCCAGCCTCAATCTCGACTTAGATTGAAGTAGGTTATGTTCCAACTTGTTGCCGATTAGTTTTAGCTAGTTTGTTCCAAACCTATTCATGTCGTGTTTGGTTTGTAATCCATACATTTATATTCTTGATCTAGTTATATCTAGATCACGTATTTGGTTAAATCCAAATTATCTTGGCTCACGCATCTGGTTATATCCAAACACTTTATTTTTAATGCCCAAATTATTTTAGCTCACGTATTTTGTTATATCCGAACACTTTTATTTTTGATAATTTGGTTATGTCCAAACTAACTTAGCTCACGTATTTGGTTATATCCAAACACTTTTATTTTTGATAATTTGGTTATGTCCAAACTACCTTAGCTCGTGTATTTGGTTATATCCAAACACTTTTATTTTTGATAATTTGGTTATGTCCAAACTACCTTAGCTCGCGTATTTGGTTATATCCAAACACTTTTAGTTATGTCTTAGGTCGCGCATTTTGTTTTATCCAAACACTTTTATTTTTAATAATTTGGTTATGTCCAAACTATCTTAGCTCGCATATTTGGTTATATCCAAACACTTTTATGCTTTTCATATATGCTATTTTATTTTTTCAAGCTGACGGTATATATACCACTAATGCCCCCTTAATATCCTATGAGTGTGACCATAGGTTATTAAATCAAGAGAGTTTGCAAAAAAATACAACATATTGAAATGAAAACGAGGTTTATTCGAAATTGAACAATTTATTAACAAAAACATAGCAAAGACAAATAAGCACAGTTACAAGTGTCATCGCTCATATACTATTGATAGTAAGGTCGCATATGTTCGCCATTCCATGCTCATGGTACCAAATTCCCATTCAATCTTGCCAACTTGTAGACGCTAGGTCGGATAACTGATTCGATCTGATAAGGTCCTTTCCAATTAGGCCCGAGCACACCAGTAGCTGGGTCCCGTGTTGCCAAGAACACATGCCTCAACACCAAATCTCCCACTCTTAATTTTCTATCTCGAACCCTTATATTGAAATATCGGGTAGCTTGCTGTTGGTATGCAACATTTTTTAGCTGAGCCTCGTCCCTTCTTTCTTCAATCAGGTCCAGACTTACTTCGAGTTGGGATTGGTTCAAGACTTGATCATAAGGGTGGGTTTGAATGGTGGGTATTTCGACCTCAATTGGAAGCATAGCCTCACATCCATATGCCAGAGAAAAAGGGGTGTGTCCCTTTGAAGTACGGGCTGTGGTCCGATATGCCCACAAAACTTGGGGCAATTCTTCGAGCCATTTCCCCTTAGCTTCTTCCAACTTCTTCTTCATAGAACTCTTCAGGGTTTTATTTACGGCCTCGACTTGGCCATTCGCTTGAGGATGGGCCACGGAGGAGAAGCTTTTTATTATCCCATTTTTCTCGCAAAAGCTGGTAAACAAGTCATTATCGAATTGAGTACCGTTATCGAACACTATCTTCCTTGGCATCCCAGATTGGCAGATGATATTTTTTACTACGAAGTCCAAGACTTTTTTCAAGGTAATTTTCGCCAAAGGCTCAGCCTCGGTCCACTTCGTAAAGTAGTCTACTGCGACTACTGCGTACTTGACTCCGCCTTTGTCAGTTGGCAACGAGCCTATGAGGTCGATTCCCCAGACTACAAATGGCCATGGGGAGGTCATCATAGTTAGCTTGGAAGGTGGAGCTCGAGGGATTGTGGTGAACCGTTGACACTTATCACATTTTTTGACGTAATCAAATGAATCTTCTTTGATGGTAGGCCAGAAGTACCCTTGGCGTATGATTTTCTTGGATAGGCTATGCCCCCTAGTGTGGTCTCCATAGAATCCTTCATGAATCTCTTCTATAATCTTCTTAGCCTCGGGTGGTGTCACACATTGGAGTAATGGCATAGAGCTTCTATATAGCCTTCCATCCACAATGGTGTACCTAGGGATCTGATACATCAGTTTTCGAGCCTTGGTCCATTCTTCTGGGAGAATGCCGATTTCAAGGTACCTAATTATTGGGGCCATCCAGGTTGGCTCGGAGTTTATCATGCAAACATCTTCCCGTTCAGGCTCGCGTATATTGGGTGTCGATAGATGTTCGATTAGCACGACATTCATCTCGTCAACCTCGGTGGATGTGGCGAGCCTGGCTAAGGCATTTGCATTCAAATTTTGCTCTCGGGGAACCTGTTCTATCGTGTAAAATTTGAAATGCTCGAGTGTTGCCTTTGCTTTTTCTAAATATGCAGCCATTCTCATCCCACGAGCTTGGTATTCCCCTAAGATTTGGTTGACCACCAATTGGGAGTCACTGTAGCAATGTATCGCATTAGCCTTGAGTTCCTTGGCTATTCGAAGTCCTGCCAGTAGAGCTTCGTATTCAGCCTCGTTATTTGACGCTTCGAAGTCAAATCTCAAAGCGGAGTGAAATCAACTTCATGCTGGGGTGAACAGTATTATTCCTGCCCCCGACCCATTTTCATTGGAAGACCCATCAACATAAATTGCCCACAGCTTGTGGGCTGGGGTTATAACTTCATCATTAGTCACTCCAGTGCATTCCACTATGAAGTCTGCCAGGGCTTGTCCTCTTATGGTTGTCCTCAGATGGTAGGTGATCTCGAATTGTTCGAGTTCTACGGCCCATTTTAATAATCGACCCGAGGCTTCTGGCTTGGATAAGACTTGTCTTAGTGGTTGATCGGTCAGCACATAGATGGGGTGCGCCTGGAAGTAAGGTCGGAGCTTTCGAGATGAGTGGATTAGGCTAAGAGCCAACTTCTCCATTAAGGTGTATCTCGATTTTTCCCCCAGTAACCTTTTTCTGACATAGTATACAGCCTTTTGCACCTTCTGTTCTTCTCGGACGAGCACAACGCTAATGGCGTGCTCGGTCGTAGCAAGATATAGGTACAAAACTTCTCCCGTGATAGGTTTCGACAAGATGGGAGGCTCCGCAAGGTGCTTCTTGAGCTCCTGAAAAGCTAGCTTGCATTCTTCTGTCCACTCAAATTTTTTGCCTCCCCTCAGAAGGTTGAAAAATGGAAGACAACGGTCTGTAGATTTCGAGATAAACCTACTCAGTGCCGCCATCCGCCCAGTCAAACTTTGGACATCCTTATGCTTTCGAGGTGAGAGCATATCAATTAAAGCCTGGATCCTGTCTGGATTAGCTTCTATTCCCTGGGCATTTACAATGTAGCCTATAAACTTTCCTGACGACACTCCAAAAGAGCACTTCTAGGGGTTGAGCTTCATGTCGTACCTCCGTAACACGACAAAGCACTCTTTAAGGTCGTCCACATGGTTATTGTTATGTTTAGATTTAAGTAACATATCATCAACATAAACTTCCATGTTATTACATATCTGTTCGGAGAACATCATGTTTACGAGTCGTTGGTAAGTGGCTCCAGCATTCTTGAGTCTGAACGACATGACATTGTAGCAATATAGTCCTTTGACTGTCACAAAACTCATATGCTCTTGGTCTAAGGCGTGCATGGAAATCTATTTATATCCAGAATAGGCATCCATAAATGACATAAGTCCATGCCCATCTATGGCATCTACGAGCTGGTCGATGCGAGGTAGGGGAAAGTAGTCCTTAAGGCAGTCCTTATTGAGGTCTAAGTAATCAATACAGGTCCGCCATGTCCTGTTAGGTTTTGAAACTAGTACCGAGTTGGCGACCCAATCAGGGTAGAAGGCATCTCGTATGAATCAGTTTGCCTTCAACCTGTTGACCTCTTCCTTTAGGGCCTTCTTCCTATCATCATCCAGGAGTCTTCACTTTTGCTACTTCGAGGGAAAGCTTTTGTCAATATTTAAAACGTGGCTTACTACATTTGGATTTATCCCGACCATGTCCGAATGTGACCATGCGAAAACATCCTGGTTCTTTTTCAAAAAGTAAATTAATTGTTATTTCGTTTCTTCTGGAAGGTTTTTCCCTACCTTCACTGTCTTCGAGGGGTCTACTTCTTCGAGCTTGAACTCTTAGAGCTCTTCTAATGGCTCGAGGTCAGCTCTTTCCTCTATTCTCGGATCAATTTCTTTGTCTATCTTGAAGACTGTCCCATCCTTATTCTGAATTATGACAAGTGTTTGTGCACTTGTTTGTTTCTTTCCTCTAATGGAAATGCTATAGCATTCCCTCCCTGCGAGCTGGTCTCCTTTCAGTGTCCCGATGCCACTAGAAGTCAGGAACTTGATGGCTAAGTGCCTTACGGACGAAACTGCCCCGAGCCCTACTAGGGTGAGTCTCCCGAGCAGTACGTTGTAGGCTGATGGTAGATCCACTACCACGAATTCCATCATCTTGGTGATCGAGACCGGGTAGTCTCCCAAGGTTACAAGGAGCTCGATGGATCCCATACAGGCAATCCCTTCTCCTGAAAAGTCGTACAATGTCATTGCACAGGCTTTTAGGTCACGAAGCGTGAGTACCATCTTTTCTAAGGTGGCCTTATAGAGGATATTCACTGAGCTCTCATTATCAACCAGGACTCGGTGAACCCTTTTGTTCACGAGCTGAAGGGTGATGACCAGCGGGTCGTTGTGAGGAAACTGCACATGAGACGCGTCGTCCTCATTAAAAGTTATAGGTTGAGATTCAACGCTCTGGTGTTTCGGAGCTCTGGGTTCGGGTTCGTAAGGGGACCCATCACCAGTTTTCAGCTCATTCACGTATCGTTTTTGGGCGTTCCTGCCCGATCCTGCAATATGAGGTCCTCCCGAGATGGTTACGACATCTTCTCCATCAATCGGAGGGGGCCGCTCATCCTCCCTTATTCGGGAGTTACTGTTTTCGGCAGGCGATGCTACAGCTGCCCTCTGGCTGGTAGAAGCCTGATTGGGGTTTTGGTTTCTTACATATTGCCTGAAATATCCTGTCGAGATCAGGCCTTCAATCTCGTCTTTTAGTTGCCTGCATTCATCGATTGTATGTCCGATATATCTATGGAATCTGTAGTATTTGCTGGAGTCTCTCTTTACTTTCTGGTTCCTCATGGGGTCCGGACGCCTGAAAGGGACCTGGTTTTCATTAGCCAGGTAGATATTCTCTCGAGACTCATTTAACTCGGTATACACTTTGTACACGGAGAAATATATTTCCCCTTTCTTCTTCTTTCCCCCTTCCGCCTCGGGATTATTCCCTTCATTCTTCTTTCTTTTAGAAGGGTTGTCCACAGGGGGTTTTGAGGCCGGAGGATCCGCCGAGGTCGAGGCAGAGTTTACGTTTGTTGTTGTAGTTACGGGCTGAGAGACCATATTCAATGCTGACCTCGCCTATTCTACATTAACAAACCTCTGAGCTCGTCGATTGAACTCGGTTAAGGACCTCACATGTTTCCTCTGCATATCTTCCTAGAGAGGGCTTCCAGGCATTACCCCGGCTCGAACAGCCATTAAATGGCCGCTGTCATCTACATCACGAGCTCGAGCGACTTCCAAATTGAACCTTGTAAGGTAACTTTTCAATGTTTCATTCAGCTGCTGTTGGACATTGGTCAGGGCAGACGCCTCAGGCCTCATTCCAATCATGGCTCTAAATTGCTTCTTGAAATCTCTAGATAATTGATCCCAAGAAGCAATTGAAGGCCTCTTATATTTTTCAAACCTGTTTTTTGCTGGTCCTGTGAGCGAGGCTGGAAACATCATGCATCTGAGCTCGTAGCCCACATTACTCGCTCTCATAATTGTATTGAACATACTCAAGTGACTGTATGGATCGGAATTCCCATCCAATGGTGGGACATGAGGAATTTGGAATCCTTGAGGAAACAAGGTGTTGGAAATATGGGGGCGAAGGGCTCGAGTTCCTTGTCCAACTCTTCATCCCGATCCTGACCTCGTTCATTTTGCAAGAGCCTGAACGTTCTTTCCAGTTGTTCGATCCTTTCTTGGACTGGATCCACGGGGGTTCTGACTTGAATCTAGTTATTGTTGATCACAATTCCAGCTTCGCGCCTCCGCATAGGATTCTTGCGTCCATTGAGGTGATCCCTCAGTTCTGGGTTCGAGGGGTTATCATTACCCCGATTTTGGTTCAGGTGTTCCTGTAAATCTGGGTGATCCCTTCGATTCCAAGTATTTCTACGTCCCTGGTCATACATACTGACCGATCTAGTGTCTCTTAAGCCTTCACTGATATGGCTCGTCGCGCAGTTGTTTGGAGATGGGTTCCTTTCTGGTTGTCTCGTCTCAATAGTGTGAGACCGAGACATTTGGCTTCTCGTGGGTTGGGTACCTCTATGCTCCCTAGCAGTCTCCCCGTTCCCATGTTTTTGCCCAGATCTCCTTTCCCTATCACCCTGAGTTGGTTGCGTGTTTCTCTGAGTTGGTGAGGGATACCTTATCGGCGATGGTGGGTGCCTTATGGGTGATGGTGGCTGCCATCCATTACGGGGCCTGGAAGGTCCCGAGTTTTCCTGTGCTGGTTCAGGAACGTTCTGTGTGTTACCAGGATTTTGGGTCCGAGCCTCCATGGGGGCTCGGTTATTCCCAATCTCGGCTGGTACCTCAGCAGTTGAGTTGGCAGGAGCTCCAGCCCGGGTACTTCTCCGGGGCCTTGAGGGAGCAGGCTGTTCTGCAGGTGGCGGAGGTTCCTCCATTCTTCGGGTGGCAGCGTTTTTGCGAGGTCGCCCACGAGGCCTACGTGGTGGAACATGAACATCTCATGGAGGCGGAGCTTGGGCCTCTGGCGGAGGCGGGGGTTGAGCTGCCTACGCCTCAACAACCAATCTGGCCAGCTCCTTATTACATTTCTTGGCCTCCGCCAACTGCTTTCGCAGTTGACGATTTTCAAGCTCCACAATAGGGACATATCGTTCAGGGATGTAGTACATGTCCTCTTCCGTCCCTGGGGGCCGGTGGTGCCAGTGGTCCTCGAGAGTCAGAGGACCCACTCCTCTCATCAGGGTCTGAATTCATCATCGGCTGCTTCCCAGGGCGTTGGGGGTAGTCAGCTTCCTCTAAGATTTCCCCCTCGGGAATATTGGGATCATTTGCGGCCATAGTTGATTCAGGGAGGCTTCTTCGACTGAATAGACTCACGTACATACTGCTTAATGCTCTCAATGAAAGCACCAAATTGTTGACGTCATTTTTCGTCAACTTAAATTGTAGAGCAATTAAACAACGTAAACTATGAAGCGAATGAATAATGAAGAAAAATAAGAGGATTTTTACGTGGTTCAGCAGTTAAATCTGCCTAGTCCACAAGTCTATGTTATTAAGACTTAGAGTAATCTGGAAATTCTTTAGAGACGAATTACCCAGAACTTTCTCTCTAGCAGTCAGATCTCGATCCTTTACAAGTGGTCATTCCTCCTCTATTTATAGGGGAGGTTACAGAGTTCATTTCCACATATTTCGGGAAGATATTCTGTATATTAATTCAAATAATGACATTAAATGCAATATCTCCTATACACATGGAGACGTTCCATAAGAATCGGGAACAGATAACAGACTAAATGGTATCCCTTAAATATTGGGATTATACAACAATAAATATGTTCACACGTAACGGGCTATCCCAGGTGACTCATCAGGTCTTCGAGATCAGCAATTGGCATTCTGACTGTCAAGACTTATGGAACTGTTACGAACTTGCCACCCCACTTCAAGACATGCTCAGAGTAGATAGATATTGTCGAAGCTATCACACTCGAGCTTGCACTTCCCAAGCTCGGACTGTTTTATCTTAAGACAATCGGTAATTGATGTATCCCAATGTCGTGTTATTTCGAACTGAGAAAGTATCCCGAGATTACACATCTTCGAGGTCGTTGTTTTACTTCAGAGATTTTATAGCTGGACCATACAATGTTTTCATACATTTCGAGCTCACACTTGACGAGTCCAGTTTTCGAGGTCATAACCTTTGGTCTCGAATCATTAAAAAAATTACGGCCAAGGACCTACTACTGCACCAAAATACTAACGGTAGGTATTTTTGCTACCAATTTTTTTACAGAAGCATTTAAATGCAACAAATCTAACTACATAGATATTATTGCTGTAAATTTCCCATATAAGATTACCCTTTCCTAGAATAACCACATTTCCACTTTCTTATAATTTCATGATTTAAAAAAAGAAACACGTTATACCAAACAGAGGAATCTTTCCAATGCCCTACACAAGAAAGAGCCACTCTTGTCTCATCTATCCATCCTAAGGTGTGGTCGACTCTTTGGAATGCCAAAATTCATGAAAGCCATAAATTTACTTGGTGGAGTATATTGGGGTTTTATGCTTTAATTAAAACACAATTTCTTTGTAATCTCATTTATTATTAATAAAAGAATAAAAATCAATTTTTGACTTGGTCACTCACTTTGCTCACATGTTTTATTTTCATGATTATTTGTTTAATATAAACTTCTATTAAATCCCGAGCATATAGCTAATCATATTTATAGTGACGTAATCACAGTGAAATATATATGATTATATGTTCAAAATAAGTTAGTCCTAAGATTAGTCAGTGCATAGGATTTACACTAACTTGCTAATCTACAATATGATCTACTTACACATCACAGTGTTATGTTCTTTTAAGAACATTAGCAAAGTAGATAAGATCGGATGTATTTGTTACATCGAACTGGACCGATTTACAGTAGATAGGATAAGTAAATTGTAATGCCCCAAATTCCCTAATGAGGTTTAATAGTTGGATTAGAAGGCCGGGAGGGCCATAATTGATTTATTATGTCATTAAATTATTATATGCATGATTATGTAAATTGTATTATTATATGATTATATGATGATAAATGCATGCATGTGGGTCCACTTTTCATTATGAGGGCATTTTGGTAATTTGGCCCGTTGAGGGCATATTTGTATATTTTAATGCATGTTAGTGAATTATTGATGAGGCCACATTATAATGTGGATTTTGTTCGGGCTATTCGGCATGAGACGATCTTTTAATGCAAGTTAGCAGTTTGGTCATAACGTGGTTGATTTTGGGGCTTGAGGTGAGTCTCGGGGTAATTTGATGATTAGTACATTATTGGGAATTAAAGGGTAGTAGGATATGATTTATTAGCATTTGTGAATATTGGGAATAACAGGAATTGGATGACGTTAATTAAGATTAACGAGAAAGCCAGGAAAGGACGGTTTTACCCTTGGTAGCCTTAAGAGGGGATTTAATGACCTAGGGGTATTTTTGTCCTTTGACCTAAGGATTATATCAACCATAGAAAGCTGTAGAAGCTTAAGAAAAACAAAGCAACTGGCTTCTTCTCCCGATCATCATTTCTTCCTCTTTTCCTTTGGAATTTTTGAAGCTCCATTTGAGGAATCAAGCTAGGGAACCAAGCCTTGAGGGTCTAAGGTTGTGTTCTACCATTGAAGAGGGAGTAATTCTGAGCTTGAGGTAAGTTTTTAACCATAGAAACTCTGGTTTATACTCTGTTTTCTCTTGATTTCAGCTGGGATTTATGATTTGGATGGTGAGAATTCAATGGAGTTTTTGGCAAAGATTGATTAGGTTTTGATGCCTAGAACTTGTATATTTGGTTTTCGGGTTGATTTGTGAGTTTGGTTGAAGTTTGGAAACAGGTTTTGAAGGTTGGAAAATGGAGAAGACGAAAGGGGAAAAACCAGGGCTGAATCACCCTGGCTCTAGCGCTACAGCACCCACGGGAGGGCGCTATAGCGCTATCCAAGGCCATATATCAATGCTTATAGCGCCTAGGCGCAAGGGGGGTAGCGCTACCCTATTTTTCCAGGGTCCTATTTTGGTTACTTTTGAGGGCTTTTGGCTCGGGGTTTCAATTCTTAAGGCTTGAGATCGAATCTACTAGCCGTTTAGGTAAGATTCGGGGTCCCGGGAGTAAGGTTTAGGTCAAGAACTTTTTATTTTTTATTTTCATTGATGGAATTCATATTTGGTTATGACTAGGTGGCCGCTAAGGAATCAAAGGATCGGTTGTTCTCAAGGGTCATTCTTTTATTATTTCTCGCTCGAACCAGAGGTAAAAAAACTGCACCCAATATGTGACATGCATGGTTATTAATGAGGCATGTTGAGCGTTATATATGTGGACATTGATTGCATATTAAATGCTTAGCAATCTTGCTTATCTGTGAATGGCACTGACCTATGAGTCAGGAATCGGCAATGGTGTCAGTATTGACTGTGAAGTTGTGACTCATTAGTCAAGTTGAGCAGTAGTACCGAGCACCGGTCGTATGGTATTGGTTTATGAGTCAAGAACGGTATTAGCGTGTTTAACGCAAGCCAAAAAGATTAGATCTAATCGACATAAGCATTATCATCATAAGTATGAAATGCTTGACCTGTTAGATTAGCTTATACAGGATCTTTATTTATTTTCATGTATATCTAATATTAAACAAAGTAATACGAGATAGCCTAAAACATGTTTCTAAAATTGAATTCAAAGAGAAACAAATAATAGAATACTTAAAGTATACGCAGCGGAATGAAACAATCATTCCTTCAGTTTCTCTAACTCTTGTATCCTCTCTGTCGCAGAGTATTATCAAGAAACTGAACCGATCTATTTTCTTCACAATCTTCCAATGTATCCTTAGAACCACCTAGACTAGTGTGGGCAATTCTCAACACATGAGATAGATATAGATAGAAGAAGATAAAATAACAAAGAGGCTTAGAAAAGGACTTGTGTTTAAAGAGAATCTAAAACTATCAGAAAATCTGACTTGTGACTTATGTTTTGACTTCTCTCTAAGCACTCCTTTTATAGACTCAATTAGGCCATTTAATTTAATTAAAAAAATTAATAAAATAATAGCTATTTTGAAGCCCTAGGTCGAAATTATCATGAGCTATTGGCCCGTGAAATTTCCCATTTGATTATAAGCCCATTGGACTTAAAATCAAGGCCTGTATTATTTTCTATTGATTTAATTAATTAAATAATTATTTAAATCCTTTATCAAATTAATTATTTATAATTTGAATCTTGATTTAAACTTATTTATCAATTTATATACCAATTTATCTTAATTAATAAATCTGCCATAATTTCTCTTTTCTTTTCAAAATTACACAACTCTATGAAACTATCCAAAATTGACCTGGTCAACTTTGATAATTCTAATTGATGATTAAATCAATTAATTGAGACTATCTAGATGATTTTATCCAAGGTACAATGGGGACCATGGGCCTATGAAATCAAGCTCCAATAAGTTATCATAAATCTAACAAATAAATTTACTAACTTATTAATTCCTCGTGACTCCACTATAGACTCGGAATTGCACTCTTGAATTCATAGAATGCTCTATAACAAATATAGATACGCTATTAATTATCCATTGTTACAACCATAATTGTCACTCAATCCTCTATAGACGATCTACAATGAGATAGGACTAAAATACTGTTTTACCCCTCATTGTATTTTATCCTTAAAACACTTAGATCCTTGTAAATGATATTTCAGTAAATTAATTTAATTACTGAAATGAGATCTCTATCATTTAACACCTTGAACCAAACTAAAAGGAAACCACCGTTTCACTTCTTCATCAGAAGCTATAGATGTTCATATCTATGATTAACACTCCCACTCAATTATACTACTGAGTTCCCAAGATGTAAGTATGGGCTAGTCCATAGGGTAAGCTGGTAACGAACAAGTCAAAGAACTCAAATAATACAATCAGTTAGAATACTAACCACTCAAAATTGAGATTGAATTGACCTATGGTCAACTATATGATATGACTAGAATAGATCATCACGGTATGTTTACTTATCTTATCAACTGTCAATATCGGTCTTGTCTGATGTAACAAATACATCTGATCTTATCTACTTTGATAATGTTCTGGAAAGAACATAACACTGTAATGTGTAAGTAGATCATATCGTAGATTGGCAAGTCAGTGTAAATCCTGTGCACTGACTAATCTTAGGACTAACTTATTTTGAACATATAATCATATTTATATTCCACTGTGATTACGTCACTGCAAATAAGATTAGCTATGTAATGCCTCAAAATCCTTAATGCGGCTTAATGGCTGGATTAGTAGGCCGAGAGGGCCATAACTGTTTAATTATGTCATTAGATGAATATACGCATGTTTATGTGAATTATATTATAATATGATGTTAAATGCATGCATGTGCGTCCACATTTCATGTCAGGGGTGTTTTGGTAATTTGGCCCGTTGAGGGCATAATTGTATATTTGTATGCATGTCGGTGGTATATTTTTTAGACCACATTATAATGTGGGTTTGTTCAAGCTATTTGGCATGAGACGATCTTGGAATATTGATTAGCGGTCTAGTCATAACAAGTTTAAGTTTGGGGCTCGGGATGAGTCTCGGGGTGATTATAATGATTAGAACGTTGCCGGGAATTAAAGGGTAACGGGATGTGAATTATTCGTGTTTAAGATTATCGAGAATAGCGGGAATTGGAGAGCGTTAATTATGATTAACGAGATAGATGGGAAATACCAATTTTGCCCTTGGGAGCCTTTAGAAACCATTATTAGACCTAGGGGTATTTTGGTCTTTTTACCCCTAGGATAGATATAAGCCCTTTATGGCTGTAGAAATGAAGAAAAACAGAGTATATTCAAGAGCTTACCCGTACCTTCCTTCTTCTCCATTCTCTTTGTGATTTTT
Source organism: Humulus lupulus (assembly GCF_963169125.1). Classification (NCBI taxonomy): domain Eukaryota; kingdom Viridiplantae; phylum Streptophyta; class Magnoliopsida; order Rosales; family Cannabaceae; genus Humulus; species Humulus lupulus. The sequence goes on from NC_084795.1 coordinate 28,319,339, forward strand.
GAGCCATTGTTGAGGATTCAAGCTTGGGAAGTAAGTCTTGGGAGTTTGGGAGAGTGTTCTACCATTGAGGAGCATCACAATCTGAGTTTGAGGTAAGTTTCTAGCCACTAGTTCCCTGGTTTGCTCTATTTTAGTTTTAGTTTTCAGCTTTTGGTTTTGATGTGGAAGGTTGGAATTAATGGAAGTTTTGGTTGGTGTTTAACTTGGGTTTTGATGAGGGTGTGATGTAGATCAAGATTAGGGGTTGTATTGGATGTTTGGGTGGTGTTTTGGTTTGGTTTGGAGGGTTGGTTTCAAGGAAAATCGCAAGGGGGGAAAATCAGAGTTTTGGCTGAAGTGTAGGTTGGGCTGCGACATGGCCAGGGAGGGCCGCGGCCTTTAGTGGCATTTTGGCCAGAAGTGAGTTCTTGGCTTGAGGATTCTAGCCTTAGGCCTCGGGATCGATCCTACTACCCGGTTTAGTAGGATTCGATGTCTCGGAGGCTAGGTTTTGGTTTGGGAACCTTTGTTATTCATTTTATTGATGGAATCCCATAATTGGTTATGACCAGGTAATTGCTAAGGGACAAAAAGATAAGTCGTTCTCAAGGGTCGTTCTTATAGTAATTCTCGCTTGAACCTGAGGTAAGAAAATTGCACCCTGTGTATGTGACATGCATGATTGTTATTGAGGCATGTTGGTTGATAAATGTGGATATGGATTGCATATTAAATGCTAGCGAATATTGTTTACTTGTATATGACACTGACTAGTCAGGGACACTGACCTAAGAGTCAGAAACGGCATAAGCGTCCTGAACGCAGGGCCGAATGAAGATTAGATCTAATCAATATCAGCATTGAATGGCTCTAAGGCATTAATGCTGGACCGACCCTAGGGTCGATGAAACTTATAAGCGCTTGGCTAGTCTAAGACTAGTTACTCAAAGTCAGGGCCAAAGGCCTAGGTGACTGCTTATCACATGGCAAGGGAACAGAGTTCCATAGTTATGACTCTAGAGTCATGAGAAAGGTTATGTTGGTGACTGGTCACCATGCACCTACCCTGTTTAAGCTAGTGAAAGGTTCACTAATCTGTTAAGCCCCAGTGACCCTATCGTCACATGGCTTACGGGAGCAGTACCCAATTTAGTGACTTTTACAACTGTCACTCATCTGTTTTGGACTGAAAGTCCTGAGTGATTATTATGATCATTGTTGATATTATATCATGCTATATTGTGTTTTCTTGGTGGGCCTTGGCTCATGGGTGCTATGTGGTGCAGGTAAAGGGAAAGAAAAGCTCACCCAGCCTTGAGTGGAGAGCTTAAGTGGTGATGTGTACATATGCGGCCGCTTGACCACCACGGCCAAGGAGTTCTCAGAGGAACTAGGGGGTTTACCCTATTTTTGCCGCTTAGGTCGGCGGGTTTGTAAATTTGAAACAGTAATGACCATTTTGAGTTGTAAATAACCTGTAAATGCTTTTATGGGCCCATGAACAGTTTTATGTATTGAATAAAATATATCCTTTCCTTTTATATTGTTTTTCCACCTTAGCCTGTTAATAACACTAAGATGCACGTTTTTAACCAAAGGACTCGGGTAGCAGGTCAAATTTCCAGTTCACCGTAACTGTTCTGGGGTAATCAGGGCGTTACAAGCTATATGCTTGGGATTTAAGAGAAGTTTATATTAAACAAATAATCATGAAAATAAAACATGTGAGCAAAGTGATTAACCAAGTCACAAAATGATTTCTATTCTTTTATTGATAATAAAATGAGATTACAAAGAATTTGGGTTTTAATTAGGGCATAAAACCCCAACATGACCGACCTTAAGTTCGATGAAAATAAAAGTGCTTGTCTAGTCTAAAGGCTAGTTACTTAGAGTCGGGGCCAGAAGGCCCAGGTGACTACATTGTCACACGGCTATGGGTGCGGAGCCCAAGTTCGTGACTTACTCATCAGTCACTTATCTGATTCAAGTTTGAGACTACATAGGCACTCATCTGGTTTAAGTTCGTGACTTACTCATCAGTCACTTATCTGATTAAAGTTTGTGACTCCATAGTCACTCATCTGGTTTAAGTTCGTGACTTACTCATCAGTCACCATCTGATTATGGCTACACGCCCCATCATGATTTTTAGAACCTCAATATTATCTTATTAGGGCCACAAGCCCAATATGATTATCATAAGCATCATTTGATATTGTATACATGCAATAATGAGTTTTCTTACTGAGCCTTGGCTCACGGGTGCTATGTGGTGCAGGTAAAGGGAAGGAAAAGCTCACCCAACCTTGAGTGGAGAGCTTAGGTGGTGATGTGTACATATGCGACTGCTTGACCACCATGGCCAAGGTGTTTCTCAGAGGAACTAGGGGTTAACCCTATTTTTTCCACTTAGGTCGGCGGGCTATAATTTTTACTCTGTAATGACGGTTTTGGATTGTAAATAACTTGTAAACGTTTTTATGGGCCCATGTATAGTTTTATGTTTTAAATAAAATATATTTGTTCCTTTTGATCGAGATTTTCACCTTAGCCTATTAATAACACCTAGATGCACGTTTATAACCAAATGACTCGTTTAGCGAGTTAAGCACTATTTAAAGTTCACGGTAACGGTCTTGGAGTAACCAGGGCGTTACATAAACATACCATTATTATCTATTCTATTCATATCATATAGTTGACCATAGGTCAATTAAATCTCAATTCTAAGTGGTTAGTATTCTAATTGATTGTATTATTTGAGTTCTTTGACTTGTTCGTTACTAGCTTACCCTACGGTCTAGCCCATACTTACATCTTGGGAACTCGGTAGTATAATTGAGTGGGAGTGTTAATCATAGATATGAACATCTATAGCTTCTGATGAAGAAGTGAAACGATGGTTTCCTTTTAGTTTGGTTCAAGGTGTTAAATGATAGAGATCTCATTTCAGTAATTAATATTAGTTTACTGAAATATCATTTACAAAGAACTAAGTGTTTTAAGGATAAAATACAATGATGGGGTATAACGGCATTTTAGTCTCATCTCATTGTAGACCGTCTATAGAGGATTGAGTGATAATTATAGTTGTGACAATGAATAACTAATAACGTATCTATATTAGTTATAGAGTGTTCTATGAATTCAAGAGTGCAATTCTCAGTCTTTAGTGGAGTCACAAGGAATTAATAAGTTAGTAAATTTATTTGTTAAATTTATGATAACTTGTTGGAGCTTGATTTCATAAGCCCATAGTCCACGCTGTACCTTGGATAAAATCATCTAGATAGTCTCAATTAATTTATTTAATTATCAATTAGAATTATCAAAGTTGAACAGGTCAATTTTGGATAGTTTCACGGAGTTATATAATTTAGAGAAGAAAAGAGAAATTATGGCATATTTATTAATTAAGATAAATTGGTGTCTAAATTAATAAATAAATTTAAATCAATGTTCAAATTATAAATAATGAATTTGATAAATGATTCAAATAATTATTTAATTAATCAATCAATAGAAAATAATACGGATCTTGATATTAAGTTCAACGGACTTATAATTAAAATGGAAATTTCATGGGCCTATAGCCCATGGGAATTTCGACCTAGGGCTGATAATTGACTATTATTTTATTAATTTTTTAATTAAATAAGTAACCTAATTGAGCCTATAAAATGAATGCTGAGTGAGAGTTGAAAAAAGATGACAGAAAGACTATCTGACTGAAAATCAAAAGATCTATTCTTGATGCTCTAGGTTTTAGATTCTCTCTACAACATAAGTCCTTTTCTAAGCCTCAATATTATTTTTCTCTTATTCTCTCTGTATCTATCTCATGTGTTGAGAATTTCTCACTCTAGTCTAGGTGATTCTAAGGATACTTTGGAAGGTTGTGAAGATATTTGAAGAACGGTTCAGTTTCTTGGTGATACCCTGTGACAGAAAAGATTCAAGGGTTAGAGAAACCGAAGGAATGACTCATTCATTCCGCTGTGTATAATGTCAGAGTTCTTAACATTATCTTTGTTTAAATTCAATTGTAGAAACATGTTCTAGGTCGTCTTGTGTTAATGTGTTTAATATATGATTTACATGAAAATAAATAAGATCTTGTATAAGTTTTCCCAACAGAGTATTCTCTTCAATGCCCTGGCCACCAGAGCTAATTTTGGCCACGTGTGTAACTCCCCTACTACCCCAGGGAGAGTTACAGTGAGTATTTTAAACAGTGCTAAACTCGCTAATCGAGTCATTTGGTCGTAATCGTGTAACTAAATATGATTAACGGTTTAGGGTTAAATTCTTTGGTTAAGATATAACGTTTCACTAAAACGTTTACTGTATACATTGGAATCCCAAAATATAATTTAAAGGTTAATTACAACAAAAGATTTACAACTAGCCGACCTAAGCGGAAAAATAGGGTTTAACCCTAGTTCCTCTTTAAACCCTTGGTCGTGGCGGTCGAGCAGCCGTATATGTACACATCGTCACCTAAGCTCTCCAACTCAAGGATGGTCCAGCTTTCTTTTGCCTTTACCTGCACCACATAGCACCCGTAAGCCGAGGCTTAACAAAAAAACTCAATATGCTCATGAATAGTAATAACATGTTACCAAATCATAACGGGCATGCCTAGCAATAGTAACCCTATTCATGCATGCAAATAAGTCCAAATAATGATGGTTGTGGGCCCTGCCCTCCTGTATGGATGACTATCAAGTCAATCCTAAACAGATGAGTGATTAACACTTGAGGTTCCGATAACCATGCTGGGGTGTGTAGCCCTAATCAAATGAGTGACTGAGGAGTAAATCACTAATATGGGTTCCGCACCCTTAGCCATGTGACGATTCAGTCACTTGGGCCTTCTGACCTTGGCTCCAATGAGTGACTAATGAGTGAGCCACTAATATAAACCAAATGAGTGACCATGGAGTCACTAATGTGGGTTCTGCACCCTTAGCCATGTGACGATGCAGTCACCTGGGCCTTCTGGCCCTGGCTCTAAGTGACTAGCCATTAGACTAGACAAGCAATTTTAGTTTTCATCGAACTTGAGGTCGGTCAAGCATTAATGCTCATGATGAATCATCCAATGCTTTTGTTGATTAGATATATTCTTTTCGGCTTGCGTTAAACATGCTAAAAAATTTCTTGACTCTTAAGCCCATATCATACGGCCAATGCTCAGTACTACTGCCGAACTTGACTAATGAGTCACAACTTCACAGTTAATACTGACACCATTGTCGATTTCTGACTCATGGGTCAATGCCATACATAAGTAATCAATGTAACCAGGCATATATCATATGTCAAATTTCCAAATATAGGGCATTCAGCATGCTTACTTAATAATCACTAGCACAATTATGATCATGCACAAACACAGAGACTCAAGCTCTGATTAATCTCATATTCAATATTCACGTCATGCTTTAATCACATGTTTCTCATGCATCACATACTGGGTGCAGTTTTCTTACCTCTGGTTCGAGCGTGGAATAACAAATGAACGGCCATTGAGAACGATCAATCCTTTGATCCCTTAGCGGTTACTTGTCATACCCAAGTATGGGATTCCACCAATAAAATCAATCAATAAAAGGTTCCCAGACCAAGATTTAGCCTTCGGGACGTCGAATCCTACTAAACCAAGTAGTAGGAACGATCACGAGGCCTAAGGTTTGGATTCCCACGATGAAAAACATTTCTGGCCAAAAATGCCACTAAGGGCGGCGGCCCTACTCCACCATGCCGCGGCTCGCCTCCCCAAACAGAGGCTGCCACCTTTGATAACTCTACAAAATAGAGTTATTTACCACATTTTTTATGCTAATTGTTGCTTAGTCTTTGAGTTTTTAAGTAAATTATTAAGTTTTTAAGTAATTTTTAATTTATTAGTCTTATTGTAGTTTTATAGATTTTTATATATTTTTATAGATATTTTATTGTTTTATGTTGTAATTTAATTATTTAAAATTAGTATTGTTAGTTTGAATATGATTTTATTGAAATTAAATGTTATGTAAATTAAATTTTAATTAATATTTTCATGGAAGTTATATGGTATATTTTATTAATGAAAATATTTAGTTTATGATTATTTTATAGAAAACAAGGTTGCATTTTGTTTATTTGGAAAGAAGAGGAAAGACCAGAAAAACAAGAAAAATGAAGAGAAAAGTGGCATTTTCAAGGGAAAGAAAAGAAAAAAAATGGTATTATTGAAATACCAAAGGAGCTCCACGGCCCAAGCCTCTCAGGCCCAACCGAAGCCTGCCCCTTCAGCAGCCCACTTGGGCCCACCAGCCGAAGCTCCTGGGCCACCTGCTAGTACCGAAGTCCCCTGCCAGCTCCCTTGGGCCTGCCTCTACCCAGGCCGAAGCCCACTCCAGCCATTCCCGCCTGTCCAGCCTACGACCCATGCCTGCCAGCAGCCAAACTCAGCCAGGCCCGTCCCCAGCAATGCCGAGTAGCTGATGCACCCAACCAAACCCAGCAGCCTTCTGGGCCATCTGCACAAACCACCCCTGTAACGCCCTACTACCTTAGAGTCGTTACTAAGTGAAGTTAAAATGTGCAACCAACTCGCTAAACGAGGTTTTTAAAACAAAAGTGTGATTAAGTGAAAGTCTAGGCTGTAATCTTTAAAAAAAAGTTACTCTATCTCGTTAAAAGTTTAAGAGTTTAACATTCGGGATCCCATAACTCAGTTTATAAAATATTTACAGCTCAAAGCAAGATTATAAGTAATTAACCATCAAAACTAGGGTTTATACAGCCATTTCTCAAAAATATCCCCAACCAAGACAGCCGGGCTGACCGAACATGTATGCGCCGCCCCCACGACCTCCGTACTCATGGCTGGTTGACTTTCTCTTTGCCCTTACCTGCAACACAGAGCACTCGTGAGCCGAAGCCCAGCAAGAAAACTCAAACAGTACATAACATATGCATAATATACAGTCACTACAGCAGTTATCTCAAATCTAGTCAGACAGTCCATATAATCTAACACATATACGGCCATGCCATCCCAGAAGCGTTACCAAAGCCTGGGATCTCGGTCTACACTGTATGGATATCCCAGGTATCCAATGGGTCTCACCCTAACCACGCGCACTCCATGTGCTAAGTGGTATTCTCGGCCCCACTGCCGTTCTCGGCCTTCGCCGTTCTCGGCCATTCACCGTTCTTTCAGCTGTAATCACATATAGCATTCGCATTCAACAATCAAACATATAATAGTACATTTAGAGCTATAGCCTAGCAAAAATATAATCTAGGGCCGCGCCCTGCAACAATTCAATGGGCCCAAGCCCTGCAACACGGGTGCTACAGTTCTCTTACCTGTATCCCGAGCTTTCGATGCCCCAAAGCTGCGAGCACGGTCCTCTACCCCGAGCCTCTCCAAAGACCTAGTCACAACACACATGAAACATCCTTTATCACTAACCAATCTAAAACCACTTCCCGGGACCAATCCCACACTCTCAGAACCCCTAAATCCTTAAAACAATACACCGAAGACATCCCCCGAACCCCCGGAGCAAAGGCTCAAAATTGAAAAATCTCATGCTCTGAAATTAGCCTAGCGTCGCGGCGCTGCCCTAGAGGGCCGCGGTGCCCAGCAAGTCAGAGAGCTCGCCCTGCCCAGAATCAGCCTCGCGCCGCGGCGCCCAAGAACAGGGTCGCGGCGCTCCTTCGCGAGCCCAAAAATTTGGGTTTTTCCTCCGCATTTCCCCGAGCCAAAACACTCCCAAATCATCCCAAACTCACACCTAAGCTCCAAAACCAATTCAAAACCCCAAATAGACCCTTCAACAACCTATAAACATCATAACCTAGCTCAATTACTCAATCACACCCAAAAATCCACTTTTGAGTTTCATGCCTTAGTAATTCAAACCAGAAAGTTAAAAGCTTAAACCCAAACCCAAACCACACTTCAAATTCTCTAACTCATAACAGAAATAAACTTTGCAATTACACAGAACCCTTACCTTGAGTGAAGAATCCAACCTCTAGCTTCCTTGCTTCCAGCTCCAAGCCAAGCCTTATAATCCCTCAAGCTGAATTCCCACAAAACCAGCCACAACTATCTCTGAATTTCCATTCTTCTTTCTAAAATCAAACTTAAAACTCAATAAAATAAAAGCAGTTCTTACCTCAAGGCAATCTTGGACTAAACTTGATCTTGGTTACTTCAAATCTCTCAATTCCCCTCCTAGGGCTCAAATTCAGCTTCCTTCTTCTTTTTCCCCTTTCTTTCTAGTTCTTTCTTCCAAATTCGGCATAAACTAGGATATTACCAAGTATAATACGTATTCCTTTCTCCTTCAGCTGAAACTTATCTATCCTTAGCCAATTGACCATTCTACCCTTCCTTTAATATCCCTTTCCTAACTAACCTCAAGGGCTCTCTTGTCTTTTCTTATCTATTACAATTCTACCACTTCTTCCAACCAAGCTTGTTACTCTCAGCGGTTACTAACAGTTACACAAGTTACTAAATTACCAGTTACCATTATCTCCCAAGAACTAAATTACAAAATCCCCGGAATACCCTTAGGCTCCTCCCGAGCCTGGTATAAAATCTCGTTGTGACTTTTGAGTTATCTAGCTCGCTAGGACCGTCTCGGTATGTGCATCACACTGATATCACCACACCCACGTGGTACAAATCACATAACATAGTTATCACATTTATGCCCTCAACCGGCCAAAATTACTAATTTACCCCTATCATGCAAACGGGGCCCACATACATATGTATACCACCTAAACATGCATCCTAGTCACATTGTTGTACCCAGTTTTCGAGCCATGTTAGATGTGACCTCGAAAGTTGGATTCACAAACAATTGGACTCGTAAGGTTTAGAGTATGCTCCAGGACTAAATATCGAGCCTGCAAGACATAGACGACCTTGAATATGGTGACCTCGAAGTGTTCATGACCTCGAAAGGTAGCTTCGGAGACGCATCTATCCTCAGGGATGACCTCGGATCAGGGGTCCTGAGCTCGACGCATATACGATCTCGAAAGCCATGTGACCTCGGGAGATGTCTCTAGCTCGAAATCTGACGAAAAACCTGGGAAGCTAAGGCCTTGAAGATATATGATAAAAACCTTGAATATCTATAAGTGTTGTCCATACGAGATGTAATCCTCATTTATTACTGTAAATCCCCTAGAATCGTGGGATATTATTTGGTCAGTTATACGTCCCCTGGTCTTCAGGGGACGTTTCCTTTTATATTTGATTATAGGCATTTAAAGCCATTTATTTTATTTACGCAAAAAGAGTAACTACCCAAAATATGTGGGATAGTATTCTGCAGCCTTCTCTATAAATAGAGAGGTCATGCACCATTGTAATGGACCGAAATTCTGATCCTTGAGAGAAAACTCTGAAGAATTCATGCTTAAGAATTTTCAGAGATAATCTTGAGTTTAATAACAGAGACTCGTGAACTAGGCAGATTTAACTGCTGAACCACGTAAAAATCGTGTGTTTGTATTGTCATATTTCAATTGGCCATTATCAGTTATTGTTTACGTGCTCTCCTTTCACTGTTGACGAAAAACGGCGTCAACATACATATTCATTTAAATTCATATATTAACATATTAATTCACTTATTGCCCTCAGGCACGCTAATCAGGGTCTTAACATTGTTTTTGTTCTCTTAATTTTATTTTCTTGTTCTTTTTACCTTAATTATCATTTAAAAAAAATTAGTTTGTCATTTAGTTTTTACCATATGAATCATTTTAATTATAGCTGTAATTCTGAGTACAATTATTATGTGCAAACAAATTTAAATTATGGAGAAACTAATGATATGCATGATTACAGTGAATCATTTGATATCCCATTTGCCCCCACATATAATCCAAATTTTTCATGGAGTCATACCCAGTCTCCAATAAGGCATGAATTCAACATACATAATCAAAGTCATGCCCAATTCGACCTATCATATCTCATTCAACAAGAAACGAGCCCATCTTTAGAGGATACCCTAAAACAGTTCATGCAATCAACCTACCAAATCTTACTAGCCCAGTCTCAGTCAATCTCAAAAATTGAGACCATTGTAGGACAACTTGCAACTGTTATAGAGTCAGAAAAACAAGTTTATCCCAACCAACCCATTCCCAATCCAAATAGTCAAATTGAAAGTGAAATAGAGTATGAAGTTGTTGAAGAACTTGTAATATGCATCCAACCCCCTAATGAAACAAAAGAGTTGGATGAAATAATTCTCGAGGCTCATGAGGAAAATTAAAAATATATAATTATATCTCAAGAGCCCATGAATGAACAAATTTGTATATTTACTCAAAATAAAAAGGAGTCTACAATAGATATGCAATTTCCTTATTCTATTGATATTCCATTAAAATTGCATATTTCTAATTTTCTTGTAGGTGTGATATTATCAATTATTATTTATGGCATTTGCATCAAAATCCTAACTCACCCCACTAATGAAATTTTACTCCATCAATTTGGTGTAGGTTGAAAGAAAAAATAAATTATAGTCGAGCTAAAGACTATAAACTAAAGCGCTTTGTGGGAAGCAATCCATACTTTTTATGTTTCATTTTATATTTCACTTTTGTTGTGTGTTATGTTTCATGTTTTTCAAATTCCAAAAAGCTTGAAGGAAACTTCTTGCCCAAAAAGAAAAGAAGAGAAGAAAACAAAAGAGTCAAATCAAGAAAGCATTCATCAAAGGGAGTAGTTCTTAATTTTTTATTTCCATTTTATTACTCATTGAGGACAATGTTTCATTTAAGTTTGGGGGTAATGTGTATGTATTTTTCTTTGTGTTTATGTGTTTTTCTTTGTGTTTATGTATGTTTTTCATTTGTTGTAAAATTCAAAAAAATTATTTTATTTATTTGTTTTTCTTTTTGTTTTTATGTGATTTTCATTTGTTATTATATATTTTCTTTGTTTTGTTTGAAAAAAATATTGGTGATTTTTATTTTCTAATGATAAGAATTATGATTGAAATTGTTCTTAGTTCTTAGAAAAATATAAATAAGTATTAAGCTTTACTTTTAATTTTTAAAGTTAGTTTTGTTTAAATATATATTTTTCATAATATGTCACTTTTCTATTCTATTCGAATTTGTGATATTTTGATATAGTTTATTTAAACATTAAATTCTTTAAATCTCTAAAAAAAAGTGAAAAATCCTAGAATTTGCTTGATTATCTCTTGAGTTTTAATTTATTTTTGTTTGCATAAGCTTGTCTAAATGTTCACATGATGATTTGATGTTTTTGTGTTTGTATGTTAAGTATTTATTTTGAAAACAATTTTAACTTTTCAAATTAATTACATAAGCTTTACTTTTATTTGTGATTTTCTTTGAACTATTTCTATTATGTAATTTTTGACGAAAACATCTGACATCACCAATTAAAAAAAATGTGTGTTTTTAATTTTTCTTTTGCTTGAGGACTAGCAATGTGACGCCCCTAAGGTAGGGTACGTCTGCCACATACTCGTAATTTCAGGGTTTACGAGTATGTTAGGCACTTGACCAAATGAATTACATAAAATGATACTAAGAAATACAGAAAAATTTAAAACTTTTATATAAACTTGTTAATAGAAATCATTACACATATGAATACTTTAAGTTTAAATGTAACAATATGAAAAACCCTAAACTACTATTGCAATGTTACTGAGTCCGTGCTCCACAAGTTGCTCAACATCTAAAGCCACACTTGGAAATATGTTGGAAAATAACATAATGAGCTAACACTCAGTAAGTAAATCTCATGCATACACATACACATGAATGTCGTGAGTTTGAAGTGCACATATACTAATATGCTGACTTATATACTTATGCATTTCATTTATTGCTCATGCACTTTCAAACTTTACTTTAATGCTCTTTCTTTTACTTTCACATTTTTATGGGCCCAAATTTCACTTGTGCACACTGTTTGATTTGGCCAATGCCTCCAGGGCTTGTTAGACATATCATATAGAATCCCATGGGTTCTCCTCTGGCTAGCCATCATCGCAGCTAGGCTCATCATAACACTCATTTCATCATTGCCATAATTGCCATACTTATTACACATATGGAGGAGAAAGACAGGAACATGGCAAACATATCTGAATGGTCAACTTTAACCTAGCTCACATTAGTGGGCAGCCACTATAAGTCTTATAGACCTTCGTCTTCTTTACTGAACTTACTTAGTTGCTTCATCGAAATAGTAGCACCCTTTTTAAACATCTTATTTTCACTTTTCTTAAGCCTTGTGTCATTAAAATGTTTAACTTTACGTAAGACTTTTCAAGTCATTTCATAACTTTTTTCTCATATTCATATGCATGGTCTTATATCACATAATAATGTATCACATAACTATAAATGCCATGCATACATGTAGATGCTGAAATGTCAATGTTCATGTTCATGATTCATGTTTGATGATATTCAATCAAGGCATTGTATCACATCTCATATAACTCAAAACATCTTTAGTCATAATACATGAAGCTTTGGGTTGGTGGCGTTGTTATACCTTAACGTAGAGTTATGGCTCAGGTCTAAGGTTTCCAGCCTAAAAACCTAAATGCTTCATATATCATAACATATAACAAAATCATGAACATAAAAGTAATCCACATATTCATCAACATAAGAACACATACTTGCACATAATTCATATCAATCTTAACCAAGTAAGACAGCTTTCACATATCACGAAATTCATCAATTATATATCACACAACACCATTATGATATTCATATAACCATTCTTTACATACTTATCATATGCATCATCATCATCCCATACTTAACTCATCAGATATACACAATCAATGTAGTCATGCATCTTACACTTAAGCACAAAAGGTGAGATTTACTTACCTTAGGTCCTTAGCTTATTTTAAAACCACATAAACGATAATAATAATTATCATCATCGTAATGCTAATACTCTTCATGCATCATAATCATCTTTACAAGACACTGCTTTAAACCTTGCTCATAATATAATGTAATTTTATGATACAATAATAATAGTAATAGTAATAGTAATAACAACAACAACAATAATAATTATAATCTATAAATAAACTTATTTCAATATTAATAACAAAATACATCAATAACAATACGTATGTGAATGTATATATATTCAAATAGTCATTTTATAAAAGAAATCATATTTTTAACATAAAATTGTAATAATCGATATAATGATAATAATATAAATATAAATATTTATATCATTATTAATTAGTCATAATATCAATTACAGTGATATAATAAATATACTTTCTCCAAAAATTCACTGGTCTTACAAATATCAATAACTGTAAGAAACTAATATTTTGATATTATTTTAATATTCAAATATTAGCGAAAATATTAATATACAATAATAATTGTTAATAATAGGTTTACTATAAATCACATTTTTCATATATATATATATATATACATGAAACTATATTCGGATTTACTTAACAAAATAATAGCAATAATAATTAAAATTAGTTTCCATATTAATAGAAAATCAATTAAAGATGTCTTTTTAAAATTTATTAATTGTCTGTTATTTTCTATAAAAATTGGGCAGTACAACGGCTATAAAATGGACAAACACAAAATCAAAACCTGTATAAAAATATACATATAATCACAAACAGCCAGTATAATTATAGAAAATATTCAGTACATCAAGAATATATAAATATATACTATAAATACACATAATAAAAATTATTCTAATTAATCACAATATAGGTCAAAGAAATTATACCACAATGATCGGGTTCCACAACAAGTCAAACGATGATTTTCTGAAACTCAAAACGAACTCCGGAACCTCGAACACTAAATTTTGATCGTCGATCTACGGTGGATCGCGGTGGCTCGTGGTGGTCCCACCACTCAACTATCGTAGATGTAGGAACAATTTATTGGGTTTTGAAGCCCACAACACGAGGAACACGGTGGTGGTGACGGATCGGCAAACGGATGCCCGAGGTGGCCGAATCGCAACTTTGAAGTCGCGGGGTGGCCGAACTTAAATCGACCGGTTGAGGTGTTTAATCGGTGACTGAGCTCTAGATTCCCGCATGGTCGATAGTTCGGAGGCCTTTGAATCCAACGGTCCAGCGTGTGGCTATATGTGGCAGTCGGAAAGTGGTCGTTTGTCATCGGCAACAGCAACACACAAAGAGGAAAAAGAGAGAGAAAGAAAGAGGAAGAGAAGGAGAGAGAAAGAGAAGATTTTTTTTTAGGAGAGAGAGAGGCTACGGTAAATAAGGCTGAAGCCTTTCTTTTTCTTTTTCTTTTAAATTACACTTGGACCCAAAATATTAAAATTCTTTTCAAATAAGCCATTTAGCAAAACTTTCTTAATTTTATAAAAATCCTCAATTAAAATTATATGACATTTGGGTCCAATACTTGACTACTCAAGTTTTCCTCTCTTTAATCTGGTTAATAACATAAAATCATATTTTAAACACTATTTTTCCATTACTATTTCTTAAATTTGTAAACGTGTACATTTTATGTTGAAACTCTGATTTATAATAAAAAAATGTATTATGAAAATGTTGGATATTACAAGCAAAATATTAAGTTTGGGGGTGTGATAACTCTACAAAATAGAGTTATTTTACCACATTTTTTATGCTAATTGTTGCTTAGTCTTTGAGTTTTTAAGTAACTTATTAAGTTTTTAAGTAATTTTTAATTTATTAGTCTTATTGTAGTTTTATAGATTTTTATATGTTTTTATAGATATTTTATTGTTTTATGTTGTAATTTAATTATTTAAAATTAGTATTGTTAGTTTGAATATGATTTTATTGAAATTAAATGTTATGTAAATTAAATTTTAATTAATATTTTCATGGAAGTTATATGATATATTTTATTAATGAAAATATTTAATTTTAATTTAGTTTATGATTATTTTGTAGAAAACAAGGTTGCATTTTGTTTATTTGGAAAGAAGAGGAAAGACCAGAAAAACAAGAAAAATGAAGAGAAAAATGGCATTTTCAAGGGAAAGAAAAGAAAAAAAAATGGTATTATTGAAATACCAAAGGAGCTCCACGGCCCAAGCCTCTCAGGCCCAATCGAAGCTTGCCCCTTCAGCAGCCCACTCAGGCCCACCAGTTGAAGCTCCTGGGCCACCTGCCAGCACCAAAGTCCTCTGCCAGCTCCCTTGGGCCTGCCTCTGCCCAGGTCGAAGCCCACTCCAGCCATTCCCGCCTGTCCAGCCTACGACCCATGCCTACCAGCAGCCAAACTCAGCCAAGCTCGTCCCCAGCAATGCCCAGCAGTTGATGCACCCAACCGAACCTAGCAGCCTTCTGGGCCATCTGCACAAACCGGCCCAATGAGCCCAACAGCTTTCACGCCTGACTCCCTGCATCACGCCTCCGCCTCCAGCCACCTTTCCACTCTTGAGCCCAACAAAAGCACAATGTACCCTTGTCCCCAATGCCCAAAAATGTCATTTTTTACCTAAACTTTTCTACACATTTTACCCTATAAATCATCATTACAACCTAAAATTTACCCCTATATGTTATATTTACTTTATTTAATTAATCTAATCAATTTAATTACTTTCAATTGATTATTTTAATAATCTCATTTTGGCTATAAATAGGGAATTTTCAAGACCATTTGGAGTGCGAATTTTAGGAGAAGTTACCACAAAGTTTCTACACTTTCAAACCACTCCATTATCTTCATCTTCTTCTTCTTTTTGGTTAATTTTCTATGTATTTTTAGAGGAACTGATGGTACCCAAAACGGGTATGTTTTAAAAATTTATACTTACAAGTGCACGAAATGTATATGGAATATAGTGTTCGTGTAAGCACGAGATCGAACCCAAAGGAGTTGTCTAAAATTAAAAAGAAACTATTTTAAATCAAAATTAATAAATTCTAACCTAATTCCAAAGATTGATGGGATTTTTGTATAATGAAAATAAAATAAAATACAATAATAAAGAAATTAAAGACAATGTATAAACATAAATTAATAGTAGAAATCAAGATGGTAAAATAAGATTATTAAGGTATTAGAATCCACAAAATATAAGTTCAATAATATTTATAAGTACAATGATTCCCAAGTTTTAGTGATAGTTAAAATAAATCAAACTATCATTTTCCAAATAGATTTATAATTTTAAGCACAAATTACTTCTAAAAAGATAGGATTTTCTTCACTTTTCAAATTATAATTTCAAAGCATTTAGTGTAAATCAATTTAATGAAATAACAAATAAATCAATGAACATTATTTATAAGGCAAAACATAATATTTTTGTTCTAAGCATTAGATGTGTACAATTTAATGACACATCTTACACAAAGAATATTATGTTTTTTGCACTAATGAAGAACGAAGTATAAATATGTTCTAACAATCTAAAATACAAGATATTTAAGATGAAAGAAAATATTTGAAGAAGAAAATCCATAAACTTTATTGCACAAAATGGGAAATCAACATACAAAATAAACACTATCTAGTTACATATTGTTTCATCATCACCTTAATAATCTTAAAAAAATTAGAAACTCATAACTAGAATAGCAAATACAAACTAAAAATTACAAACATAAATAGGAAAATTTGGAGGATGAACCCCCAAATTGTTCCTCTAAAAATACATAGAAAATTAACCAAAAAGAAGAAGATGATGAAGAGAATAAAGAGGTCTTGAAATGTGGTAAGTGTGTAGTGTAACCCCTCCAAAATTAGCACTAAACTCCCTTATTTATAACAAAAAAAAAAGGTATTAAAATAATTAATTTAAATTGATTAAATTAATTTAATTAATTATAATATGGAAAATATAAATAAATTATAGGGTGTAATGATGATGTTTTGGGGTAAAATGTGTAGAAAAATTTGGGTAAAAAATTGGTATTTTGGACAAAGGGGATAAGGGAACAATGTGCTTTTGTTGGGCTCAAAAATGGGAAAAGTTTGGCTTTGTGGTGGCTGTTGGCAGTGGCCTGGGCGTGTTGGCTGAATGAGGTGCCAGTGGGTTTGGCTGTGCTGGTGGCATGGGAGCATCAGGCATGGAGGGACTTTGTGGGCCTGGTGGAGATTGAAGTGTTGGGCTTTTTGAAAAATACCATATTCTCCATAGTTTTTTTCAGCTTTAATTCTTGTCTTTCCTCTTCTTTCCAAAGTATCAAAATGCAACATTATTTTCTACAAAATAAATATTAAATAAATCATAATAAAATATTTTCAACTAAAAAATAAATCAATTTAATTCTTTGAAAATGTTAATTATAACTTAATTTATATTTCGCATTTAAGTTCAATAATACAACATTTTTTTACCTCAAATTAAACAATAATAATTCAAATAATTAACTACAATATTTTACAACAAAATAACTATAAAAACACACAAAAATATCTAAAATTCCACAAAGAAAAGTTCCCAATTCCACAAAGAAAAGTTCCCAATTATTACCATAACTTATCCATCATATAACCAACAAAACCTAAGCTTTAAACCACTCAAAACCTCATCAAATTCTCATTCCTATGACCAAAACTACAATCTCAAAACTAATACAAAAACAGAGCAAGGAACCAGAAAATTGAACTAAAACCTTACCTTAAACTCAAATTGAATCCTCTTCAATAGCTGAACACAAGCCTAAACCCTTAAGCCTCAACTCCCAAGCTTGAACCCTCAATTTCAGCTTCAAAAATTCAAAGGGAAGGAGAAGGAGATGATTGGGGAGGGAGAGGAAGGAAACACTCTGTTTTCTGCTGCCTAAAGCTTCCTTCTACAACCTTCCTACTTAACACATATCCCTTGGTCAAATGACCAAAATGCCCCTAGGCTTATCTTCTTTCCTTAACAGCCCCCAATGGCAAAATAGTCCTTTCCCATATAATCCCGCTAATAATAATTAACGCCCTCCAATTCTCGTTATTCCCAATATTCTCAAATGCTAATAAATCATATCCCATTACCCTTTTATTCCCGGTAATGAACTAATCCTCAAATTACCCCGAGACTCACCCCGAGTCCTGAAATCAACCTCGTTATGATCAAACTAATAACTTGCATTCTGAAATTGTCTCATGCCGAAAAGCTCGAACAAATCCGCATATAATATGGTCTTATTCGTAATTCACCACATGCATGAAAATATACAAATATACTATCAGCAGGCCAAATTACCAAAATGCTCTTATAATGAAATGTGGACCCACATGCATGCATTTTTCATCATATAATAATATAATCCACATAATCAAGGTCCTAAACCTTATTAGGAAATTTGGGTCATAACAAAGTGATTCCAGTAAAAACTGACAGTTGTCCCTTCTGTGGAAACCACCCTGAAACTGTCGAGCATATTTTATTGTTTTATGATTTTGCTATGCATTTGGTTTGAATTCCCTTGGAGCATTACCCAAACTTACGCGATCATCCAACCTGCTTGGATTGACTCAATTACATCAACATGTCTAGCCAGTTGGGTGTGGATTCCAAATCCTTTATCCTTTTCACTTCCATTGCTCTTGATAACATTTGGTGGTGTAGGAACAAGTTCATACATGATGATATCACCCCAAATAATACGGATTTGACCAAGAGAATTGCTAAATCCTTTGAAGAATTTAGTCAAGAGTTGTTCCGAAGTAACAGTGAATCGTTTGAAGCTTGGGACGCTGGATGGACCAAAGTCAATTTTGACCTTGCTGTCAGACAAGAAGATTGGTGCATATGTGTAGTAGCCAGAAATGAGGTGGGGGAAGATCCTTTGGGTGGAAACACAACATTGTGAACCTTCCTCTATTTTGATGGGAGAGGTCAGGGCTGTGTTGCTTGCTCTTTAAGTCTTCCATTAATAGAGGAGAGAAATTTATCATCATTGAAGGGGATGCCCTCAATGTCATCAATGCACTCAATGGTACCTTAACCTCCTGGGATGTAAGGAGTATACTCCCAGATTTTGAAGGCCTTTATGGGAACTTTTTTTTAATGTTGTTTTAAGTATGTTGCTAGACATCTAAATTTTATATAGCTCATAATTGTGCTAAATGGGCAGTTATGACTAAGTCATCTGAAAATTTTGATGGAGAGTCCATTCCTCCAAATCACTACTAAAAAAACTAATTTTTAGGGCACTTACCTAGATGCGAGCCCTAAAATATCTCCTAGACTTTTTAAGACACTCAGTAAGAGTCCTTAAAAAATATATTTAAGGACACGATGTGCGAGCCTAACTACTGATGTGGGTCCCAAAAGACTGAGGAAATTTGAGTCAGTGAAGACTTTTAAGGGCACATTTTTAGTGTCCTAAAAGAGTATTGAGGGCGCTCAAAGTGGACCTTAAAAAATAATAAATAAATAAATCAACAAATTAAAATTTTATTAATAACTAAATAAAATAAATAAATTAATAAAATAAAACAAACCCTATTCTATCTCCCACTCTGCCCCCCGATCTCTCTTTCTCTCCCCCCACTCTTGAATACCTTTCTCCCACTCGACCTCTTTCCTTCCCTCTCTCTCCCGCCTGCGTCTTTGCAGAGCCCAACCGCCACCTTCCCCGCCATCACCAGCAACATGCACTAACCAGGGAGCTTCAGAGGTCACCGAAGCTTCGACCCACGCTAGCCCAAACCTTCACGCGCCCCCTAAGGCGGACAACGACGCCTTCAATCTTCATGCGATTTTGGGTTTTCCTGAAAATTCTGACGAGATTCCGACCACCTTGGGTTGTTGTGAGTCAAGCCACCATCACCATCGTACTTAACACTTCCATGCGAGCAAAGCCCAACCAAGGATCGGGTTAGAAGTCGCTGGATTTCATTTTTGGTGTTCGTTGGAATCTATGGAACCTGAAACTTTTTGGCTCCAATTTGGCCACCACGTTTCGTTCCATGAAGAACCATCACCACCACGACGTTCCCTGAGCCTTAGGCTTCGAAAGACAATCACTGTTTTCTTAAACCACTGTCGTAGGGTGGTGGCGTCACCGCTGTTGCCAGAGCTCCGGTGGGAGTCTCGACCAGCAGCAACTTTTGGGTGTTCCGAGGTTCATCTCAAGATCCAAATGTCATCCTCAACCCCGTTTCAATATCCCGAGCATTTGGTATAATTTCTAACCCAATTTTAATTGTTTTGGGTTATATAAATTAATTGCGAATTAAGAAATTAAATGCAGTTATGAGTGAATTAGCAAACTGTGATTTTACTGAACTTCTCTGGCATTGTTTATGTGATATGTTTGCAGGTTTGTAAAATTTGAGAATGTCCAATTTGCAGTCGTTATGTTGCCCGTCTTTATAGAAATTTACCGACTCATGTTGAGTTATCTTTATAAAACCACAATTAGAATAGCAATTTATAAGGATTATAGAATTATGCTTTCTAGTTTCTATTATATTTCATTTTAAAAAAAAACTATTTTATAGGTTTTGGGGATAAACAGGTTATAATTTGTGTGTGGTATATATGGACTCTATTTCTTAATGTTGTTGTTTGTCTATTACTGTGATACTATACACTATAAGAAAAATACTCTACAGTGACGACATCTATTGCGACGACTCATCGATTTTTTTTAACTTATTAAAATAAATAAGCTACAGTGACGAAGCAACGACATGTCATCATTGTAAGGTCTCCAACAACACACTACCAGGCCCTCCAAATTCCTGGTACCCTACAGCGACGACATGTCGTCGCTGTAGGGTACCAGGAATTTGGAGGGAATAAGAGGCGGGAACTCACCCTACGGTGTCTTCGCCGTATAGTCCGTCGAAAAAAAAGAGAGAAATATCTTTGTCTGTAACGATGACATGTCGTTGTAAAAAAACAGAGAGAAAGTGGACCACCAAAAATTTCAATCAAATTTTCACTGGCTAGAGCGACGATAGTAAACGAAACGATTCGTGTACTATTCCCTTATCTATAGCGACAACATTTCGTCGCTTTAGGGTCTCACTATTTGAGTAAAATGGTGCATTCAACCTCGGCGATGACATTTTATTACCTATAGCAACGACATGTTGTTGCTATAGGTCCCAACGATATAACCCCCAGGCAGAGCCTTCTTCCTCATTTCTGGTTATTTTTCTCAAAACATAGACGTTTTCTCTCTGTTTCTCTCCGCCACCTAGCGCCGCCCAACGCCGCCCAACACTATTTTGGCCCTCCATTGTTAAGGTTAGTTGTTATATACCCTAATAATCTAGTTATTTGTTTTAAATTTCATTTTTTATGATTGTTTGTGTATTTTGTATGTTATTGTAATGGGTTTGTTAACATTTTTGTTGATTTCTTTTGTTTTCATTGTATTGGAGCATCCCGTGCCTTTACCAAATTCATTAATATCATCCCAGCCTTTGGGTATTGTTTGTAATCTTTATTTTTTTTATTGATTAGTATATTAATTGATAAATGTTTGTTAAATTTTTTGTTGTTTTTTTCAGATTTCATTGGAGTACTCTTTGGATACCATCTCTAGCTTTTGGGTATTGTTTCCAATTTTTAATATTTTTGTTTTGTTTTGTATTGTGATTATTAGTGTATTGATAAATAATGATAGTTAATTTGTATACATAAATAGTTTTTAAATTTAATTTGTATGTATGTTAATTTTATAGTTAATTTGATATTAAATTATAAAAAATTGTTAGTTAGATTAATTTTTTGTTTTCCATTGTATATATGTTAGGTTAAATAAAATTTGTGTTTTGAATTATATGTATGTTAGGTTAGATAAATAATATGTTGATTTGAGAATATGTTTATAATATATTTGTGTTGTTTATTTGTGAATTCAAATGATTGTATTAAATTTTATGTATGTTCTATGACTCGTTTCTATATTTTTATGCAGATTTTAAATTTTAGGATAGGCTAGATTACAGTCGTTATATTGCCCAAATTTTGTAGATTTAGAAAAACTAAACAATACAAAATAGTTTAAAATTAGTGTGATTAAAAATTTTAATTAATAATATTTAAAGCAATTAATAAAAATTAATTAAAAAATTATAAAATATAAATTAAAATAATGATTTTACAAGTATAAAACTTTATTAATATTTTTTTATAAAATAAGTATAAATTAAAATAATAATTTTTAATGGTAAATTAATAAATTTATAATTAAATATTTGTTTATTTAATTTATTTTATACTATATTCATAAAATTTGATAATATATGTAGATAAAATAGGTAATTAGGTTAAATTTTTTCTTAAAATTAAGTTAAAATCAAAATAATAAAACTTTATTGTTGTTTTTTTTAAATAAAAAGTGAAAATTATAATAAGAGTTTGATAAGTATTAAAGAACATAATAATAATTATAATTAAATATTTGTTTAAATAATGAAACTTTATAATACATTCATAACTAATAATAATATATATTCATAAAATTTGATAATATATTCATAAGATTTCACAATTTACTTAAAAAAATTAGTGTTTTGGTGATAAAAAATTATTAGCAAACAAAGGTAGCTTTTTATAATTATCACATTGTGATAATTTATTTTCCACTTGAATGAGTTATGAAGAATGACAAGAGTTGGATAACTAATAGACGACGTAACTCTGATGAGTTTTGGAATGGTCTTCAAGCATTTATACAAATTGCAAAGAATCATGTGAATGCTTTAGGAGAAGTGAGATGCCCATGCGTTCAGTGTGTTCATATGTTGAATCAAAAACTGGATGTGGTAGAGGCTCACATACACAGATATGGATTTCTGCAGCGATATGTGAAGTGGATCTACCACGGTGAAGTTGATATGCCTCCTGTAACGCTCTGATTAGCTAAGACCGTCACACTGTGTACTTTAAATAGTGCTTAACTCGCTAAACGAGTCATTAGGCCATATACGTGCATCTAAGTGTTATTAATGGGCCAGAGTGAAAATCTCGGTCAAAAGGAATGGATATATTTTATTTAAAACATTAAACTGTACATGGGATCCCATAAAAGTGTTTACAAAGTTGTTTACATCCAAAATGGTCATTATAGTTCAAAAGTTACAATCCACCGACCTAAGCGTAAAAAATAGGGTTAAACCCTAGTTCCCCTGAGAAATACATTGGTCGTGGCGGTCAAGTGACCGCATATGTACATGTCGCCACCTAAGCTCTCCACTCAAGGCTGGGTGAGCTTTTCTTTTCCTTTATCTGCATCACATAGCACCCGTGAGCCAAGGCTCAGTAAGAAAACTTATTACTGCATGTATTCAATATAAATAAATGATCATGTAATCATTATGTGGCTTCAGCCCTAATCAGATGATGATTAGTGAGTCAATCCTGGGGTCCTGCACCCTGAACAGACAACTAATTAGTCTCTCTGGGGTCCTGCGCCCTGCATAGATGACTAATGAGTCTCTCTAGGGTCCTACACCCTGAATAGATGACTAATGAGTGGTCTTGCGTCCTAAGCCATGTGCTATCAAGTCACCCGAACCTTTTTGGTCCTGGCTCTGAGTAACTAGTCATAGGCTAGCCAAGTGCTTTAGTTTTCTTCAACCAATAGGTCGGTCAAGCATTTAATGCTCATGTTTATTAGATCTAATCATTTCGGCCTGCAGTTAGAACGCTAATGCCGCTCTTTACTCATAAGTCAATTCTATACGGCCAACGCTCAGTACTATTGCCGATCGTGACTGATAAGTCAGAACTTCCCGACCAGTACTAAACACCACTGTCGTTTCTGACTAATAAGTCAGTGCCATTCGCAAATAAGCAACCATGCCAGGCATTCATAATGAAACCAGCGTCCATATATATAGCACTCAACATGCCTCATCAATAATCGTGTATGTCACATACTTTGTGCAGTTTTCTTACCTCAGGTTCGAGCGTAAAATAAATAAAGAACGACCCTTGAGAACGATCCTGTCCTTAGGTCCATTAGCGGTCACCTAATCATAACCAAATATGAAATCCCATCAATAAAATAAGTAATAAAAGGTTCATGAACTAAAATCCAACTCCCGGGACCTCGAATCTTACTGAAACAGTTAGTAGATTCGATTCCAAGCCTTGAGAATCGAAAACCCGCGCTTAAAAATGGTTAAAACCCAACCTGGCACAAAGAAGACATATGGGCCGCGACCTGCCCCCCAAGGGTCGTGGCGCGCCCCCAAGACAGAGAGCCCCCTGTCTAGGTGCCAGGGGCAGGCCGCAACTTGACCTTGAGGGTCGCGGCACGCCTGCTAGACAGAGCCCAGGGGAGGCTCTAGGGTTCATTCCAGTCGCGACTCGCATGAACTCGGCCGCGACTTGACCCCGCGAACCCATCTCCCCTGCATTTTCTTCAATTCTAACTCAACCAATCTTCAACCAAACAATCCCAAAATCACAACCAATCATACATACAACATAACCACTAATCTAACAACAAAACCCAAGCCTCTCAACACCTAAAACACCATCAAATTCCCAACTACACAATCAAAATCTCAAGCCTTCAAACCACATAAAAACAGAGCAAAAACCTTGAGATTCAAGCTGAAAACCTTACCTCAGTTACGATTTAAATCCCTTCCAATTGTTGAACACAAATCCTAAACTCCAAGCCTTAAATCCTTAAGCTTCAATCTCCTAATTTGCTTCAAACTCCAAACCGAGTGAGAGAGAGAAAAAGAATCGAGAGAGTGAAGAAGAACACTCTGTTTTTTCCTTAGTTCTTCTACAACCATCTTAACTTAAGCCTATCTAATGGTCAAAATGACCAAAATGCCCCTAAGGCCATTTTAATCCTCAAAGCCACTTAAGGGTATAATTGTCATTTACCACGTATCCCATTAATCATAATTAACGTCCTCCAATTTCTGTTACTCTCAATATCCTCAAATAACTAATAATTCATATCTCACTACCCCTTCATTCTCGGTAATGTACTAAGCATAAATTACCCCCAAGCTCGCCCCGAGCTCGGTAATTAACCCCGTTATGACCAAACCGCTAACTTGCTTCCTAAGATCATCCCATGCCGACTAGCTCAAACATATCCACATAACAATGTGGTCTCACCCATATATCACATACATGCACATAAATATACAATTATTCCATTAACGGGCCAAAATTACGAAAATGCCCTTCTAATAAAAAGTGAGCTCACATGCATGCAATTACCATCATATAATAATATAACTCACATAATCGCATATTAAATCAATTATGACCCTCATGGCCCCCTAACCCGGGCACTAAGCCACATTAGGAAATTTGGGACATTACACCTCCAGTAGTGGACGACGGGGCTCTAATGACTGATGAGATGATTGGCATCATCAATGATGTTATTGGTGAACAAGACACTAACAAAGAAGGCGTAAATGAAGGAATTTCATATGGTGATGGCAATAGTACAAATTAGTTGTATATAATTTTAGTTGTAATTAGTAAATTGTAGTTCCATGACATCTAATAGTTTTCATATATATAAATGTTTCATTATTATTCATATTTGTTTTATAGATTGAATATATAAGTTTTATTATTTTAATAATTTTCAGATTTTTCTATAAATTATTCATTAAAATCATAATTTTTAATTAAAAAAAATATAAATTAATTATTTAAAAAAAAAATTAAAGGCACTCATAATGTGTCCTAAAAAGTTATCATTAGAATGTGTGTCCTAATAGAATTGGACTCTTGCCTGTTTATAACTGAGTGTCCTAAAAATATTCTTTTAGAGCTCGCAACATGAGCTCTAAAAATTTTTTTAGGGCTCGCAAAAAAAATATTTTTTTGTAGTAGTGAATGTTACTTGTAATGACCATGAGTGATCTCCTTAATATTTATTGCAATTACCAATGTTTCCATAAGAAAAACACACAAATCTTGAAAATTGTCATTCACTTATACCAAACAACATAAGGTATTTTTTTTAAAAGTAACAATTTTTCTTTTAATATTTTATACAATTTTGTTTTTATTTTTTATTTTTAAAGATACTATTTCCAAGTGCTTTTTATTTTATTTTATGTAAATTCAGGACATGTAAAGGAATTTTTACACTAGCTATTACATTTTATTTTTCTATTCAGTATTAATACATTTAAACTTAATTATATTTTATTATACACATTATAATCCTTTTGTAAATAAATCATTATATATTCCCCTTTTTTAAATTATTTGATTGATATTTTTTTTATTTAGGAAAAATATCTTTTATTTATTGAGAGGGGTCAGTTATGTTTTGACTAATTGAATAATATTATTAAAAGTTGTCTTTTATAATCCAAAACTTTTCTCATTCATCTATTCTCTCCAGTCATGATTTGATAAAGCATTAGTTGGTAAAACATTAGACCATCTCCCCCTGTGTGAAATGTAAATAGTATGTTATATTTAATAAAAAATGAATATATTATATATTTAGTATAGTTTTTAATATTATGTTTCAATGCATAATTATAAAAATTATTATAAAATTTAATATTTCATTAATGTTGATTTGATATTTATTAAAATTATATAAAAATTAATCATTTTTTTATATTTTATTATTGATGGTATAAGATAATAATAAAATAACAAGGTAAAAAGTATAACATTTTAATGCAAATAAATAAAAATAATACTAAAATAATATAAATGGTATAAAAATAAATAAAAAAAGTATAGCATTTATGGTGATATAAAATATGCACCATGTTATATTGTGTGTCAAATTTGACTCAATTTTTAATATGTGTCAAATTTGACATAACTTTTGGCACACTGTTGGAGCAAGTTTTTTTGTAAAGTGAGCTATATTTTAACAATAAAAATATAGCTATATTTTAACAATAAAAATAATACTAAAATAATATAAATGGTATAAAAATAAATAAAAAAAGTATAGCATTTATGGTGATATAAAATATGCACCATGTTATATTGTGTGTTAAATTTGACTTAACTTTTAATATGTGTCAAATTTGACACAACTTTTGGCACACTGTCGGAGCAAGTTTTTTTGTAAAGTGAGCTATATTTTAACAATACATTGGCTCTCCATTGAAGATGCTCTTAGTTGTGTGAAAATAGTTATTTCGATTTATATGAATAAACAATTTTGTTACTTAATATTTTTCTTTTTGTAATTTTGTGATTTTCTATTTATTTATTTCAACTATATTGTTTATTTTTACTATTATATTAATTAATTGTTTTGTTTAGTTTTGACGTAGAATGTTTTTTTTTTCTAGTGAGCATATCATTGGAATTGTTATTCTGTTATGCTTTTTATTATTCTTTTTTTTTTATATAGATAAACTGTTATGCTATTATGTACTTCATTGTTTATGTTTATTGATTAATAGTTGTGTTTTGTTGTTATGCTTTAATGTTGAATGAGGGTTTTTTCGAGTTAGCATAGTATTAGAATTTTTTTTTTTTAAATATTAGAACTGTTATTTTGTTATACTTTTTATAAACTATCATTTATGTTTATTATTGTTTATATTTTCGACAAATAAACTAACTATTATGAATAGTCTGGGTTACATACTTTAATTGTTATGTTTGGTACACAATTTTATGAATTTTGTTTCTCATTTTTTTTTTATATAAATTAGTGTTTAAGCCATAATTTCTTAATTAACTTTTTTTTTTAATTAGGAGGTTAGTTTTGTAATTTACAATCTACTTTTGGCCTATCTTTTATCTATTTGTTTTTTTAATATTAATTTGAACAAAGAGCCATAAATTATGTAATTTCCACCACTTTTTACTGTACATTTTTTTATTGTCTTGATTAGTTAACAAATTCCTTGATAGATTACCTTTTATGTTATCAAATATAATTTTTTTCTACACCTAGGTAAGTGATATCCAGTTACTGTGAGAGGTGTAGCTAGTTACCATGAGAGGGGTAACCAATTCCCTAAATTTACAGTAATATGAGTAACTTGTTACCTAAAATACAAAAAAAAATATATACATATATCAGAGCATAATGGTAACTTTGAAAGTAACTGGTTACCATCTCATATATGAAAAGAAAAATCAAATTTGAAAAAAAAAAGACCTGAGCTAATCTGAAAAGCAATATCAAAAACTAAAAAAAAAACACTATTGAGGAAGAAGAAGAAGAAGAGCATTGCATAAAAAAATCAAAGAATAAACTATAATTTCAGTATCATAGGTAATCGATTACCCAAAAAAACTAAAAATATACACATATATCAGAATGTGATGGTAACTAGTTACATAACCTATATCTTAAGAAAAAAAAAATCAAATATGAAAAAAAAGGCAGATTCAATTTGAAATCAAAAAAACTTTTGAAGAGAAGACAAAGATGTCATCGGAGCTGTGGATGAAGATCTTGGTGGTTTCGGATTGAAGCAGAGTATTTCAAAAGAATATTGAAGAAGACCGAAGAATAGAAAGATTGTTGGAGATATAATCCATTCTTCAAATGAAGATCGTAGAGTTAATCGAAGCTTCAGGATATGGTCAAAGTCCTTGTATAAGGTTCAGCATGTAGCCCAAAGTGCTTGGAGTTGATCAGAAATGGCCGGTGGGAGAAATTTTGTGATTTGAAGCATGAACTTGTGTTGAATTTCTTTTTTACTATAATTTCTCATATCAACTTTGAGTTTTATCGTTTTGTTTCTTGTTTTGATCGTTATTTGTTTTTCCCATTATTTTTCAACTTTTTTCTTTAAAAATTTTTCATAAAATTTCGGAAAAATTATATCCCATATTTTTGTATATTTTTTATATAAAAGTCATAAAAATGAAAATTTTATCTTTTCTTTATAATACTACATACATTAAAAAAAGAACCCTAGTCTAAATTTCTGTATATTATAGAGAGAAGATGACAAGCCCATTTAAATGGATCAACTAGTTTAGGCCCAAGCAAATATTAGAAAAATAGAAGTAATAAAAAAGAAATAGGTATATTTTGTCAAAAGAAAAAGAGAAAAGGAATCGGTATCGTGAGAAATGGGTTAGTTTTAGGTTGAATTGTCATATTTTGCAGGTGACATTCTTGACTTTGACAAAATATGTTTCTTCCACAAAATCTGTTTCCCAAAACTCCAACTTTTTTCAATACATATTTTTATTCTTTCTTTTTGTTTTTAATAATTGAAAATTTATTCAAACCACAATAATCATCATAGTATTGAGTGATCAGAAAATGACCCCTATTGATCGATTGAAGGAAAAATACCAGTTTCAACTGTGAGTTTTCCTGAAATGCGTGATTCACTATTTTATTTGGTTAAATGACAATTTAGTATTTTACAAAATAAATTAAAATAATATTTTATACTTAATTTTAGTAAAAAAAAATATAAATATAATATTTCATTTTTAGCTCTTCGATCATTTTTTTCACTTCTTTGAACCTATTGCATTACTAACGATCCAATAATTAATCTTATAATTAAAAATATTTTGACAAAAATCGAGTCTAGGATATTATTTTAATCCATTTTATAAAACACAAAATATGAATTATCATTTAACAAAATACAAATATTGATCACATATTCGAAAAAAAATATAATGATCAAAATGATATTTTCCCTTGATTGAACATTGCTTAATTAAAAAATAAATAACATATATTTGAACTTCATATAAAGTGTAATTTCCAAAATTTTATAAAGAAGTTTCTTAAAAAAATTATTTTAAAGAAATTACAGAAAAAATAAAAGAGATATTGATAGTGATAATACCAAAATTTATTCAAAAGTTGCACTTTAATACCCAAATTATTTTTGGGATCTTTATAATTATATACCTATAATATAAAATAATTACAAAAATCACATACAAAATTTTATTTACAAAAATACTTTGCCACATCATCAAAAAATATCATATTCTAAAAGTAATATACCTGAATTTGAAACTTTTTCGAAATTCCAATTTTCCCGTTTTTCTGGATTTAAAAAAGTAACTAAAATGTTAATAAGTTACCAATTAGTTACTTTTTTCACCGTTTTTTATACCGCTTTTTTTAACCTTTTTATTTTGTTTTTTGTTTTTTTTTTATGGTATGGGCCCCCTCTCTCTCTCTCACTCCACTATACTTTTTTTTTATTAATTATTTACATTCGCTCTTATCTTTAATTTCAAAAAAAAATTCCGACCACACCGATAGACGGTTGGGCTCAAAGGTGGTATCATCACGAACTACTCTTCAAGGTGATCATTTTGATATGTGGGAAACATATGTTTTTTGGCCATCGCCGGAGAAGATGTTCAGAATAAAAAGCAATATTTTAGTTTTTTTTATATTGTGTTGACAAAAAAATAACTAAATTTTAAACTTGATCAAAATTTAATATACTAAAATTTGTATTCTTATTTTACATTTAAAATATATTATATTGTATTCTAAACAACTTAAATTTATTTAAAAAATTTCCAAGTAACTTTTTAAAATAGATTTTTTAGGATATTGTTTGGTAACTTTTAAATAGAATATAAAAAAAAATTATTGTATGGTATATTCAAAATAACTTTTAATAATAAGCTATATAGTAATTTGTTATATTTTATTGTAACTCATTAGTTTCTAAAAAATGACTAATCGACAATGTAAAAGTATCTTAAGTAATAAGACACCATAATATAACTTCAAAATGACTAATCAATGTCTTAAGATAAAAAAGTTTCAAAAAATAAGTATTGGATGTAACCAAAATGTATATAAAATAATATGCTATAAAAATAAAAAGTTTCATGAAAAAAGAAACTAATTGGTAACTTATTAACATTTTAAGTAACCAAAATATTACTTTTTTAAACCTACAAAAACGGGAAAAACAGGATTTCAGAAATTTTTTAAATTCAGGTATATTATTTTTAGAATCCAGTATTTTTTTATGACGTAGCAAGATATTTTTGTAAATAAAATTTTGTATGAGATTTTTGTAATTAAATTATAAAAAACAGTAAGGAATGTAATTTTTTAATTTTTTTTGCGGTAATAATACCTAAATCTATAATTTTGGTGCTTCCATCAGTACTCACCGTTAACTTCCCATTAAGTATCCACGTGACACCTTTTTATTAGTTTAATTAGCAGGGATAATACCCAAATCTTTTCAAAAGTTACACTTTAATACCTAATTTTTTTTGTTTGCGATAATACCTTGTTGACGCGGTTCTTCGCCAACAGATAATTATACGAATAAACAAGATGGATTAGTGCTAATTAGTGAACCGTAATAGAAAAATAGTTTACTTCTAGACTAGGGAAATTAATAACATGGGAAAGTGGTCACTCCTTTCTTTTTAGGTGATTCGAATGTTAAAATCCCTCTAGTCCACCAGTCGATGTTATTGATATCTCTTGACTATTCCTTACAGAGTATTTCTTTACAAAAAATATGGCAACCTCTTGCAATGCCCAGGGTCTTGGTATTTAGAGGGAGAGGGTACCTGGGTTGGTAAAGGGGGTCATCCCGTGACCCATTTACCCCTCACGTCATCTCTGTGACACTGATGATTAATTTCTAAAACATGACAGTGAAGTGTAGTCTAATCAATAGGTAAGGAGGGATAATGGGCCGCATGGGCCAAACCAGTCGTGGGATGTCTGAATACGCACGTTTATACTGCATGCTCGAGAATTCAGGAATGGAATAGATATGTGATGTCTGAGAAGTGCATGTTTATATTGCGTGGTTGACTTTACAAGTAGTCGGGGATGTTAGGCCTCTGATGCACTCCGAGCTAAAAATGGTACTAGCTTGTGGCTCTCACCAAGTCGACACAATGGCTCCACGGACTAGCTAGATAGTTTAACCAGCTCGGGCTGGTTAAACTAGGGGATGGTATACCAAAGCTCCGGACGGACGTTTGACACGTGGCAGATCGAGTTGGGCCCTTATCCAGCCCGCCAATAGCTCGCGGATGTTTAGGGCATACATTCGCCCCCCAAGCCCCTGCTCGTGATCTGTGACGTCATCGGTGACCTTCACAGTGGGGGATTTTAAGTTTCCTTTTTGACTCTTCGTGTTCCGTCCACTGTGCAGGTATCAGACACGTGGAGCGCCGTGGTTGGCGACTGTCCGGCTTCCAAGAATTGCATTAAATGGCCTAGCCACCTTTCTGCTGCCGTTTCGCCTCCCGAGTTATGACCCTTGTATCGCGCATTAATATGATCGGACGGTCCGTACTTCCTCTCGTCTCTTACGTATATATAAGGAGGGAAACTTTCAACATTAATCACTTTTGCTTGAAAATTTTCTCTTTTTGAGTTTCAGAAGTTCTTCTTCCAGTCACAACCTCAGAGATCCCCACGCTCTTGCCATAGCAGTATCTCAGAAGTCTTGCTTTGAGAATTCAACCAGGATTCCCAACCCTATGCCTTTAGTAACTTTCTCTCAGAAAAATCTACTGTAAGTTTCCTGTCTATTTGCATGCTTCGATTTCCCTATTTCTTTGATAGGAAAAGTTACTTCTTAGTTATAAACAATAGGTGTTTTTGGTTGAGTTTTTGCTGCATAGGTTCCAACTCTAGGCATATTGATCATACTTAGAAACATGTTTAGGATTGTGATGTTCACAACTATGGGATTTCTGGGTAAATTTCTAGGAGAATTTTGGAAGTGTCTATTTGGAATATGGAAAGTAAGGGGTTTTCAAGATGCAAAACCGGGTAGCTTAGGGGTCACTGATAACTCTACAAAATAGAGTTATTTTACCACTTTTTATGTGCTAATTGTTGCTTAATTCTTGAGTTTTTAATTGATTTATTAAGTTTTTAAGTAATCTTGAATTTATTAGGCTTATTTTAATTTTATAAATTTTTGTGTGTTTTTATAGTTATTTTGTTGTAAAATGTTGTAGTTAATTATTTGAATTATTATTGTTAAGTTAGTGGTAAAAAAATGTTGTATTATTGAAATTAAATGTTAAATATAAATTAAGTTATAATAAATATTTTCAAAGAATTAAATTGATTTATTTTATAGTTGAAAATATTTTATTATGATTTAGTTCATATTTATTTTGTAGGGAAAATACTAAATTTTTGCTCTTGAGGAGAAAGAAAAATGAAGGAAAAGTGATATTTTCAAGGAAAGAAAGAAAATTTTTGGCATTTATCCTCATTTGGGCCCAAGCCCAACAGCTCCTCCAAGCCCAAGTCAACAGCTCCAGCCTTCACTCCCACGTCCAAGCTTCATTCAGAAGTTAATAATGCCACTTCCAGCAAGTCCTCTCCTCCCACCAATCACATATGGCCGAATAACTCAAGCACCCAATTCCACCTGATGCATTCCTTCACCTCACAGCCATGCATCAATGAAGCCACACTGCCAGCACCCAAGCCTACGCCAGGCATAGCAGCCACTTTGCCTAGCACCCCATGCATGCCATTTTGTATCTTGAGCCCATAAATTGTCCAAAAGCACATTTGTCCCCTATGACAAAAATACCACTTTTTACTCCACTTTCTACACATTTTACCCCAAAACATAATTATTATACCCTATAATTTACCCCTATTTGCCATATTATAATTAATTTAATCAATTTAATTATTTTAAATTGATTATTTTAATTCCCATTTTTTGGCTATAAATAAGGGAGTTAGGGAGTCCATTTTTTGGGGGAGGAGGTTACTATACCAAAAACTCTACACATTTCAAAACCTCTCCATTCTCTTCTTCTTCTTCTTCTTTTTATTATTTTCTATGTATTTTTAGAGGAAATTTTGGGGGTTTCTCCTCCAAATTTTCCTATTTATGTTTGTAATTTTTAGTGTGTATTTGTTATTCTAGTTATGTGTTTCTAATCTTTTTAAGATTATTAAGGTGATGATGAAACATTTTGTAACTAGATAGTATTTATTTTGTATGTTGATTTCCCATTTTGTGCAACAAAGTTTATGGAATTTTCTTCTTCAAATATCTTCTTTCATCTTAAATATCATGTATTTTGGATTGTTAGCACATATTTACACTTTGTTCTTCATTAGTGCTAAAACATGATATTCTTTGTGTAAGATGTGTCATTAAATTGTACACATCCATGCTTAGAACAAAAATATTATGTTTTGCCTTATAAATAATGTTCATTGATTTATTTGTTATTTCATTAGATTGATTTACACTAAATGCTTTGAAATTATAATTTTGAAAAGTGAAGAAAAATCCTATCTTTTTAGAAATAATTTGTGCTTAAAGTTATAAATCTATTTAGAAAATGATAGTTTGATTTATTTTAACTATCACTAAAACTTGGGAATTAATGTACTTATAAATATTATTGAACTTATATTTTGTAGATTCTAATCCTTAATAATCTTATTTTACCATCTTCATTTCTATTATTAATTTATGTTATATATATTGTCTTTAATTTCTTTATTATTATCTTTTATTTTATTTTTATTGTTATAAATTATCATCAATCTTTGGAACTAGGTTAGAATTTATTAATTTTGGTTTAAAATAGTTTCCTTTTCGATTTTAGACAACTCCTTTGGGTTCGACCTCGTGCTTACACGAACACTATTCTATAATACGATTCGTGCGCTTGCGAGTATAAATATTTAAAACATACCCATTTTGGGTCCATCAGTCACGCTTCCCAGGTGGTTTTGCTTTCAAAACTTCCCTTCCAAGGCAAGCAATAATCTGCCTCTCCTGACACGAAGATCCCTGGAGATCAGGGATCCGTTTGAAACGTGGGCGCGTGGTCATGGCAACGCGTAGCTTCACACACCACGGGCTGAGATTACCTTAGCCCGTGTATGAGAATCATTTCTCCTCGTGCTCTTTTTTCTTTGTTTTTCCTGCCTTTTTAGATCGCCTATTAAGTTTTTCCTCATTCTTGTTCGCTAGGCGATCTGATGGGACTCAGCAGGAACGTGCCCAAAAGAAGTGCGGCTGGATTGTCGTCCCAGCAGTCCAAAGGGAAGGAGGTCGCCGCAGAGTCCCCCATACCCGAATTTGGCCCCGTGGTGGAGAAAGAGGTCGAGGTGGGACCTGATGCCTTCTTCGAGGTGGAGAGAATCGTCTCGTAGATTATGACACAAGGGAGGGTCAACAAGATCCTGTTGTCCCATAATATCGAAATTGGGACAGGTGCTCTTGTTGCCCGACCTCCCCTCGAGGGCGAGAGGAGCTGCACACCCCTCGACGAGGAGTTCGCAGCCTGGAGCGACGAACACCTCAAGGCCGGGGCCTTCCTACCTCTAGACCAGTACTTCGCGGATTTTCTGAATTACGTGAAGCTGGCTCCCTTCCAACTGCCCCTAACTCCTATCGCCTGTTAGCGAGGCTGAGGTACCTCTTCCTGAAGCAGGAGTGGGAGGTCCCTTCACCGTCGGACATTCTTTATTTTTTCTGCCTCAAAGCCAGCCTAGATCAACGGGGGCGAGGCGACGGGTTCTACTACTTGACTCGTTTTCCCAATTCTCCTGCAGTCATCGAGCTGCCCAGTGTCACGGGCTGACATTTTGACAGCGGAAATGTCCGTGCGGCACCTTGACTCCTTTGAGCCAAGGTCAGCCTTCCAGCCATTCGAATAACAATGAGCACATTTTTCGCGCGACCGTGTGCCTCTGCACACTTCCGTCTCTTGAACAACTCTCACTGAGTCATGCTCTCAAGCATCTATGAGTGCAATCATGCATCAAGGCTATCTAGCCAAGACACTCACACTGTCCATAGGTTCTCACTATGGCAAGGCAAATCCCAACACCGATGCTCACCTAGACATTCGCAAGTCAAGGTAGCATGTGTGGCTAAGAGCCAACACCAAGCTGACGTGCCAACACCTCTCATCATGCCACATTCGATACTATTCGATTAGCTCACGTCACAGACCAAGGACTCCCATACGTCCATGGTCCAATCCTCAAGGCACCATACCATCATGCATGTCGGCAGGCCCTCGAGACTGGCTGCCAGACTAGTAGCATACACTGGACCTCTGTCCTACTCAAGCATAGTGCACCCTCTAATGCTTGCATGATAACAAGTCCCACGAATGACTTCCCGTGCCATCTCGTGTCGAGATTCATGGCCATGGCGCACCATGAAATCTCTCAAAGGTTTGGGCCACGTTCCATGCAAGCGGCATCCCAGCAAGCCAAGGGAACCGTACCCTTAAACCTCTGGCAGCACACTTCGACGCACTACCGGGGCGGCCCGGTAATGTCCATGAGTACTCCTACTCATGGAGACATATGAGTCCCCTCGTGGTCCTCATATGCCCGCCCTACTAGTCCTCCCAACTAGTAGTAGCTCACTTGACGCACCTGCGCCAGGGGGTGGTGGAGAGCTGACACCAGGTGCTCCCCCTACAAAGAGCCTTCTGAGCTTTTAGCCTTCTACCAGGAACATATATGATTTTCGCTTAGGAGACATATTTGGCTTCTAGCTCGCCAATTCTCCGAATCTCCCAAATCTGATCATACCATTGCGTTCATTGACCCTTCAATATGGAACCTACCAAGTCCCGTCCATTTCCGGGCAATATTGAAGATATTTACGAAAATGCCACTGTCGTACAAACTAGGCATCAGCATGCTCACCAGCCTGCACCCTCGCGTGCGCATCTGACCGAGCGCCATCCTAGCTTGTAATATGCCATCAAGGCCGGCATGTTACACCCAGCAACCCCAACGACTTCAAGGACCAATTCTTTATGTCGAAGGGGTTTCGCAACTGCGATCACCATTGCTTCAACCGTCTTCGTAAGTTTCTTCTACCCTCAGCTCACAAAATCGCCACATTTGCTTTATTTCTTTTCATGTGTATTGAATTGAATACCATCGTGCAACCATTTTTGCGAGGACGGCTAAATCGATGACCCTCGGGGGTCAATATGAGACCTTGGCGGGACTCCCACCAAGTGAAAAAGACTACCGCTAGCTCGTATCTGATGAGACGATGCTGGCGTGCAAGTTAATTTCCCCGGGCCAGACCCTGGCCTTGAGGAGGTCACGGGTTATCCCAGTAGCTCACGAGTTGGCACCCATCCTCGAGGGGGGCGTTGTGGACGACGACGAGCAAGACGAGGAAGACGAGGTGCCGCTCGTGCATCGGAAGCGGGCTCTTGAGGTCGCCCAGGGGCTCGACGCGGATCGGATCCAGTCCGGAGCAGTAGCTGGGTCCTCCGACCAAGGTAACCCATACTTGTTTAAGGACTTAGA